>NC_080671.1:189468603-189779603 GCF_030247195.1 Topomyia yanbarensis | reverse complement strand
AACCATTCACAGACGCTCACATAAACCGTCAAGAATGGACCGGTTAATTCTTTAAACAATGATTTTTGCATAGACAAGCGCCATCGTGGTGCGCTTAGTATCTCAGAAACGGCTGGAGATGGGTACCTTTCGGTTCCCAGAAACATGCCAAGGATTATGATTTTCACAAAATCCTTTCGGTGGCGTATTCTCAGATACATATAGATTGAAATTAAACAAAGAAAAAAAATCGGTTTTTGAAATCATAAGAGTAAGACCACTATGTAGACAGTATAACTAATTTGAAGCGAAACGTTTGATTTTCATTTTCAAACTTGTAAACACCAAAATAAAAAGAGTGTGTTGAATATCAAAATGGCCAGCGCACTTATAAATAGGTATTATCGCTGAAATTTCAGTGCGCGGAAAAAGTTGCACTAAATTTTGGCGAACCTAATTTCGCTCATATAAATTGTAGTCTCGGCCAACAAGAAAAACATATAATATATTCTAGAAAACGTCAAAAACCATTGCTTATGGTCCAGCAAGGACATTTGGTCGGTGTTAAGTCAGAACGGACTAAGTCGCAAAACATAAAAAAATGTAATAATGACAATACTGGATAAAGAATTTCTTCAGCTACATTCAACTTTGCCAGATTTGAAATATGTAACCATAAACAAGAACTATGTCAAAAAAATAATTTTCAATTATAACGTAGAGGATGCTGCAATTAAAACTTTAAACCCGTTTTTCTCGAAATCAATATTTTGTCACTTAGTACGGTCTGGCATAACACCGACCGTTTCATCTAAAGAGCAGCGAAAATTCTGGGAAGGTTGTGAATAAAAGATTTCTTTCAGCGACATTCAAATCTTATATCTGGAAGAGTACCAAACCTGTCTTCAAACATTGAGCCGGAGTTTTGAAAGATTCGAACTAAACCAAGGGGATAAAAGAGTACATGTACCTGACCCATACTCTTTTATGTCTTTGGTTTAGTACGAATCTTCCAAAACATCTGCTTCCAACGGTTACTGGAAGCAATTTCTGAGCCTTCTGGAATTAACAATATAGATGAGACAGTAATCCGCCCAGTATCCAAGGCAAGAAGTTGTTCTCTCATTGCACAGTGGTCCGAATTCACAATTTAGGAAGACAAAAATGTTTGTGGCTAAACCTTATGTTTTAGAGCTATGATGTCTTCAGGACAAATAATCAGTATTGATTAGGCCGTCTCCAGATGTAGATGGTATTAGGGTGGCTCTTATTGTTAGGGTGCTTCAAAAATTATTTTCTGATTGTGAGGAGATAGAATCTTGCAGTCTTCAGCAACATTGTTGAAGAACTTACACCAAGCAACTTTGCCGAAGACGTCATAGTTGTATCTTCAAAGGTTTTTATTTTATAGCTATTTTAATTGAGCAACTTAGGGTGTTCCTAACATAAACAGTTTTTTTGCTCTAACTTTTTTTATTTTTTATTTCTCATAAACGGTGTCTTCAGACAACTTGTAAAGCTTATGGAGACAATTTTTTTCATAAAAGAAGAATTCAGATATCACTTTCAGAACCGAAGTTATGAGTAATATTGATTAAATAATATGTCCTTTTAAAATATTTATATCTAAAATTGGGGCAATTAAAAATAATTTCTTCTTCTTGCATTTCAAAGAGCATACTTTCAGGCATATTTAGAAAAAAAATTGCGAAGGTGATATTTCGGAAAAAAATTTAAATGGAGTTTGAAAATTGTGATTTTACTACCGAAAATTCCTCATATAGAGTAAAAATTTGTCGAATGGGCCACCCAAATTGTCACATTTTCGATGGAAGATCCAATTTTTTGGTAGTATGTGGCATTGCAAAACCAAATCAAGATGGGCACCTAAAAAATTTTGTTTTTACCATAATATCATAGGTTAACAGACATAACACTTTGGGGAAATTCGTTAAAAAATATCGATCCGCGAATTTTACTAGAACACTAGCTCCACCTTTTATACACGGTCCCAACCATTAATTTACAAAAGGGTTATCTCTCAGGCTCAGGCACAATTTTTCACTAGTGGTCTATCCCCCGTATACTTGCGCATATCGTCGCTGTTGTCCTATCTTATGACAAGAGCCATTTAGCACATTTCGAGAAAAATGATTTTTAATGTTTGAGATTGAATATATTGAAACTTATAAATGGTAAAAACAATTCAAAGAAGACAATTGATGCATCTATCTACTCTGCATTAACATCTCAAGTATTACGAAGAGCGGTTGACTATGTTGTTTCTACTATAAATGTAAACAAAAGTCGCACTCACACGTGTCATAGGTGTGTATTGATGACAAAATTTGTATGGTGTATCATAATCGAGCATGGAAATTTTCCGTAGAAAAAAATCATTAATTTATTAACTTTTATTCATATCTTTGACTATATTTGGTCTATAAACAATCGATGAGGTACATTTTGAAGGAAATGGGCCAGAGAATCTAGAATAAATACTTATTTTTAGCTACAGTGCTACATTTTCGATTTAAAACTTCAACTGCATTTTTCTCAAAAATTGTGTGTTTTCGTTTCAAAAATGATTATGCCATTGTGTTTCTCAGATAGTTTTACACATACAAATATCTGATACATCAAGATAACTAGAGCCAATGCACAGAAACAATTTTTAACAACATGCCGTCGAGAAAAAAGATGGTCCGCCATTTACATTATTCTAAAGTAAATGTGGGGACGAGCATAGCGTATTTGGAAATCGATTACCTTGTACGCAGCTTAAATTTTTTTAAAAAAACAACATTTTTTTCGCGGAACCCATCTGGATTTGGTTTTGCAATGCCATATACTACCAAAAAATGGATCTTCCATCGAAATTACGATATCACCTAATTTGGGTGACCCATTCGAGAAATTTTGACTCCACATGAGGCATTTTTCAGTAGTAAAATCACAATATTCAAACTTCATTTAAATTTTTATCAGAAATATCGCCTCCGCAATTTTTTTTCTAAACATGCCTGAAAGTATGCTCTTTGAAATGCAAGAAGAAGAAATTATTTTTGTTTGCCCCAATTTTAGATATAAATATTTTAAAAGGACTTATTTTTTATACAATATTACTCATAACTTCGGTTCTAAAAGTGATATCTGAATTCTTCTTTTATGAAAAAATTTGTCTCCATAAGCTTTACAAGTTGTCTGAAGACACCGTTTATGAGAAATAAAAAATAAAAAAGTTAGAGCAAAAAAACTGTTTATGTTAGGAACACCCTAAGTTGCTCAATTAAAATAGCTATAAAATAAAAACCTTTGGAGATACAACTATGACGCCTTCGGCAAAGTTGCTTGGTGTAAGTTCCTCTACAATATTGCTGAAGACTGCAATATTCTATCTCCTCACAATCAGAAAATAATTTTTGAAGCAGCCACCCTAATACCATCTACATCTGGAGATGGCCTAATCAATACTGATTATTTGTTCTGAAGACATCATAGCTCTAAAACATAAGGTTTAGCCACAAACATTTTTGTCTTCCTAAATTGTGAATTCGGACCACTGTGCTGCAATTTAAAAGCAACATTTCAATACGTGGTCAGATAACCTCAATGTTACAAATGGAACAAATTCTGGATGTATCATTCTTAGTTGATATTAACTGAATATGATTTGGGTACAGAACCTGCTGAACCGGCAACATAGCTAAATCCTTTGATAAAACTTGTCACAAACCAGCAAGCGTAACTCTCAATACAATGTGAAAGGATAATTATCGTTTGTTGTGACTAGTCTATCAGCAATATTTCGATGAGGTTACAAGGGTTACAAAGAGGAAAAAGAGAAGTGAGATTGAATAAAAAGCGAGTTTAAGAAGAACAGTTAGTAACGAGCAAGTAAAAAAACTTTTGATGAAGAACAGAAAGAAAGGGAACTGCAGTGTAAAAACCAATCCAATCTAAAACTAATGATGTAAATGTAATGAATTAATCCACACCCAAAACTCGGCCGTAATACCTTTACGGTAATAATAAAAAATTGCTCTAATAGCAAGACGTTTCATGCTAAAACGGTCCCAACAAAAAATTCCCCAAACGGCAATACCAACACATTCAAATCTCTACTGCATCTCACTCATGTTTCATCAATTCTTATTCAATAAATATTAACGCGTCGAATTGTCTGAAAGTGTGTAGCACTTCGCTTGTCATTGTATTGCGCATCGAGCAAAGCGAACATAATGATGATGGAGACGAGTTTCGATTTTTTCTACGCGACACATTCCGTACACCGGCGTAAAATAACTATTAAAATCCATAAGAATCGCTTATGACTTTGCGCCACAAGTATCTCGTATGAAAATCATAAGTTTGTCTTATGATTTTGCGAAGAAAATGGCCATCTAGCCACTTACGGATTTCATAAGATATGCTTATGAAATTCCTAGGACGTTCTTATGATCTTCATACAAGTATGCTTATATTAATCATCGTGTTCAAATATAAATTATAAAAGAGATTTCTTGTGAAGTTCATGAATGTTATGCGCCTGATATAATAAATAAGAAAACATTTTTATTCATTTTTTCATGTCTTTTTTTAATTCTTAAAAATAACTATAATTCCCCTTTTACTCAAAAGTCTCCAATTGGAAAAAGGTTACGTATTAGGAAGCTAGATGTTTCCAGGTAGGCTCAGAATTGGCCAATAACCTACGGTAGAAACAACATTGAAGAGATACTGTAAAATATTAACAAAAAAATGAGGGAATAATCATTTAACAAAAAAATACTTACATTTTTTAAAGCAGAGCACCATATCAAAACTAAATCTAACAATGTTTTCTTGACTTATGGCATTTTCACAATAATATTTTTATAATAATCTTAGGACACATGTATGAATTTTATAAGGCGAACTTATGAAATTCATATACATGCTTATGTAATGCGTAAGCATCTAATGGAATCAAAATTGTACATGGCCATTAGTCGAAACTTATGAAATTCTTAAGTTCTTTTTCCTCGGTGTATTTGAAGATCGGCTCACACTCGGCTAGCTTCAAAGCACAGTCAGAAAAAAAACGACTCGGAATAGTGGTGGGGTACTTCGGCCGGTGTTAAATTGATATTTCTTTTCTATCACGGACGTTAACAGCAAGGTAGCGACTGCACAAAACATGAATAGTCCTTCCCGTCATGTATGGGAAGTAAGACCTATGGTTTGGATCCACGTATCCGAACCGAGGGTCCAGATCCAGACACTTGTCTGGATCTAAGCACCAGGTCTGGGTCTGGTTCAGGTCCGGACTTGGTAAGGGGAAAAGGGGATGGGCTAGATCCGGGTACTGATCCAGATCCGGGCACTGGTTCGGATCTGGGCACTGGTCTGGATCCGGGAGGTCCGGATTTGGGCACTGGTCCGGATCTGGCAGCTAGGCCGGATCCGGAAACCGACTAAACTTTTTATTCCACTATCCAACCTACCCAGTAAAAAATCCGTAATTCTGGCTGGTTTCTGCCAATATTGGGCCAGATTCCAGCCTGAATTTGGTCAGAGATCCACCAGGATTCCGGTTGGTTTAGCTCGGTAATAATACTATCATAGCATACGACCGAATTATCCTACATCCGAACAGAGCCAAGGTTGACACATACTGAAAAAGTGTTTGATTGTGTGATACGCATACATGAACAGCAACCGAAATTCGTCATTCCACCGTTTACTACCTTTGCGGGAATATGAGTTTAATACCGCAATGCGCAATTGCGTGGTCTGTTACCGAAAAGACAATAGAATCTTACCCAAAAGTAATAGAAACATGCCCGTCGGATTTTGGGTGCACTATTCGAACACATAGCAAAAAAACAATTCAAAAGATAGAATGTTTATCTTCACCGCGGTTACCAAAGTTAACCTTATTCAAACGTTACCCGAAAATTGAGTAAAAATTCTATCCAGGTAATTTTTTGTATTCTTGAACAACACGTTCATAAAAAATCCAATAAATGTAGATGAGTTTCCACTTTTGTTGGAATCCTGCTAAATAATGCACTGCTAGTAGAGGTGTGGGCCGCGCCGCCGATTTCAGGTAAAAATCAGCGGCGCGCCGGCGTCACGCCGATGTGCTTACTATTTTTACATGCAATCGTCGGCGCGGCGCGGCGGCGGAGGCGTGGCGCACACCTCTAACTGCAAGGAATTAGGCAATCCATGAGACGTTTCTGATCAGCTGATTATTTCTTTTTTACTTCTTCTGACGTTACTCCGAGGGGTGCGACGTCCGACAATATCGTTGATTCGATCCAACATCAAACGAATCGGATTAACAAAAGATGTTTGTCGGACGAGTTTTTCTGTTCGCAGGAGTAGACTTGTTGACAGAACCCACCGTTGGATTGTCAAACAAACGTCTAATGGATTGCCTAATTTGAAGCATCTGTGCGCGGAATTTCAATCAGTGCAATATATGATGTGCAGAATTCGGTGTAACAACACATATTTCATTTTTACAATTTTTGTGTAATTCTGTTTAAATTCTCCTGTTATTATAATTTTCCATAGAAACATGATAAAATTGCTAGCCAGTGGGATCAATTGCATAACTCTAACAATTTGGATTGATTTTTCATTACGAATTTAGGTTTCCTCATGCCTTAGGTGCACGGAAAGTAGATACAGAACATTAGATTAGGATTGTCGCTGGCATCAGTGGTCATCAAAATTTATCAGATTTGGTACAAGCACATCATTGTTTTGATTCCGGGATATACCTGTCAAATGGGCCAAATAAAAAAGCAAAAAAAAATAATCCTCTATCGTCGTTTCATAGCGTCTAATCGTTTTTGTTTCTTTTAGCCAGCAAAACAATGGTCATTCTTGACTAATGTGTTTTCACTAATTAGAATGCATAATTTGTCTAAACTTGTACTAAATTTTGATAAATTTTCATTTCCTTGTGCGGTATATACAAACTCTTTCATTTCATAACAATAACAGTCGAAAATTTACACCGACAAAATTTGTTATATTGAATATATTGATTTCGCACATATTTTTTTGCAATTTGTAGTAGCAGATAAAAATTACCTGTCACGCATAGATATCATGGGAAAATTAATGAAATTATAATAGTATGCCACATAGAAATTTGTTACATAGCAGATATCACATCATTTTTCTGTTTGCCTCTTGTTTATTATGTTGTAAATTTTATGCATTGGACGTTTTCGATCTTGAATGCATAAAAATCACAGCAGAATAAACGAGACTGAAATGAAAAATAGGCAAACTCAATTTGAAGTTCAACTAAACGGTTTGTGGTTAAAAGCAGGCCATATTTTTCTGCGTGTACCAAAAGCGCGGACCAAGGACTTTTACTAGAGAGACTTTCGATACTTTGACAGATATATACCGGAAGCAAAACAAACATGTTCCGAGGCGAAAACAATGGGAACACCAGCGACAATCCTAATCTAGTGTTCTGTATCTACTGCACGGAATGATGTGCCCTCACGCTATAGCTATTGTAAGCGAATTGCTGGAAATTAGGGGGCTATTTTGAATGCAACATTTGGGCGATTTGCTGTCGTCATTTTTGTGCCGCTCTACCCGCCCAGGAAGCGCGCCATTTGATCGCCCTTAATTGCCCCTTTATCCCCAGTAAACGAAATGGCGGACAGGCAGGTTAAACTAGATGCTGGCGATCGGAAGGCTATTGAAACGTTGTTCTAGGCTATCCGCCGTGACTTGCCGTTTGCTGTAAAAGTAGTGTGGGTCAGTACACTAGGTAATCACCACCAAACTATAGGAAGGATCAATGGTGAAATTCGTATTTCACACCAAAACTTACCACAATCTGACTTTCATTAAGACTTTAGATCAGAGATATTGTTCCACTATATTTCCACACGATTCCACAATTTCCCACATTCGTTGGCTAAATGAAGTTCACTAGACAAACAAAATAGAAGCGAGAACGGGTCCGCGACGTTAGGCATAAATACGTTAGGTATAATGGACGTTAGGCATAATGGTCGATTGGCATAATATACGTAAGGCATAATGGACGATTGGCATAATGGACGATAGGCATAATTCACAAAAGTATTATATAGAGATTTTAACCTTACGCTTGTTTTTTCGGGTTAGAAAAAAGAGACTGCAAAATGAAAAATAGCAAGCGAGATATTTATTACTTGTAGTGTAAAGCTTTTCTCTATTTTTCCGTCGACGAAATGAAAAAAGTATTCATTTATTTAAGTGAACAGATTTGGTACAAGCACATTTCAAGCTTCTTAGATGTATTACCAATACAGTTGTATCCAAATATAATAATGAACAAACATTAACTTTTGGCACCAATGGAAACTTGCATTGTTATGTACAGCATCAGCATTAGGGTACGGATTTTATGTTTGTGACGAATGACGATACCTTTTTCGTTTCGGTAACTCGTCACAGTACACGAAAATACTCTCCCTCATAGCAGACAGTTTCCGTAGTTCAATTTTCGATGGCCTCAAGAATATAATCATTGACCTTAATAATATGAGAGATAATCAATATAGAAGCAGCAATATTCGTATATTCGTTGAATGAAAAATAAAATGCATCATTCTTTCTTTCATGGGTTGTTCTTCAAGGTTATATATTTTCTTCTTGGACAATTACAACATGCATGCATGTAGGATCTAATCTACGTTAACCCTTTCATTCCCAAATTGTTTCTAGCGTTCATTGGGTTTAAGAAAAAAAGGAAAAACCCGTTCTGAAAACCCGCGCTGGAGGCTGCTCAATATTTACCTTCCGATGCTCAAAACAATTCAATAGAGAGAGTTTTATTGTGTACTGTGACCAGGGATACCATTATGCCAGATTTATCTGGCACAGCCAGAGTTTTTTTGCAACTTCCAGACAAAAAGACAAACCTCTCATTCTGCCAGATTTTTGAATTATAGAAGTGTTTGCACTCACATTTTGGAAATTTGGACATATTTTCCCAAATTTATTAAAAATTTATTGATAAATTTTGATGACTTTGAGGTCGCTGTTAAGTGACAGATTTTGCCAGACATTTTTAGTTGATCTGCCAGATATTCTTTGAAAAATAGTGGCAACACTGACTGTGACGAGTTACCGAAACGAAATATGCTACGAAAAGATAGTCGAAGACGGTCCAAATTGATGCGTTTTGGGAGTTTCCAATAACAATAGGAAATAACGAAGATAGATCAAAATTCCATTTATCAACGCTAACTGAAAATATCTCTGGTAGCACTGCTCTAGCGGAGTTATATCAGGATAATAGCAATAACTTCAGTTCTAGGCAATTTTAGCGCTGAAATGCAAGGTAATCGTTCCAGTTACTAGTCTTATTTGTTTTTGTGAGTTTCTGACTAAATCAAAAGTTATAGCTGTTTTAAAACGTTGTTGTTTATAAACAACATGTGCGTAATTTATACGAATGAAACTGATTTTAAACAAGAGTGTTTAGCTTATTTTAGTCGTGTGCAATTTATCGGTTGTCCGCAAAGACATAAACCCACGCTCAGTTTCCGCATGCCAAGCATTCCTTATGCATCTTTTATCTGAGTGAAGATTTCTTCAAGTATATACAATAGAATAAAATGTTGATCGAATTTGATCAGCTTTTAGAGTAATTCTACAACATCGAAAATTTCAAACATTTGTGCTATTACGACCCGAGGCCGTCAACGCCAAAAGTGATTTCTTTACAATTATACTTTAATATCATAATTTATGCCTAACGTCCTTTATGCCAATCGTCTATTATGCCTAACGTCTATTATGCCTTACGTATATTATGCCTAATGTCTTTATGCCTAACGTCCATTATTCCTAACGTACGTATGCCAAATGTCCGTATGCCCAATGTCTTTATGCCTAATGGGGTACACCCAGCGAGAACACGCCAATTATTAAAAAAAACAATTTTAAGCTTAAGCCAAACATGAACCGCCATGTTTGAAAATCGCAAAAAATAAGCCAATTTCAGCCGCCAGAAAATTTGTCTAAGTGTTGAAATTGCCTTTAAATCGCATTCGCTAATTGCAATTGTTCCTAGGGGCAATTAGAAAAGGCGAGTTGAGTCAAACGTCAAACTGTTTAAATCGCCTGACCATGTTCGTCCGCGTTTTTGTGACCGGGTGGTGGTGAGTGATCAACCCAGGGAAAACTTGACAGATAGCGCTTGTTTCATCTATGTACCACCGATTTGATGGTGGCGCTAGTATGCCTTCTCTGTACGCGTACCACAAGAGGATGACATGACGTCATATTGGCGTAGTCAACAAAAAAACATTGTTTGTAACAAAGTTAGCAAAATTTGTCTAAATACAAACGAGGAGCATTTTAATTTGCATCAAATTAGATAAAGTGTGCATTGTTTTCTATTGTTTACGGTTACTGCTGTTTGTTGATGACAATTCAAGCAATTTGACGTTGTCAAACTGACCCCCATTGATCGGTGGAAAAACGATGTTGCGTATTGTCAAACTCTGTATGTAGAGGTAGGGACGCCAGTTGCCTGGAGTATCACGAAGAACGAACCGAAAAAGTTAGACAAAAGCGTGTTTCATTACGTGTGTTTTGAACACCGTCAATGCGGCTAGAACAATATTTAGAAAATGCGTTTCCAAAATGTGCATAAAGAAAATTATTATTATAGAATAATAATCAGCAATGTTACAGAAATCTTATCTTATTATAAATTTAGCTGGAAGTCGTTTTAGCAACGGCTATCATTGGTTCTTTTTTCTCGAGAAATATAAATGAAGCTTACAAATTCATGAACCTATGACATCTTGTTTCAAGTTCATTAAGAACGTCAAGAATTCTAGTATTTTGATCGGGAAAATAAACAATATATGTAGGATTTCCTACACATTTAGCAAAATTGGTTTTGAATAGAATTTGTGTGCTTTTATCAGAATTCTGGCAGCAAATCGTTAGTGCTCGATTTCAGCAATAATGCTGACAGGAATGTACAATTGTGTTCGACTCCTGCCAGAGTTTTGCTCGACTTTTGCAATAATGCTGTCCAGAAGATATTGCGATGGTTTGGTACGGATCCCTTCAGAATTATTCTGGAATTTTACTCGGCTCCAGTCTGATAGAAACCTAACGGCACGGCATCTACCGGAGGATTTCATGCCTGGGGAGATGTTCGATCCGGAAGATTTTCGGAAATTCCAATGTAAGTGGAAGTGGCTTGGTTTCGAAAGTCATCTTCTCGTATTTCCGAAAATTCATTCACTTTATTTTGGATTTTTTGAATTCAAAATGGAATCTATGTTTCTGTTTAGGTATGTGTATTCTCTTTGAAAGGGAATTCCGGACAAACCGTTACTCGTCAACCACAGATATTGGTAGTAAACAAAAGAGAAAAGTTTCCTCTTTCATTAACTGCTATGAAATGTGTTTAGCCATTAATGGTTTGTCCGGAATTTCCTTTCAAAGAGAATTGTGACAGTTGGCTTTTAAGCCGTAATCATATGTTTGTCGAGAGATATGGAAAACAATAAATGGGATGCGCATTTTTCAAATTTTGCTCCATTCGAGCCGCCATGACATAACCAATTCACCACAAAATTTGCTTATGAGTTCAATATATGGGAGCTGTCAAGTTGTCTCCGGGCTGTGAGCGATGGTCGGGTGTATCCTCCGCCGCTTGCTGATAATTCTGTCTGCCTTCCCCCTCGCTCGTGTTTGTGGCCATATCGTCATCGCTAGATTGGCTCTGGTTGTCGCTGTTAGATTTTTTGTGCTTTTTGTATTTTCGAGTGACTTTGATATAGCCGTTTTCTTTCTTGTTTATTTCTTCCCTGCGTACGTTAACTGTTGGCTTTGAGATGCCGTGGAATATTGTTCGATCGGCATTCATTTTTAGGCCGGCTGTCTGTTGTGTATCAGAAGATGTTGAAGGCTGTTTGGTAGTGGTGGTTGTAGATGAGTTTGCTTTAGTTGTTCTGGAGCATGGCTTACCGTAGTGTGCCGTCTGATTACAGAACTGGCACGTATGCGTCTGCCCAGGGTATGTGCATAGGGTTCTTTGTATGCAGTTAACACCTTGGGATGATCTTCCCTCGAAAGTCAAGTAAGACGGTATAGGTTGGTACAACCCCGTTCGCACCACGCCAGGGAAAAAGTTTATCCAAGTTTGTGACGGATTCCACTTCTCGATACTTCGGCATGATTCTTTTAATACAATCCGTACTAGTACGAGGTGCCAAATCATAGAGTTTTATTTCAGTTAGATCGAGGTCCTTTGCTTCTTGGATCTCCATGAAAATTTTGGATAACATTTAAACAACCTATACTTTAAGACGAAAGACTAAAAATAGGTTTTTGACCGACCTCAACATATTTAATCCTTTCAGCACAGTTTCCCTACTATCTGCTTCATGGTTGAATCATCTAAATAAATAAATCCTAACGTTGACTGTTCTCACTAATTACAGTTCTCTGTTATTCATCATCCTATCAGATCACATTCCTGTTAACAACTGTCATAGAATCACAATTGCTTGTTGGTAGGCCTAAAACACGGAATTACCCTACATACTGTAGTATATTTATCTCTACCCGCACCTTCAAAGAATTAGAGCCACCTTCAAGTACCGTTCGTTCCACTTGCATAATTCAATAATTTCATGTTGTATTGACAAGGCGCACTTTGTATATATTCTCTATTGAATCACTCGCCCCATTCAAATGTGAATTGCACATGAGCCTCTAGCTGTATGATAACGAAGATGATAGCGGGCGTGTTTCATTCAAAAGACATCAGCTTTCTAAAGCCTCCATTATCATATATTTCATTATTGCATCACTTGAAAGTGGAGGATGTATGAGATTATGTGTTTTCGTTGCTTATTGAAAAACCATTGAAGCAATGATTTTCTTTGTTAACAGGTTCAAATAACAAGAATTTTCAAATGTATCCAACGTACCGGATTTAAGTCAATATATTTAAAATACTGACATTCAATGCAGTGAATCCCACTACATTTGAAACGTCTCCATTCTGATATATTTCGATGGCAACGGCATTAATTGGTTTCCCTTTGTTTCCTTATTTTCAGATGAGAAATATACCGAGAAGCATCGTGATGAAGCTATCCGAGAGCAAATCCGACACATCAATAATCACCAACCTGTACAAATCGATCAATCACAACTACCGGAGGTTGTCCAACACGAGCAGCGTGTTGCACCGCATTCCGGAAATGGAGATCGCTTTTATGAACATCAGCGATGAATACGATATCGAGAAAACCATCGCCGAAGGTTGTTTTGCGAAGGTATATCTTGCTCACCACCGACCAACCGGGACCACTGTTGTGCTCAAAGCAATACACACTGAACTAACCACGCTGAAAGAATTTATCAAAGAATTTCACTACAACTATCAGCTCAGTCACCATCCAAACATTCTCAGCTGCTACCAAGTTAAATTCCAGACGAACGAATACTACGTCTACGCTCAAGAACACGCTCCATTCGGGGATCTGGCTGCAAATGTCGGTGCTAATGGGCTGCCGGAGTCAAGCTGCAAAAAGATAGCCGAGCAGCTTAGTTCTGCGCTTGGGTTCATGCACTTGAAAGGACTTGTGCACCGCGACCTGAAACTAGAGAACATTCTAGTATTTACACCGGATTTTTCTCGAATAAAGCTGTGTGATTTCGGAACCACCACCCGCGAGGGCATTCTAGTCAGTAAGAACAATAAAACATGGATATCATTCCTACCACCAGAAGTATTAGAGGTTGTGAAAAATGAGCGATTCATCTGCAAAGCATCGGCTGACTCGTGGCAGTTTGGCATCATTCTGTACGTTTGCCTGATAGGCTCAACACCGTGGAAATCGGCTGATTGGGTCCGTGATTCCAAGTACGCCGTATTTATGAAGTACCAGAAACGTGAGTCCACCAAAATTCCGGAAAACTTCCGACGATTTACTCCACGTTTATTGCGAGCATTCCGGCGAATCTTCGATCATACTGAGGAGGATCGGGCCAAAGTGACTGATATTATGAAATACATGAAAAATAAATGGCTGGATAATAAGATAACCACTTCTAAATCCACCTCGAACATTGCAAGCAATATCCTACAGCAACCGTCTTCCGATCAGGACTCAATCAAATACATCAACCATCGGGAGAGTCGTAATTCCTTCGAGGGCCGGCTGCGTGCCCGACGAATGACCAGTGTCGGAGGATTGACACCGGAGACGACGCCAACATTCGGCACAGATCAGGACACGGTGCGTAATAAAGTCCTCGAGTGGCTCGAAACAAATGACCTCAACCGACAGGATAGTATGGATGATGTAAAGGATTTCTCATTCTGGAACAAAAATGATTCAAAGTCCTATCACTACTCGAAGCGTGAATCTATAATCGGATCGGCCTCTATGACGACCTCCACTACACTGACGACGACCAGCTTGACGAGGGAGGCCAGCAGCATACGCAGTCGGCATCGCTATAAATAGATTAGTGCGGACCTTCAATACTATACCATGAATGACAAATGACGATAGGTCCACCCCGTTAGCTAGCAAGTACAGCTGGAGACGCAGCACACGTGCGAAAAAAAATCCTTACCTTCCCAGTAGCTGCTGTGCTGTCGTTCGGAAAAATATAGATAGTACATGTGATTACATTAATTATGTGTGTGATAAAATGGAGAAAAAAAACATGACCATAACCAAAGTCAGCCAACGAGCGTAGATGGTGCAACAGAGAAAACATAATTTGTTAGTCTTTTAGCAGGTGATAACATGTTTAGGAGAATACATATACATATTTATAGATAATGAATTAGAAGAGCTGATTGCGGCAGTAGCGAAACAGATAGAAACATCGCAATGTTGAACATGTAATGATTGTTTCCATTTAATGTTATGTTGATATACATCTGGAAAGCGAAACCCCTGTAATGTATTAGAAATATATTTGTGAACGTCTTTGAAATAGAAATAGAGGAATCTAGATTTTGATGCGATGAAACTAGAGATTTATAATAAATAAAACAATTCAGTAATTGTAAAATTCAATTAATTTTGTGGGTAGAATATTGAAAGAAATCATTATTGAGAGTAATATATTACCATTCACGCACAACTGGTCCGTATTCACGACATCTTAGTAAAACATGATCGAATTTTAAACGGTTATTAGTTATGATGAGTGAAACGGCATAACTTTATTTATATTTCTAAACATAAGTTGAACTTTATTTTTTCATTTGTAAATGGAATGTTCCTTACTTTTAATGGTAAATGTTTAGTTGGACTCGAATACCGAAAAATCTACGAAGGAAATTCTACGTATACGCATCCACTGAAGAATCCAGGGAGGGACCCCCTTTTCATCCAGAAGTTGTTTTGCAAAAGGCATTAGCATTTTTTTTCTAACGTACGTAGCTTGATATGAGCATCTGGGCTTATAATCCCAGTGTATGGAGTCAGGCAGTAAGTTTTTTTTCGTTGAGAATATCTGTGTATCAGTTCTGTCAAATCACAAATGAAATTAATCCCACTTATCTTTTTTGTGCATCTCTGCCCTTGTACCCAGTGATGATCGTCACAAAAGACGAACGGGTACGACAATACTTAACATCAACTGTCACGGTGTTAATTCATACAGCAAGTAATCAAAATGAGTTGAACATTTCAACTAGGAGCCGTCTCAAAAATATTTGCTTTTTGCATTCTAAGCTCAAAAATTCTTAAATAGTATTTTAGTTTCTAAAAGCCAAAATTCTACTCAACGCATAATTGTCCTTTTTTTTAATTCGTAAATAAAATTTATATTCCATGTTACAGTTTCTGAAACTTTATTAAAAGGATAAAATAAACTGATACTTGCTTTTGCTAGAGGCCGTATATACTACTGCGCACTCCACAAGTATCACGGGAGGAGGAGATATTTGTTAGAAAGTATAGCAGTTGGATTTTAAATCTTCTTTACCGACGCCAGAGGGGTAACTTCACTATCTAGATTACATATCGATCCATCAACTCAACGGCTTTACTTCCCTTCCAAAGGACGAAAGATTTTTTCACCACAGAAAAATCTCAACAACCTCGGTTGAGATTGAACCCAGATCAACTGGAATAAGTGACGGTCACGCTTACCACTCAACCACCGGCGCCGTCAATTTGGCGGACTCAGCTCTTTTGAGATGAACTAACTTCATTGTCGCTGTACCATTGTACGCCTTCCTTGCTATCATGGCTGCTGGTCAAATATGGCTAAAACGTAACTGAACCATCATAGAATTTTTTGATGGAAAAATACCTGTTTATTGAGCCAAATCCTTTTAAATGCTTCCGAATTCATTATCTTTTGTGTGATAAAAAGCTTGTTTGCTTGCCACAGTAATAGATCTCTTGCTAAATCATAATTTTTTCGTGAACTTATTCACGAAAACAAACTCGAATCATCTAGGAACCCGACCTCAAATTCTACAAGGCTGAGAAATATATCGGAACTACTGTGAGCGGAAATAAATACAAACAACGAAATGCTTTAAATGCTTTCATGATTGACCACTGGGAGCACCGTTATCGCAAAATATAAGTTTGCCATTTCAAAATGATCTAGCCTTTAGAACTGAACTGAAAATATTTGTAGGTCATCACGATGGCCCCATAGCGCAGTTTCACAAACCACGGCATAATATATATATAATATATCGAATACACCAAATATCAATTGTTGTCCTATGTGACCGCCTTGAGTGAAACCTATACACATTTCATCCAAGATTGAGCCGCATTGATATGTTGTCGTATATCGACAGGCTGATCGTCAACCTGCGGACTTGTGCTAGTTTTCCTCTTATTTTTTTGTATTTTCATGAAAATATCGACTCCAACGGGGGCGCTGAGAGGGGTGAGCTGGAGTTTTCTTAATCTCTTAATCTGCATTTCATGAAACGAGGAATTTACCTTAATCAATAAAAAGCAAAGGATTTCAATATAATGGTGGCCTCTGCACAGTAGATCATACGAAAATCTCAGTCCACTAACTGACGGTATGTTTGGACAAATGGTAGGTGGTATTCACGTTTCTTCTCAGTTTGGCAAAAAATCAGCCGTCATGCAAGGAATTAATATCGGAACAACACTGGAGATTCAGCATGTATATATTGTGATGTTGAGCGTGAACCAATGTATGTTAAAAATAAAATCTATATCTTGTTAGGAAGGGAAGGTTGCACCTGCCTAAAAAAGTTTCTGGTGTGGCTTTGAGGAACAGAAACTTTGGCTGATGTAATGCGAATGCATAATCATACAGCTTTTAACTTCAATAACTCAGGTTGTTATACATTTGGTCATTGTTGAAGTTTAAAAATCAAAATCAAGATGAGAAAAATTGCCCCTGACATGAAACAGAAAACTACTTTTGCAATCGGTAAAAACAAATTGAAAACTCATTGAGATCATCGTGAAATTTCTTGTAGTGTATTTAATTCGATGTTTTACAAAAGTAATTCAAATAATAAAATATAAGAAAAATTTAAAATCTTATTTGACATTTATAACCTCCAATTACATTAAGATTCCATAAGATGACATGTCGTTTTTCTGTAATTCTGATTTCGATCGGGAAGCAAAGCCGTGTGGTGTCCGGCGGGCTGAAATCTTTTTGCACTATTTCAACCAAGAATAGAACCTCTGGGAACTGCTCCCATGTCGTAAGAGGCGACTAACAACATGCTAGGAGTTCCTAGGCCGAGGTTTTGTTCCGTACCGAAGACTTAATCTGGGCGGACCTTAAGGTTTTCCATATTACCCTCTTTCCAGTCTGTATTTAGTGAATCACTGACATATACCTTTTCTGATTCGCCTTTCTTGATTGTGTACCAACGTTTTAAGTTTCTTCTGGCGGTTGTATATTAGCCGTAAATGACGAAATCTAATTCTACACTAAGTAACAGAATATATTAATATACCGGCACTTCCACGCCAAGGTTTAACTTCCAAAGCTTTGGCTTAAAAACCGTTTTTAAAAAATGGAAACTTTCATGCAGGAAATTTATTGAATTGGCCTAAGATGGAGCTGTCGAATTTCACAAAAAGCTTTTTATGTTGCAAGTGATCTGTAGTTGTGTTAAATTAGGTATTTTCCTATTATATTTGGAACCGTCTACCGACAAATCTACATTTACGAATACCTCCAAAAGTGACTTCTTGAGGTCTCATGAAGGCCTGACACTAGCTTTATGATACTTTTGCTTTTCTAAACAGTAATAAAAATCTCAACATTCAAGAACTTCACTTTGTCAGAAAATGTAGGGCCATCGGAAGCTAAAACTTCGTAAAATCGCACTCCTGGTCCTTTTTTCAGTGCAGTACTCTACGTCACTCGTTCAAATTTGCACCGCTCTTATGGTAGTCGGTATTTGCTAGTATTACTGTTCTCCCATCCATTCTGGTAGTCAAACGGTGGGATAGCAAAATTCTTACAAGTTTCCTATCTCATGCCTCCACGCGATTCTAAGTCTATTGATGACATTTGGTCCTTAGACCGCAGAATGAGAGGGTGCGAACAGAATGAGAGGGTGCGAACAGATCTAGTCGAGAAAACATTGCCGTAAAAATGAATAGTTGATCGGAAATTAGCCCCAATACGACTAATCTGACTAGTATCTATGAACACGGCTCAATACGTATTGAAAATTCGCCGCGTCTGTTTTTATGAACCTAATTTAAAGCTCCGTTATTGCTAACAAGCCCGTGCATCAGATTAACAATCCTTTATATTTCCCTTCAGTGTTCGGTATTATCGCTCATATACTTGTATTCCACAAACAATCCGATATGGAAAATAAGAAATACTTTCCTTGATTTATAACATCTCGCGCTATTTTTGCCAGTATAATATGCTGTCACTTGGTAGTTTTCAAGCCAATAAATATATCGTAGAGAAGAAGTAGCGAGTTCTGTCCAAATACTGTTGCAATAAATAGTGATCCGGCCCATTACGCAGATAAGATTAGCTTTTCCAGGCAATACTCCCACGATCGGCTGTGTGGAGTTCAAATTGTTTTTGTTTAGGGAACATAGTATACTCTCGGTAGCCGGCTGCCCAGAGTTTAAAAATAACCAAAAACTAAACAAGATCATCTCTTTTTCGAGTGATCGTGCACTCGAAGACTAACTAAACAACTACCTAATAAAATATGCTTTACAGGTCGCATCGTTTGCTTGGAGCGAATCCTAGACCTGATACCCTTCCAAACCACCAACTCCGCGACACCTATGGAAGAGTCTGATGAATCGTCGTCCTTCCGTTAAGTAGGTGGAGCATCAACACTTCCTGTCTACCTTATCCTTTATCCTTCCCCGTGAACGATGGAGATGGGGGCGGCCGGCAATGATGGCTATCATGCTGTTGAGGTTTTAATATGGGTCGGATTGGTATGAATTCCTACTTACCACTTCCTAAGCAACTCTTATTAGATAATCAGCAGTCAAACATGATGAAGTCAGTGTGCAATCCGCCAAAATCATCGTCACAACGCAACGCAACGCAACGCAACGCAATTCTGATTTCGATCGGGAAGCAGCACGATTATATATTAACACTACTGACAATATTTCCTGGTGCTGTAGCACTAACATACCTTCTTGTAGCAATATCCTTCAGATCGTTCGTTGTATTTTGATCGGTTTCATAAGAACAATGAACAAAGTATAACGTGAACAACAACTAGCAGCCTGTTAGAAGCGTAGTTGGTTAATCGATTGCCAACCCCGCACATAAAGTTAGATATTTTTCTAAGAGATTTCTCTAACTTGCAAAGAGGTGAATGACCCTAAGGTTAAAACCTCTAGTTAAAATAAAATTAAGCAGCCTTTCCATTTAGTGTACATTGTTTCAAGAGCAAAGGAAATATAGTTGTTTTCGGTGAAAATGGAGCTTAGACTTATGGAAGCCGGTTATCTCCAGTGTAATCGCCTACGCAATACTGGGCTGATATTCCACAGATTATACTACGCCGAACGATTTGTTTTACAGAAACCTAAAACACGTGGTTGAAAGTGACAGCGTTGCAAGCAAGATAGTCGTGTATATGGAAAATGACAATATGGAGATAAGGTTACATGACCTATCACCGCCAATTGAAAAATACATGCCGCAGTTCGATGAAGTAGAATTCGTTACTCCTGATACTGGGACAAACTGCTTCCCGGGTTTACCTTTTCCCGCCTACTTCACTATAGAACTTAAACTTCACGGAACCACTATTAAACAGGCTACGTTATGCACTCATGAAGAGCAGAATCCTAATCGCGAGAAGAACGCCTACTCATCCACGGCACAGCAATTAAAAACACAGGCTTAAAGACTATTATCTGAACTACAAACGGTTGCTAACTTTGTGGCAGCTGTTCATGCCATAACGTTAACCATAATCATAGCACGCAGCATCAAGCATCCCAACTTCAACAGCCAGCACTAATTATGAGTAAGCGACTTACCAAATGTTTTTCAATCGTGAAAGAAATATAATCGAAAGCTGCGTGCTTGAGATGTAATATTTGGGTTAAATTATTTATATTTTTAGTAAAATATTGTATATATTGTAAATATTTTCGCTTCCATTAAGTTATCGTAATGATCCATGCTAAAAAAAGGAATCATAGTAAAAAGTCATTGCGCTCAAGGACGGTGCGATTTGTTTCATTATTCGGCACTTTCTAAATATGAACTGTGTTTGGAATTGGGTTTCCAAATTAGACGCCATTTACTAAATTTGTAGATCGTGTATAAGATGTATTTTATCAGAATTGCGTGCCTCCTCTTTGTCAGCCAGCTGGAGCCGCCTATACTATCATCTACCGCCTCAACTTATACAATTGACATTATTGCCTTTTATTATTTCCTGTGTTTATCCGTGTTTGCCAGTGTTTGTAAGTGTTTGCCAATGTTCGCCATTGTTTGACCGTATTTCCCCGTGTTTCCCCGAATTTGCCCGTGTTGGTCCTTGTTTGTCCGTGTTCTGCGACAATAATTTCAGATTCAAATAACCGCAACGGACGAGCTCTGTCTGTAATCCATCGTTGCGTGAAAAGCACCATTAATGTTTTATTTGGGTTAACTGATAGGCCAACATGAACACATAATGCTTGTGCCAACTCAAAAAGTGTGTTAATACCGATGTTGATACCGGGGATCATTATATGATAATCATCAGCGAAACCATATGTCGGAAACCCAAACTCATTTAGTTTCCTCAACAAGCCATCGGCGACAAGGTTCCATAAAAGTGGTGACAGCACACCACCTTGAGGACATCCGCAGACACTTAGTTTCCTTATCTCTACTTGTCTTAACAATAAGCACAGATGTCGGTTACTAAGCATTGCGCGTATCTAGTTCGTGATATACGAAGGTACTCCATAACCTCGTGTAGCTTCCAAAATGGATTCGAAAGACACGTTGAAAAAAGCACCTTCAATATCAAGAAAAACTGCTAGACTTGATCGTTTTTGCAAAAAAAACTTTTTTAATGTTATATAGAGCATTTTAACATGGTTAAGAATTCCCCCACTGATATGCATGCTTCATGCAGCGGGTGCTCGCCAAAGCTAATATCCCGAATGTGGGGGTCGATTAAGCGATTAAGTTTTGAGTTTTTGCCTCCTCATAAGTGACGCGGCCACTTTTGCGTGAATGAATTTTACAGTTATTTTCCGCCACGCTAATTGAATGTATCCTGTTGCAATACTATAAGCAAGAATGCAAGACTATAAGTAGGGTGTACTTATGATCAGATAATGACGGGTCGAGCTTGTTTGCCAACTCATGCGTAATACCGTCAGAGCAGAGAGTTACATCTAACACCTTTTCTCTGCCAGCTCTTGCAATGCCAGATCTTGCAAATGTTGGACGATTTATTACATTGCGTATGTGCAGATTTATACTACTTAAGTATTCCAACAATTCGGTGCCTCTTAAATTCATATCTGAGCTGCCCCAAACAATTGGGTGGGCTTTTGCATCACCGCCGAGTATGAGAGGAAACTCATCTCTGCCACAATATGATACAACCCGTTTGAAATCATCAGAAGCTGATGGTATTTCTTTTTAATGTTATCTGCGTCATATTGATCGCGACTGTTCATATATCGCAAGCTGTGAGGTCTAGTATAAGACATGCCTCAATAGCACTATTTGCAAGTATACAAGCATGAGGTACTTCACGTGAATTTGTCATGCCATTTTTGTTGAAAATTACAAAAACGGGATTAAGTAGCTTCCTTTGTGGAAATGCGGTTCTTGGACCAAAGCTGTGAAAGCTTTTCGTTCCTACACAAAGTGAGATAGATTTATTGTTGTTTTTGCTGAAGAATAATTTGTGCTACTGTGGCCATACTCGATCAAAGCAATACGCATCATCATCAGCACATGTTGAACATTGTTGGACGTAACCTAAATGTGAATCTCACGTAAGACCCACGACACTCCGTGCGCGACTAGCATATTTTAGTCCTGCTGGATACACGGAGAAATCCCTTGACTAGAGGACTCCTGTATCAGCCTACTCTTACGACATGAGAGCAGGAACCCAGTAGATTAATTTTTGGTTGAGACACTTCAACCCGGCAGATACCACACGGTTTCTAGGCTGGTTTTGTCCGGAGAAAACCCCATAAAAGCATTAAATAGCAGTCAGAGGCTCTGATAGCTTGGCGTTTTGATTTGACCCTGTGTTACGATTTTATTATCCCGATTATTAGGCCCTAACATACGATGACTGCTTCGTGGAAGCAGTGCAAGAGGTTCCATGAAACCAAATAAATTAAAATGATTTTAGACCTATAGGTATTAAATATTTCGAAATTAATGTCAAGTTACTTGGATTTGCAGGCCCGTATTTTCTGATATGACCTAGATTACTGATACCAAGAAATGTTTCTATTACAACATTGCCCAAACTCAATTATTGATTAGGTTCTACCATGTAAAGATGTAATTCACATTACCAAACTTATACTGTACATAATCAACTATGGAGTTTTAGTGTCAAGGTATGAAGAAATGAATTGTTGGTGCCCTTTTTCTGGACCTAAAAAAATCATTCGATACTCTGGATCACTCAATCCTGCTTAAGAAGTTAGAATGCTATGGTATCAAGGGATTGCAAATCATATTATTCGTAGCTATCTGTCGCATAGGAACCAATTCGTATCTATTGGAGACTCGTGTAGCTCTTATAGACCAATAGAAATAGGAGTGCCCCAAGGCAGTAATGTTGGGCCACTGTTATTTTTATTGTATATCAATGACCTAGGTAGACTCGGGTTAAAAGGGACTCCTCGTCTATTCGCGGATGACACCGCGTTGTTCTACCCGAACAACAACTGCCTGGATATTGTACGCGACATTGAATCGGATTTAAAAACACTAACGACGTATTTCAACGAAAACCTTCTTTCCTTGAACCTATCAAAAACTAAATATATGCTGTTTCGTTCATCTAGAAGAGCTATAGGCGTGCATCCAGACCAAAGAATGGGACAGTCTGTAATTCAGGAAACTAACTGCTTCAAATATTTAGGGCTTCACTTAGACCCCACACTCTCCTTTTTTTTCCTGGATTGAGCATATAACATCTATAGAGAGAAAAGTTGCATCGTTATGTGGGGCTATGCGTAAAGTATGCTCTTTTGTTCCCCAGCATGTTCTTCTAAAATTTTATTATGCGCACATCCACTCATTGCTGAACTACCTTGTATCTGTGTGGGGCCGTGCCAGTATTTCGAATCTGAAAAAGCTACAAACGCTTCAAAACAGATGTCTTAAAATTATTTATAAAAAACCATTTATGTACCCTACTATTTTGTTATACAATAATAATGCCCATAACATTTTACCTTTGCTTGGGTTGACTAACTACCAAACAATAATGTACATCCACAATGCTTTGCATAATACTATTGCTCATAATAATCTAGAATTTACGACAGGAATTCGAGCTCACAGCACCAGACAAGCCAATCATTTATTATACTCCAGAGTATCCACGAACCTTGGTCAAAGACGCATTTCTTTCATCGGACCTAAGTTATTCAACCAGCTTCCTACGGATTTAAAGCAAATAACATGTCGCATTCGTTTCTAAGCAAAATTGAAACTAATTTCAAAAAATAAAATAGGAGAATTTTTAATATAAACTTCGTTCACCACCAATCGAGCTTATTCCTTTAGCTATAATTGGTTAACATTTTTTAAATAAAAACAATTGATAAATGCATTTTTTATAGCAATAAGTAATAAATAAATTTAAATTATTATGAGCTTCCTGCAAAGCTACGATGGGACCCTTAAAAGGATTCTTTTCCGCTGGGTACTCGCCGTAGCTTCTTGTCAAATTTTGTGTTTTGTCGGTCTCGTATTGTTTTTTTTTTGTTCTCAGCGTTTCCGCGATTCGTAACTTTGTTTTGTTGTGCTGACCTTTTTTTGTACGCTGAGAACTGATGTGTCCACTACCAGGGGACTCCGTTTGTGAGCTTTTTGGTGTGGGGGTAAGAGGCGGGCTATTAAAAAAAAAAATCACAATTGCACCATTAGGTGGATTAAACAGGTATTAGCAGTTGCTTTTTATGAAAAATGCACGCATTAATCTGTTTATTTATTAATTATGTTGTTTGATAAGAGTGTATTTAGTAAATTTATAGTTAGTTAAAGTTGATATTTAAATTGGTTCAGATGTAAAACCACCTACATTGTTAATACGATATGCCACACTATAAGTACAATTTCATTATTTCAACCCAACGCTGAATTTTGAGAAAAACCACCGTGTGCACCGTCATAAATTTCAAACATGCAACACAAACACGTGCTAAGAAAAAAGTATATAAACTGTAATCCTTTTGAACCCAAGACATGCCTTTATTTCTAGCTGTGTTTAAATATATACTAGAAAGTAGAATATTTGCCTACCGTCACCGGATGCTACTTTGTACCAAAATTAGTTAACGATATTGGAGTTGACAAATTGGTAAAATTTTGCGTTTTTTGACACAATCAGAACAATGTGCCTTCAACACAAATATGTAAATCAAAATAATCATAGCAGAGGATGAAACTGAAACACAAAATATACGCAACAATTTTTAACTTAAATTTTCTTGGCAATGTGCGGTATACTAGGCAAATTTTTAAATAAGATGTTATTGATTTTTATATAATTTTAATCTGATAATATAATGCAACCGTTTGAATTCTTATTTTTTGGTCCATATTTTGATAAATAGGTATATAGCCACAAGTAACAATTTATCAAAATATGGACCGAAAAAGGTTGCATTACATTTTTGAAAAAAAACTACGTTAAGCCAAGTTTTTTCAAGTATATGATGAGCTACCTGTATATTGTTCATTAAATTTGCGCTTATTTTAGTGTTTAATTCAAAGCACATGTACATTAGCGTGCAAGTTGAAAAAAACAGTGGTTGAACAGTTTTTTGCCAATATCGCGCGACTTACGTTTAAACAACACGTATCCTATGCAGTTGGTAAAGCGTCTCGAGCACTGGGATGCATATTCAGGATAGCCAAAAACTTTACGGATGTTTATTGTCTCAAATTGCTGTACTGCTCTTTATCCCGATCAATTCTAGAATATTGCCCTGAAGTGTGGAGCCCGAACTATAATAATGGCGTTGAAAGAATTGAAAGTGTGCAGCAACGCTTTTTACGTTTCGCGCTCCGTAGATTGCCGTGGAGAGATCCTGTCCGACTACCTAACTATGAAAACCGATGTCAGCTGATTCAACTAGAGCCCCTACATGTTCGAAGGAATACCGCAAGAGTTTTGTTCATCGCTGACACTCTGCAAGGCCGTATAGATGCCCCAGCTATTTTGGAACAAATCAACATAAACGTCGCATCTCGATCAGTACGTAACAACAATATGTTCCGGTTACCATTCCGACGCACAAATTATAGTATTGTCTATCTCGAGATAATCTAGCATTTCGTCGAGTTCTTGCTATATGGGATACACACGAGTGCGATCGAAACAAAAACAAACGACAAAACGTTTTCTCACTCGCACTGATTCAAACTAGATGTTCGCGTAACTCAACGCACGGCCCGGTGGCGCATGGCTGAAAAGTCGCAATGTGGATTTAAGAAAAGATTCGCAATATGTATGGAGCCATCACTGGTCTGCAACGAATTTTCAACCAGGTAGCTTCAGCATTTGATTTCAACGTTTCTCGACATACTCTGCGTATACGCTTCTCCAGATTGTTTAATCATTTCGTTAACAACACTTGACCTTTTTATTCTTTGTTTGTAATTATTGTATGATTATTGTTTTTATGTGCGACCTTGATTATTAGAAATAAGATTATTATTTAGGCCAACATCATTGGGGCTTTGATATGCCTGTTGATGTATTAAACAAAATAAACATCTGTTTCGCAAGCCAAGATCTAAAACGTCATGTAAAGGTCGATCTACAATCGACGTAATCGATTCCATACGACAGAACTATTTGATGTTCGAATTCGTTTTAACATATACTATATTGTAATTTTTCTTCCATTTACTGTCCAATATTTTAGCTCTATGAAAAACATCTAAAGATCGAGTCATGCCGTATCGTTTCTATCTAGTGCGGATCGAGCTTGCAGCAAAACGAGCATAACAATCAGAACTGTCAGTGGCGTTCATAATTTGTGTACCCGCAGAGATGTTGGCTCATGTCAGTTCGACAAAATCGGGATAGGGGTGCCATAAACGTGTTTTATACGCTTGGGTCAGTGACGTCTAATGTGTCATAATGGTTGCCTTTTTCGTAATATATCAATTGATAATAATAGTTGAGATTCTCCCTCCAAGTTTTGTTGAAGACGGACGGCTTTGGAAAGTATTCCCAAGTGTTGAGATTTCGCGGCGTTTAGTTAAAGTTTTATAACTTCACCTTTTGACCGGAGTCGGAAGTGTGACACGATATTTGTGTGCAGAAGTGTGGACTGTAAAATAGAAGTGATTGGCGATAAAAACAAGATTCCGTTGAGCTTTTTTCACCGTTATTGGGGCAAGAAGTGAAATTCAATCTGCAGCCACGAGGCATCGAAAGATCATCGTTGGATGAGAGACAGCGACGACGAGCACGGGGGATTTCTAAGCCCCCTGGAAGAAAATAACTCATTAACTGATTACGAATCTGCAACCGACAAACCAATACGACGAAAAATGGAGACCGAAAAATATAACTAAAAATGCAACATTAAAAAAATGAAAACAGACACCGGACATAACCTAAAAAAGAAGAAAGATAAAATCAAGAATAAAGATGGCGACTCCAATGGCGCTTCCCACGAGGATGGCTGGCAAAGGAACAAATCTTTCAAAACCTTTTTTATTGAACCAAAGGATGAAAAAATTAAACCTTTACACATTATGGAAATAGCTAAACTACTAAACAACATTAAAGTAAACAAATACATAAAATTGGTAAAGGCAGGCAAAAATCGGTTTAAGATCACTTTTGAAAATCCAAAACATGCAGAAACACTAATTAACTCTAAAATTTTAACAGAACAATTTAACTACAAAATTTTTGTGCCAACCATGTTCAGGGATAGCATTGGAGTTGTCAGGAATATCCCACCATCGATTTCGGAAAAAAGAAATCCTAGAAAATCTCGAATGTGACAAAATCAAAATCCAAAAAGTAGAAAGAATAAAAAAATGGTCCGAAAAGAACTGGTACCTACATTCGCGATCAAAATTTATATGAAGGGCGAGAAGCTTCCTCGAAACATTAAAATTTATGGCTTAAACTTGGAAGTAGATGTATATCTCTACCCCATAAAGTTCTGCTGGAGATGTGTCAGGTATGGCCACAAATCAAAAGCATGTAAAGCAGCTCAGGTAAGATGTGCCAAATGCTCAAACTCAGGACACGAAGTTCAAAATTGCGTTGCACCCAAATCAAGTTGCCTACATTGCAAGGAAGAGCATAACGCATTTGACCCAGTGTGTAAAGAAAGGAAAAGACAAAATGACATAAACAAAGAAATGGCATACAATAAGCTTACATACACAGAAGCAGAAAAGTTACACCCTAGCCCATCACAAACACAATTTCGCCTTCAAAGACAAGACTTTCCATCACTCCCAGATTCTGAAACTGAAAAAGACAAACCAGGCCACACAAATAACAATACTAACGGTACCAAAAATGCGACTAATAACAATAACCAATCCAGATACTCTAGTTCTGTCCAAGAATACATCACAAAAACAGAATTGGAACAAATTATTAACACACTCAAGACAGAAATAGTAAAACAACTGAATGTAAACAAACTCATTAACAGAATCAAGCAAATACAGGAAACAATAACGAATTTAATTGAACACTCCGACAACGATAACACTTTAACAGATAACAACCAACTACTAATCAATATAAATAATCAACTTAACGAACTAATCAACCCAGAAATACTACAAAATCCAAAACCGCCGAACATTCAGACAAAATCATGGACAAGTTCAGAAATTTAAACTTTCTAAAAAAAATATCAATAGCATGCGACCAACACCTAACCGTTCGTTACTTATCCATTTAATGCGACAACATAAAATAGACATAGCATTCCTAACTGAAATATGGTTGAAACCCGATGAAAATTACAACTTCCCTGGTTACAAATTTCCTAAACAAACCCGTGACAAAGGTTACGGGGCGTAGGAATGTTAATTAAAAACGAAATAGACTTTCAAATACTAAAAATACCAAATATACAGCCTATAGAAGCAATCACAATTAAAACCAATAATACTCCAAAACCACTCTTACTGATTTCAATATGCATTCCACACCATCCAATTAACAATAATCAAATTAAACATCCTCTCCAACAACTTCTTGAGTTCATTGACTCACAAAAACTAAATACAATCCTTGCTGGAGATTTCAATGCCCATCATCCGTTATGGAATAACTCAAATAAGATTTGCACTAGAGGGGAATTATTAGTAGATTTAATCGAAAATAAAGACTTGATGGTAATTAACGATGGTTTTCCCACTACGGTAAGACCTCCGAATTAACTTTAGTTTCATCTGAACTAGCTCCAAAAACAGAATAGACCATTTTAGACGAAGAAATTTGTGGAGAACACAAAGTTATTTCGTTCCAAATAATCAATGCGGCGAAAATATATACATACAACACAGAAATAATTAATAAGACAAAATTAGTAGAAAATCTAAACACAGTAGAAATAAATAACATTGATACCCCGGAAAAATTAATAAACATTTTCAAAGAAAAAATATCAGAAGTTAAATACAAACCTAATAAAAAATACCAACCTAAAAATGGTGGACACCTGAAATTAAAGAACTTCTTGAAATAAAAAATAAATACTTGATCGCCTACTGTAGTAATTTAACATTAGAGAACTTTTTATTGTTCAAAAAAGCTAGAACTATACTATAAGCAAAAATTCGCAAAGAAAAAAGGAAAAGCTACCACCAACTAACAGATACACTAACCCCAGATCTAAATGTAAAACAATTATGGTCTACTGTAAAACTAATTAGCGGAGGATTTCCAAAAAAAAATAACTTAAAGCTCCTAAATGACTTGAATCATTCATCTCAATTTATGGAAAAAAACTTCCCAAATATTGAGGAAGAAATCGAATACACCTTAGAACCTCCTGTAAATAATTTATCAATAACCAACTCTGATGTTACAGAAATTATTAGATCCAAAAAGACAATTCAGCCCCCGGACGTGACAATGTCTCCTACCTTATACGAAACGCGGATTTTATAGCACAAATTAGTTTGATATGTAACCAAGTATTAAATTCAACATCAATTCCCAATGACTGGTTGAACATCAAATGCGTACCAATTTTGAAACCCGGTGAACAAGACAATAACCCAGGCTCTTAGACCCATCTGCCTCATATCTATTTTTCTTAAAATAATTAATATTACCATTAAAATAGAATTAGTTAAATTTACGAAGTTGAACAACCTCTTACCAGAATACTCCTTTGGATTCAGAGAAAAAACGTCCTCTATAACTTGTGTAAACACTTTAATTTCTTTAATAAATGATACTAAAAATAAGAAGGAAGATATTTTAGTAACTATTTTAGATCTTACAAAAGCTTTCGATAGCGTAAACATTTCAAAACTCCTATCCATGATGAAAGACAATGGTTATCCACCGGAATTAACAAATTGGTTATATCTGTACCTACGAAAAAGAAACATAATACTAGCACTCAATGACGGCAGCACCATAGAAAGACAAACAAATAAAGAACTCCCTCAAGTATGCCCTTTATCTCCAATCTTATTTAACATTTATACAGCTAATCTACATTCAATTGCAATAGAGGGTGTTCTTATACAATTTGCGGATGACTTTGCCTTATTAACAAGTGACAAGAACATATCCTTGGCTAGCGATAAAATGAATACATCACTAAACACCATCTATTCAAAATTATCAGAGTTAGATATGCAAGTGAACCCCACGAAATCCGCTACTATTTACTTCTCTAATAATATAACTTACAACTTAAATATTTCTATAAACAATAATCCAATTGAAATAAAATTAGTCCATAAATATTTGGGCCTGTAGATTGATCATAAATTAAACTACAAAACTCATATAACAGAAACAACCAATAAAGCAAAAAGAAAAATTAATATCCTAAAAATGTTAAGTAGGAAAAAAGGGGGATGTCACCCTAAAACCTTGCAAAACATCAACAATTCTCGAGTACTTATTCAAATGGACGTAAGTAACAATGAGAGATTCAAGTAGTACAAAGTGTTGTAATGACGTCGTAATAAACGAAAGAGAAAGTAAACAAAGAGAGGCTCTCAATGTTACTTACGTCAATTTGAAAAAGTACTCGAGAATTCAATAGTAAGATCTGTCCTAGATTATGGTATTTCAGTATACGCATCAGCCAGTAAAACAACTATCAACACACTAAAAAAATTCAAAACTTATCAATTAGAACTAGTTTAAGACTACTCCAATCAACCCCTATTCAAGTTATATACGCAGAATCAGGTGAACTACCAATCAAATACAGAGCACAATACTTAACATTCAAAGAAGCCATAAAATCATTATATTATAAAAATAGTCCAACTACAGTAAAACTTATGGAATTAATCAACACAGATGAAATGCCTAAATATTCTTCTTTTTTGGAAAAAACTACATTGCTTAATAACTATCATATCCTACAGTGTAAAACTAATCCCACACCAATGATCGACATAACTAGATTAAAAAACTTCATGATTCGCCCTAATATACAAAATTTGAACAAAAACAAGACCCCCATACAAATGCAAAAACAACTAAGGTTAAATCTCATCTATGATAATTACCCTAACCACTACCAGATATATACTGTTGGATCCAAAACGAAAGAAGGAGTAGGAATTGGAATTTATGACAACGAAAACAGAACTTCATTTAGTTATAAACTCCACTCGACCTTTTCGATTATGAACGCCGAGTTAGTCGCAATAATAGAAGCGATTGAACACGCCATTAGCATCAACCAACCAAAACTAGTAGTCGTTACCGACTCTCAGAGTAGCTGCCTTGTACTACTAAACAAATATAAAGACAACAACTATCTCATAATAAAGCTTTTTTCACTGATCCACTGTAATAATTTTGAAGAACTAGTCATACAATGGATACCAGGTCACATTAATGTTTTAGGAAATGAAAGAGCAGATGCTGCAGCCAAATTAGGTATCAAAAAAGCAACTCAGGAACACTATCCAATCACCCTAGGCGACTGTTTGCTGAATTTTGAAACTGAATTAATATCAGAATGGAACAGAGAATGTATTCAACTGTCTAAAGAAAAAGGAATTCAGCACTTCGAAATAATGAACGAAATCGAATTGAAACCATGGTATCATAATTTAAATCTATCCACAACAGAAACCATATCTATGGGACGAATCAGAACATTTCACACGGCTACAAAAGACAGACTGGTAAAATGGAACTTAATTAGATCAGACATTTGTAATACTTGCAATACACAAGAAAAACGTATACACCTACTTTTTGATTGTACTAAATACTCGAAGACTAGACAAAAATTTCCCGTGCTATGTAAAAAGCAAAACTTCAAAATCATTCTAAAAGACAGAAATCAGATTGATTATTCACAAATTCCAGAATTTATCGGTGAAACGGGAATCAATGTTTGAATCCAGTTCTCGTACTTTAAAACTAACAATAAATCCTATACAAATCACTTGTTTTCAAACTCCGACTGCACAATGAAATGTCAATGAACACACACGATGAACCCAGTAAAATTGTTTTGTTCGCGTAACCGTCGTTTTAAACCTGAATTTTAGCTTGACACTTGGTTAACAGGTCTGGACCATTATAAGGGAGAGAAAAAAAAATAATAGTTGACGCCATCGTTTCAGAAGTAACAATTGCTTTCCTTTCAGAAGATTACCTGCCACAGAAGATTGTAACGATTACTGCATTCGAATTATCAGAGTAAAGTGTGTTATACTTCACTCCGGTTATGTCGTTGACATTGCCCACCTATCTTTTTTTTAATAATTTAGGAGCTATAGCTCGTTGTAATTAGTTGACCCCTAAGTTCTTTTGTGTTCAGATATAATTTTTACAAATCTCGTAAAATTAAATTCCTGTGCAAATATAGTAGCGAATAGTTGATTCATTCTATGGAACTCTATACATACATGCGACGGTTGCGCATAGAACGGAGGTATAGTTATTGTGTGTATATATAAAATAGATAATAAACTTTTATAGTCATACAGTAGCCCCTGATGACGGTGTATTACAAACAAGATTTTCCGAATCTTTCATCTAAGCGAAGAGTGACGCTGGTAAAAATTTTAAACCATTCAACCAGGAAGAAAGGGGGTGTAGAAACAATGCAAAACCAACTCAAAAGGCAAGATACGATTGCCTTTCGAGCGTAAAGCAAGAAAAAATATTGCCAATAATAAGTTATTCCATCTGATGGTGACTTGAAAATAAACAAACCGGTGCCAAAACAAACGGCGAACAATTTGTTTTCTAGATTTCTGTAGGAGGCCTCCGCAGGCGGGGAGTTGTTCAGTATATTACGTACGTAATAGTTTTTTGTTCCTTCACACTTTCTATCTCTATTTAACCAATGAGATTTCGTACTTGTAGTAAAACTGTGTACGTACTTGCCGTCTAGATTGTTGATGTTTTTCACCGTTACATTTGTTTTGTACACCGATCGCCATCGAAGAGTTTTCATATTTAGAAAAAAAAAAAAAGATATTCGAATGCTGATCGTTTTCGAATAGGCAACGAGTTGGGAGTGTTAAAAATAAATTTTAATACATCTTCGAACGATGGCTTACATCTAGCGACTCTTGGCATTTTTCTCACTCTGGTCATGTTTTTCCCAACATCAAATATAGATGTATTCATATCTCCATAGTACTACATACATCGAAGGTCACATTGGGAGAGTTGATTTCTGTGGGAAAACTTAAGGCTGTATAGTAGGAAACAAGGAGCGTGCGGTAAGGTACAATGTTAGAAACTGACGAATTTAGACATGAATATTGCCTACATGGATTCATTACTCGCTGACTTAGAAAGGTTACTCATCAATTTTCTCGATCGAATAAAATTATTCACGCTGTTGGAGTGTCACACCCATCATGTTGAAACCTGGACGGTTGATGTCAAGTTGCAACAAGCTGACCATGAGACGGATGTAGTGCTGATCAGCAGTCGGAAAGAATCCAGTGTGTCATGATTAGAGTCGAGACACACTCGTTTCCATCAATACGTGTGCTGAAGCACCTGAGTGTAATGGTCGACAATCGGTTAGCCCTGTCGACTATGGCTGCGAAGATAACTAACACATTGGCAAGGATCATGCTGAACTTCAGAAGAGCAATATGCAGAGACGTCTTCCGGGGAGTGTCTCATCCTCAATACTGAGTTATGGTGTACCGGCCTGGGATGCCTCGAATGGTATATCGTCGCTGTTACGCTATCTTATGACAAACGCCATTTTGGGGTATACTGAGTTAGATATGTCACATTACTTGTCTAAAAAATCTCAACAAAGTGGCGTTTGCAGAACTTTGTCATTCTACTTGGTTACTGAGATATAGCGAGAAACGTGTTGAAAACATTTTCTATTTTTTACTTCAAATGACTGTGTCTGAGGATTGGCTCAAATTGCCGTGATGCATAAGATGCTTCTATGTGTAAAACTATCTAAGAAATACAATGGAATAATCATTTTGAAAATAAAAATACACGAATTGTGAGAAAAATGCAGTTTTCGTTTTAAACTGGAAATATAGTACATTTGGCTACACTGCAACCAAAAATAATTATTTGTTGTACATTTCCTGACTAATTTCCTCCTTCCTTCCCCGATATGAAGATATGATTAAAAGTTAATAATTGATGCTTTTTTTCTTTGGAAAATTTTCCATGCACGATTATGACACGCCATACAAATTTTGTCATTAAAGTAGCGGAATTCAAGTACGTAAACCGCGTGTTTCTTTATCTGTATGAGTTTCTCAAAACCCTTTATATTTGTTATAATCAAACTTTGGAGCTATATTTTCCTTCCTGGATAGAAAAAATTTCGGCTCAGACGTCTTCTAACATGCACAATGTCATCTAACCAAACGTGAATGACAGCGCTACAATTGTTTTAAACACGAGTTGCCCCTGTTCGTATGTTTGATTTGTATGCCAAACAAAATCGAAGTTTTACCGAAATCTTTACTACACGGTTATTTTTCACAACTTTGACTGGCGTGCCCACTCTCACGTGGCCACGAAACACTTACCTCGCGGTTGTTTTTCCATTCCTACCATTCCGGGTCGACCCTCTCCCGCGCTGTCGATCGGCGACGACTGATGATGATTGCTGCCGGTTTATTTTCATGCTGTTTGGCTTGCCACTTTTTTATTTACGACTCTTTCACCAGGAAGATTTGTATGGTTTCGTTCGCACCGATATCGGTTTTGTTTTGATATCCCACCTATTTTGCTGCTAGTATAGCATTTTCCCGCGGTTTTCTTTCCTTCCCTTTCATGCTATAACAAAAACAGCTAAAAATTTCAAATTGACAGCATACGTGTGGCAAATTCGAATATGCAAATAAAGATTTCACTTTTATCTCGCGTGTCTATTTTTTACGAACCAGATAATTGCTATGCGTTCAAAAGGGAGCTATTATTAGCCTCACAAATTGTTTCCAGCTGTTCGAAAGACGAGCTGTAAATCAATCGCTATTTCTTGCCTCAAATATCTACGTGCGGTTTCTGCGGATCAGTTTGGGTGTCGGCACTTTTATAATTTTTTTGTTCATTCTTACCCCAAATATTATTGCTTCGCGAAAAATCCAGCTGCCGAAGTAAACAATGATGAGCTTGGGGCGGTGGTTTTCGGTCTGAGTTTGACGGTTGTTGGATGTTACTATTATTTGGTCACCCAGACTACAATTTCTTTTTTCTTTTGCGTTGACGTAATATCATTTTCGGAAAGAATTTCAATAATTTTTAATACTCTGCATGCAGCATCTCTAAGGTAATTAGAACGACAAAATGTTAAATTCGCAAATTAATAGTTTGAGAGTATGCTACCATGATCATCCCTCCTCTCACTCCCACAGAGGAGTGACCTAAATAATTTATCTAGAAAATAATTATTTTGACACATGCCAAAAACAATAAACCGGACATGTAACATTCACAAACTTAGCATTTCTATTAAAAAAGTGACCAGTTACATTTCAAATATTCCGCAAACATCAATGGTTAATCGTGAAAACTTCCATCCCGGGAAAATATTTGATGGAAATTGAACTCAATGTCTTCCTACTCATAAATTTGTTGCCTTAGTTCACTGTTTAATATTGTTTAATAAATGTACGTGTTCTGGATTTTGTTTTCTTCTGTACAGCTAAATCTGCAATTTATCCACCATCCGCGATTTATCTCCTTGTTCACAAATTCTAATGTCCTAATCATTTGAAAGTGTAGATAGTAAAATATCTACACTTTCAAATCTCGACAAACATTTGATTACGGCCTAAAAGCCAACTGTCAATATCCACTTTGAATGGAAATTCCGGACAAACCGTTACACGCCAATCACAGATGTTGGTAGTAAATGAAAGAGAAAAGTTTTCTCTTTCATAAACTGTTGTGAACTGTGTTCGACTAGTAACGGTTTGGCTGGAATTTCCATTCAAAGTGAATTTTGACAGTTGGCTTTTAGGCCGTAATCATATGTTTGTCGAGAAATGATTTTTATTCTGCGTTCCTTCTTATGTTGTTTGTTTACCTATGTTTTAGTCCTCTTTCATCGTCCTTTTTCTACCTTTGCGATACACTTTTTCATCTGTCAGCATGACAGCTAATTTATTGCATCTGTTCATTCGACACGGGCGCAACGTTGCAACTGCCAGTGATGCCAGAAAATTTCCTAACCCTGTCCCGGAGTTCGCATCCGGTTCAGAGTTATCAAACTCCATCACGGCCAATATCGTCCACTGTTGGTGCGTACCCAAGCATGCAAAATTCGTCCATCGCCGGACACGATGACCTCCTTTCCTCTATCACTTCTCAGAGCCAGCACTTTCGGTTGCTACGTAAACCAAGTCTCCTACTCTTAACGGTATCGACTCACCGAACCACTTTGTCCTCTGGTTCAGCGAAAGAACGTACTCCTTAACCTAACGTTCCCACATAGCACGCGTCTCGAAGCGCTATTGCTGGATGAGGTGGGGGAAGATTAATGCAAGGCTAATTTGGGGAGAGTCGCCGCAAAAAGTAGTTTGGAGTGAGTACCTCCGTTTCATCAAACTGTTGAGACTGGTACGTTAGTGGACGAGCGTTTATCGTGGCTTCCGCTTCAACTACTACTATCTGCAGAATTTCGTCCGCCAAGCGCCACGAATGCCTCCTTAGCCGGCCGAACGAGACGCTGCCACACGCCCACGGAACCAACGGGGGATTGAACGCTTACTTCGTTCTCGCGTTAGTCAGCTGCTCCGCACAAGCTTCTGCAATTTCTCGGACAACTCCCACCGGTTCCGTAATGGCTGCTAGTAAGCTCGTCATATTATCGAACAGAAACTCCATCGACCAACCTTGCTGACCAGTGAACCGGTGAATCGCCATCCAGCACGACTGCGTAGTCAGACCGTAAGCCAAATCGATTGACAGCAGCTCTGCTTTCTGCTATGTTTGTGGGGCGAACTGGACTTCTTGATCGCCAGCCATTAGATCACCGGCCGATCCTTATTTCTGACCAGTACCTTCAACTCATCAATAAAACACTCCGTTCGTGCTATCAGCATCGGCAGCCTTTACTCTTCCGACGGGAACTGGACTACGCACGTCATCGGTCTTACCAGCACTGTCCACTTAGAAAAGTAATTGGTGTCCACGATAGCCTGTACCAGCTTCACATCGTGCAGCATCAAATGAACCCAAAGCTCCTCCGTAGTGTTAGCTGGAGGCAAGTCTCTTTTCGGCCACTCTTTCAAACTATCATACTAAAATGGTTTCCCACATACCCACGGGCTGTTGGAGTGTATCTTCAGACCTGTACCCCATTTCATTACCAGATCCGCCACATTCGGTCTCGTCGGAACCCATCGCCAATCCGTTAGCTTAGTTAAACTAAGAATTTTACCAATGCGAAAACCGACAAATTGCTTGTAGCGGTACTAATCCGACAGAATCCAAAACAGCGGAATCAAAATCTGCTTCAACGGTGCTACTTTCGCTCGACTCATCACTAGTGAACACACCACCCAACCCCGCATGATTGTACAGAAATATGCCACGCATCTGTACGCCGTCTCACTGGTATCAGCAAAAATTTGAGACTATGACGCACCTTGCTGTACTCTGGTTTCCGCTCTCGTCTGATTTCGTATTTCCAAAATTGTTTCAATGTAGCTTAAACATCGGTACATCTGCGAGTATGTTGGTCCACCGCGTCCACTACCTGATTGGCAATTTATCGATTGTATCATCCCAGTCACAGCTCGTCCGCCAAAGATCTTTAACCGGCATTTTTCCGAGAATTGTAACTGGAGCGAGAAATCGAATTGCGCTATCACAATGCTCAGAACATTTTTTTTTTCGTTGGGCGTTCTTCCTCCTGGAGAACCTTACTGTTCTCTGCTTTCCATTCTGTCGCAAAACGGAACTCGTCTGGATCCCAAACGACGCCTAGCACACGCTCATATTCGGTGTTCTTATCCGGGCTGAAATGCACTGCGGAATCGACACTCTTTTCTCTAATCTATTCGAGAAATCTAGCAGAGTTCGACACCCAGTTTCTGATCCGAAATCCTCCACACGAATGGATATACTTCACCTCGCTGACTCGCTGGATCGCTTCTTGTATAGTCTTCCCTTTTTGCTCGGAACAAAAACCGTTGCGCTTGCTTATCCTCAGGTCTGATCCGGATCTGATGATACGTTTCTTGAATGTCACCACCAAATGCTACTGGCTGTTCCCGAATATTGCAGATTACTCTGGGAAGTGGAACTAGCATATCCGGACCTTTGAGTAACTCTGAGTTGGGAGAATTTCCGTTCACTGATGCTGTAGCATTCTAAACCAGGCGCATATTCCCGGCTTCCTCCGAATCCTCTGCTGCTTAGCAAGACGCTGCTTCCACAACTCCATCTGCCTTGCAAAAGGCCATCTCCATTGCTAGCTGCTCCTCTTCCAGCTGCTATTCAGTCAGGTCTAAGACGAAACCAGCTCCACTCCACGAACGGACACTGTATCTCAATTCGGGGCGGACTTCTTCCCGCGCTTCTGAGCCGTTGTCTCTGGAACTTTAAGACAATGCCATATAACGTTCGCCACCTCTTGGTCTTGCTCATTCAACGTTCGCATTCGAGATCAAAAACATACTGTTGACCACGACATAGCAAACGACTCCAGCGTAGCCACTTATAGCCCACAATCACACAATAGACTGGGACAGCGCGAAGCTCGCCAAAACTGTACGGAGAGTTACACACCTGAACGCGTGGGAATCCATGTACATAGCCGATGCAGAACACACGCTTATGAACAAGGACGACGCGCCAATATCATCACCTCATTTCCACCTGAATTTTTGTGAATGGGAATCAAATCCTTACGTTGGCATGGCCCCAAAAAACAAGTGTCAATTCCGTGCCTTAGTATTCTTTTATCAATTTATGTATCCGAAACAGGTCTATCGAACAGCCTACTACTAATAACTTAACCACGTATGTATTTAGTTGCATTAATATACGCACTTGTGTACTATAAATAGTCCCACGCTAGTTGGATTCGATAAAACCTATTTTAATCCACCTAGCGGTGCAATTGTGCCTTTCTCAATCATGAATCACGAGAATGTGTGCGTTGTTTATATTCATATGCACATTCAGGGACGTATACAAACAATATCTAAAAACCGGCGAAACACCCACCAGAAACTGGTAATCAATTTCAGCAAATGCAAATACAAAATTCAGTAGAATCGACTCCATAAAAGACCGTCAGGCATCAGATCAGCGGAAACGCTGCAACGGATTTAAAGTGAGCTTACCTGAAACAAAAAGTCATCGTTGATAGATTTCTTGTGAAAATGTAGGCGGTCCAACCATGTTTGAAAATGAATGAATGAATCGTGTCACGTCATCTTCAGTTGGTTCCCCCGTTCAGATACTACACAGTCCATAGATTATTTAAACATCTGACGTAGTAGCTAGTAATGTTTTTCTTACTGGGGAAAAGTTCAATTAACACCTGGTTCATTCAATCCTGTGTCCGGATTTGAATCCGATGGTGGAAATAGAAACTGCTGCCAAACGGGATAAAAGTCACGCCCACTTTTGACGCAATCGATTTGGATAAACACGGTTGATTTTGCTGTTGTTGATAATAAGGTAGTTCAAAATGCGGAATCATAAACAGAAAATAACTTGCCAATGTTTTGGAACGTCTATGCGTTACATCGGAATCCGACATTATGTCAGGATGACGCCCACTTTTGCAGAAAAGTTGATATGAAACTTTCGAATTAAACACCTGTGTTGCGTTTGATGGGATGGTTTGCATGTTTTTCTGTAGTATTAAAAAATCTGATTATGAGCTATCCATATACCACGAGGAATTTTGGGAAGGGTAGGGGTACGGTAAAACCACAGCTTGTTCATGGAGAGGGGGTGCGGGTGTAGGAACTGACTGCGTTGACTGCTCATTATAATTTTTTTTTAATAAAATATATCAAATTTTACAGAAGTTTTTAATTTTTTCCTTCAAATATTCCTAATATTATGCAACACTTAAAAACCTCATAACCGCATAGTATGTGCATGGTTTTTTTTATTAAACTATTGTTTGCAACTGTCATCACAAAATCAGCGGAAGTCAACACCGAGAAAAAATTTACTCCCAGAAACAGTTGATTCAATCCTCTATATCGTTACACCTACTATTTTCGATATTGAAAGATGAGATATTTTAACAAAAATCATAGAAAATCTATACAGTTCTGTAGACAAAGTTTGAACGATCATCCTTTAGGTTTTTGGGTTAGAGCCAGTATCGAAGTATTTCAGCACACTGGGAAAATCAGTATTATTCGAAAAATTGAAAACAAAATTACTCGACATAACATCAGAAAAGTCCTCGTGGTCATCGAGGGGAGGGGGAATTGCCCACGCTTGTCACGGATGGACGAGGTCGGGTGTTTAAAAACGAAGGTTTTTTGATCCTCGTGATATGGGAACGGCCCGTTGGGTATACCCCATTAGGCATAAATACGTTAGGCTTACGGACGTTTGGCATACGTACGTTAGGCATAATGGACTTTAGGCATAAATACGTTGGGCATAATGGACGTTAGTCTTAATATAACATAATGGACATAATGGACGTTAAGCATGATGGACGATTGGCATAATCGATATTAGGCATAAATTATCATATTGAAGTATCACTTTAAGGAAATCTCTTTTTGGCGATGACAGCCTCGGGTGGTAAAAACACAAATGTTTGAATTTTTTTATGTTGTGGAATTACTCTGGAAGCTGATCAAACTCGATCAACATTATTTTCTATTGCAAATGTCTCAAGAAATCTTCACTCAAATAAGATATGCATAATGAATGCATACGTAAACTCAGCTTGCGTTAATTTCTCGGCGAACAACAGATAAATTGCACGTCACTAAAATAGGCTAATCTCTCTTGTTTAAAATCAGTCTCATTTGTGTTAAGGTATGAATAACGCTCAGCAACCCCTTCATGCCCATGTTGTTTATAAACAACAATGTTTATAAACAGCTTAAACTTTTGATTTATGCAAAATTTACTCACAAAAACAAGTAAGACTAATAACTGGGACAATTATCATTCATTTAAGCGCTTAAAGTTATAAGTATTGCCCCTAGAACTGAAGTTATTGCTATCTGATGGTACTCTGCTGGAGCAGTACTATCAGAGATATTTCCAGTTAGCGTTGATAAATGAAATTTTGATATATCTTCGTTATTTCTCATTATTACCGAAAACTGCTAAAGTGTATTAATTTGGACCGTCTTCGACTATCTTTTCCTAGCATATAGAATTTTGTAAATTTTCTAGAAGAATTGTATGAGCACCAGAAGGTAAATATTGAGCAGCTTCCAGCACACAGTGGGACCAATCTAAAAAGGTGGGACAAAACCTATTTGAGGCCTTAGATATCATTTTGGAACCAGCATTTCTTCGTATGATATGTTCACAATATTGTTCTGCAACTTTTTAAATAGAATATTTTGTTGTTGGACTAAAGTAGAGTACCCGAGCAAAAATTTTTTTTTCAAAAAATCGTTTTAGAGGGTCGATGTCTTCGACAAAGTTGTAGAATATTATATTTTGAATAACTTCTTCTAAGATACCACAGACATCAGACCTCAAATTTGAGGCAAAATTTTTGTTTTTGGAAAATATGATCAAAAAATCAGATTTTCGATAGTTCCATGCTAAAAACCTTAATTGATTAATTTAATATGTTCTGCAAACTTGCAGGTAACACTAAAATACAACTTTTTGCTGAAGGAACTAATAACCTAAAATCAATATTTTGGCTTTTAAAACTACTCTATTTTCATCAAAAATTTCTGTTTTTAGGTGCATTTTTTGCAGCCAAACTTTGGCTATTCCGATACTCTATTATTCGTAGAATAAAATTAATACTACATAGAAACAGGATATAGTTGGACGCGTTGTTTGGGTGACCATTCATGTAGGTGACCATACATAAAATGTGCTTATATTATTTTTAATTTATATACATTATTAGCTATTGCATTATTGCACGCACTTATCAATTAAGGTTACAACATGGAATAGTGAAAAACTAATATAAATTTTGAATTTAAACTGCCAAAGAACAACGATTTCGAATTAAAAAATAAATGTACAGTATGTATAAGGTATTTTTAAAAAAATGTTCGAAATTGAATATTATACAACTTTGCTGAAGTCCTCAACCATCTAAAAAAAATAGAAATTATATTGTGAATATTTTTCCACACACTTAGGTTCTATCATATCTAAGGCCTCAAATAGATATTATTCTACTTTTATGAATTTGTAGAACTAATCTTATTGGTTAAAGTAAAGTAGAACTCCCGAGCTAAATAAATCAAATTTTGTTTAAATGGTTGAGGTCTTCAGCGAAGTTGTCAAATATTGTATTTGGTACAATTTTGTTGAAAATACCATTTATTTATTTTTTGAGCCGAAATCGTTGTTCTTTGGCAGTTTAAATTGAAAATTTATATTATTTTTTCACTTTTTCATATTGTAATCGTAATTGATCAACTAAATGTGTTCTATATGCTTGTAAGTGCGTACAAAATGTAAGATTTTGTTAATAGCTAATAATGTATATAAATTAAAAATAATATAGACACATTTTATATTATAAATCGTCGTACATGAATGGTCACCCAAACAATGCGTCCAACTATATCCTGTTTCTATGTGTTATTAGTTTTATTCTACGAATAAAAGAGTATTGCAATAGCCAAAGTTTGGCTGCACAAAAGTACACCTAAAAACAGAAATCTTTGATGAAAATAGAGTAAATTTATATGAAAAATAGTTTTAGAAGCCAAAATATTGATTTTAGGTTATCAGTTCCTTCAACAAAAAGTTGTATTTTAGTGTTACCTGCAAGTTTTTAGAACATGTTAAATTAGTCAATCAAGGTTTTTAGCATGGAAATATCGAAAATCTGATTTTTTGTCATATTTTCAAAAAACAACAATTTTGCCTCAAATTTGAGGTCTGATGTCTGTGGTATCTTAGAAGAAGTTATTCAAAACATAATATTCTACAACTTTGTCCAAGACGTCGACCCTCTAAATCAATTTTTTTGCTCGAGTACTCTACTTTAGTTCAACAACAAAATATTCTATTTAAAAAGTCGCAGAATAATATTGTGAACATATCCTACGAAGAAACGCTGGCTCTAAAATGACATCTAAGGCCTCAAATAGGTTTTGCCCCACCTTTTTTGGATTGGTCCCACTGTGCAGCACTGCGATAGAAGCATCTATCAAAGTAAGTTTTTCGTGTTTCTTGAACCCTATGAACGCTAGAAAAAAGTTGGGCATGTAAGGGTTAAGAAGAACAACTCATGAAAGAAAGAATGATGCATTTTATAATTCATTCGACGAATGTACGAATATTGCTAGTTCTATATTGATTATATCCCATATTATTAAAAACAATGATTGTTTTCTAGAGGCCATCACAAATAGAACTACGGAAACTCTTTTATACGAGAGAGAATTTATTCGTGTACTGTGACGAGTTACGGAAAGGTATCGCCACAAATGTAAAATCCGTAGCCTAATGTTGATGCTGTACATAACACTGCCACTTCCATAGGCTCCAAAACTTAATATCCGTTCATTATTTTGCTTTTTTAAAATATTTGGATACAACTGTATTGGTAATACATCTAAGAGGTTTGAAATGTGCTTGTACCAAAACTGTTCACTTAAATAGAGTACTTTCCTTATCTCGTGTGTAGAAAAAATAGAAAAAAAAACTCTACACTTGCAAGGGATAAATATCTCGCATGGTATTTTTCATTTTGAAGGGAGTCTCTCACTAAAGTTATGTGAATGTATAGTATAGCAAAGCGTAATTTCTTTCTAACCCGGAAAAACAAGCGTAAGGTTGAAATCTCTTTAATAAAAAATGCGATTACTTTTATATTTTTGTGAACTATGGCTATCGTCCATTATGCCTAACGTACATTATGCCAATCGTCCATTATGCTTAACGTATATTATGCCAATCGTTAATCTAACGTCCATTATGCCTAATGTACTTATGCCTAACGTATGTATGCCTAACGTACTTATGTCTAACGTATTTATGCCAAACGTCGCGCACCCCGGCCCGTTACCTAGTACATACATTTAGGTTGTTGATAACCAATATGTTGTGTTTCTAATTTTTTTAATCTCGATGTTTAACTTTCGTATGTGACGACGCCGATGGTTGGGTGGTAAGCGTGACCGATACCCACCCCAGTTGGTCTGGGTTCAAATCCCAGTCGAGGTCGTTGAGATTTTCCAGAGGTGAGAAAAATCTGAGGTCACGCCTTCCTTCGGAAGGGAAGTAAAGCCGTTAATCCCCGGTCCATGAGTTGATGGGTCGATATCCAATCCAGATAGTGGGAGTGTCACCTCTCTGGCGTCGGTGTTTGGCCTCGTAGCGGAAATACGCCGACGGAAAATAAACAGAATTGGAAGAAGAAGAAGAAGAACTTTCGTATGTTGTTTGGTAAGTAATATATCAATGAAATGAGGTTGCATAAAAGTATTGTACTACATTGTTATTTAATAATTAACATCATTCGTACTAAATTCAAATATTAATTTTTTTTTCATTGGACTATAGTAAACATACATTATTATTTTCAATAACTTGAATTTGAAACTCCAAATTGAACCTAATAAAATCCAAAATGATAGTAAGATATAAAAAGTTAATTTAGCCCACGCCTACTTTAACTCCTGCTTCCACGAAGGCCAAATGACAAATGGCTTTACCACCTTTTCCTTCTCTTACTACGAACTCTAAATTGAATTATGGTTAGGGTCCTAGGTTGATAATTGATAATTTTCGTCTTCACACGGCTCCAAAGATGGCGGGGGCTGCATTTGTACCCCAGTGCAACGTCCTAGGGTTAATTATAATGATGATTGGGTTAATAAAATTTAAAATTTACTTTTCAATGTGTTTTGACAGATGGAAATAAAAACATCATCATTGCTCTCTCGTGCCTTCTGGCGGTCGGCATCCAGCGTTAGAATTGTTTATTTAAAATTGCGACCTCGGAAGTCATTATCTTTGTGAACTAGTGTTAAACTAAATCCATTTTATACTCGTTTAAAAAAGTTTATTGCTTCATAAAGATCAAGCGATTATGATAATCGATAAAAACCCGTGCTTCAGAATAAATGATTTTTAATTACTTTATTATACTTAGGAAACAATTCTATTTAAACATGCCTTCAAATTGTAATCGTGCAATTAAATCATTCTGCTGAGCTACCAGCGCTAATCAACTACAAACACTTGCTAAAGAGGAGTAGTGCATCTCAATATAATCGATATATTTGTAGTGAATAATGTTTGCCACGACGGATATTGCGAAGCAGCTTCTTCCTGAAGGAAGCAAATTTTGTTTATGCATCAGCACCTACTGGTTTGAGGTCATAAAATAAGCGTCGTTTTCCTATATCTTCTCACACCGTAGCCAGTTGGTAGAAGACGGCGATCAACGAGAACGATTATAAACTCATAAACAGCGTCTCTCGATATAAACTGTTTACTCTGCTACCGCTGCATTTGCGCTTGTCCGCGGTTAAGTACTGGGAGAGGCAGCAGAGGTTTGATTGAAATAAATAAAATACGACGATTCATACTTTGTTATTGAAACGCAGGACATGAGAAAAATAGCATTAAATGTTTGGCAGACTTACTTCGTTGTTTATGTGAAAAAGTTTTTATTTGCATTTAAGTACTTTCTCTGATATTAATTCAAAATAAAACTCACAATCAAATGATTTCAATGATGTGAAAAAATTGACTGATTAATAGACAACACAGATACCAAATAAAACCATGCGACAGTTTTTGCCTTTCTCGTATAGAAAGGTTACGCAATTGCTCCAAAAACCGACTGTTTAATCGATACCCGGAGGGCCGAGTCTCTTATACCGTTGAGATCGGAAAATACCTGTGTGTATGTAAGTGCATGTATGTACGGATATGTCAAACAACTGTTCACATCAGTTTCTCGGAGATGACTAAACCGATTTTTACACCATAAACAATATTGCCATCGACTGCTATTGAATTTCATTTTGATCCGACTTCCGGTTCCGGAGTTACGAGTTGAAGAGAACGTTCACATAGAAAATCCAATTATAATTTGTCCACATCGGTATCTCGGTGTTTGCTGATGTTCGCAAGCTTCAACGAAAGGTACAACTCCCTTGGAATTTAAATTTATTTCTTTCTGTTCCGAAATTAGTTTGCCTGGGTTCAAGATGTTAGATGATGGACGTTGTTTATTATGAAGGATTTAACCCTAAGAGTCATTCTCCTTCGACCTGGGTTCAATCCCAGCCGAGGTCGTTGAGATTTTTCTGAGGTGAAGAAATCTGTAGTCACGTTTTCCTTCGGAAGGGAAGTAAAACCGTTGGTCCCCGTCTATGAGTTGATGGGTCGATATCTAGTCCAGATAGTGGAATCATCTCTCTGGTATCGGTCTTTGGCTTCGTAGCGGAAATAGGCTGATGGAAAATAACTAGAACATGAAGAATCGCACCCCTATACTTACTAACAAATATCCTCCACCCGTGATACTCGTAGAGTGCGCAGTAGTATGTAGACACGGTCTCTAGTAAAAGCAAGTATCGGACTAACATTCCTTATCTTTCCTTCAGCGATCTACGTTCGGGCCTGGTCTGCGCCAGCATTTATCAATAAGAGGAACTCGAAACGCCTCTCCAAAATACAGTAACTCCGTCAATGGAATAGACTTTATGCGTTGTATAGTGGACGGTGGGAGCCCTCAGGCTCTCGCCAGAGGCGAGTATTCCAATAATGTTTTGTCCCTTCTGCACTCAATAACACTCTGTTGCAGCATAACGATTGCGTAGATGAAGATGTTCATCACATCGTGTGTGGTCTTCTCAACAGGCCTATTACTTTCGGGGTTGGAAGAAGTGTTTCATCGCCATCATCTCCTGCTCATCGAATAGAAGTGATACATCGACAAACGAGGCCGCTTCAGCACCGACGGCTCCTGCTGCACAGGCTCCCCAACCGAACACACATTACGACTAGTTTCTCTCTGTGTACTATTTGAACGTGAGGGGTATGAGAACGAAAGCGCAAGCTTTTTCGCTGGCATTCTCCTCCAGCGACTACGACATTATTGATCTGACCGAGACATGGCAGCGCGATGATGTATTCAATTCAGAGCATCTAGCCATCTGCGCCGTGATGGAGGCGTTCTCAAAGCGTCGAAGAACTACCTTGCAGGTTCTCTGCTGACCTTAGGCGGAGTTGAAAATCTGGAGCCAATCGCAGTACGTATTACCCTTCCGTATCAGTCTGTCTTTATTTGCTGTATATACCTGAGGCCAAATCGCGATCCAGAGTTATACAAAGCGCACGCCAATCCCTTTTATAATATATTGGACAAAGCCATTATCAGAGGTCGCTTGACAGTAATTTGAAATGCTATTTACCTCTTAGCGCCTCGTCAGAATAAGAAAAAGCTGCCAGGGAGTCTATGATTGCTACCGGTCTGTACCAGATCTGCTCACTCACGAACGTGAACGGAAGGATACTCGATCTTCCGTTCGTAAATAACATCGATGTAGTTGAGCTGCTTGAACCTCCGAGCGCTTTACTGAAAATCGATCCTCATCACAAACCTTTTACGCTGCTGTTGGATGTACGCACCAATTGACGACCTTAATTTTGATTTTAATCGTTGCGACCTTGACGAAATCTCCGCATTGATTGCTGCTGTCAACTGGAGTGACTTAATATGCTGCAATGAGCTAGACGAGGCTACAGCGTTGTCTATGGTATACTCCGCCACTATGTACCAGTAAAATGCATCAAGACGAGGATGGACCACAAGCACCCGTGGTAGAACGTTGAATTTCGCCGCTTACGAAACACTCTACGAAAACATCCCAATCGATATATCCGCCAAAAATCCGACGCTAACAAAACAACACTTCGTCAAACCAAGCAGCAGTACGAAACCGCCAGAAACGAAGTTTTTCGCGAGACCATGAATCGAGTGCAAAGTAGTCTCCGTGACCAACCAGCAGGTTTTGGTCCTTCGTGAATAGCAGAAAACGCTCTGACGTACTGCCCAACTGACGTTTTTCTAGGGAACAATGGCAGTATTCAACAGCGAGTGCATTTCCCCTTCGGAAGATTATTTAGTAAAACTGCCATCATACATCATAAATCTACCTCGCTTGGTTATTAGTGAGACCGACGTCTTGAAAGCTCTGGCTGCCGTTCATACGTCAAAGGGATCTGGTCCGGATCGCCTATCGCCCCTGTTGATAAAAAAGTTGTCGCTAACGCTAACGTTTCTTGTTACGTATGGTGTTTCCGGTAAAAAATATCACTTTCAAAACAAAAAGTTTTGGTGATATAAAAGGTGTTAATCTATTCAGTCAATTTACATACAATTATTACACATTTGAATAACATTTTCGAGAATTTTCTTTGCAAAATGTTGAAAATTGGGTTAATGACACTGAATCTTCCGAAGGTACCGCGAAATAATGCGGTGTACACCATAGCTCACAATCTTCTGAACCACTGGTTTTAATATTTTGCACTGGTTTTCTTCACATTATTGTTCATGTACTGAACTAGTAGCTTTTTGCAAAAATTCTAGTATTATTATTTTTACAATAATATGTTAATCCATTTTTTTAAACAAGTATGTGGAGTTTGTTTTCTGAACCACTAAACCTCGCGTGAAACTAACTCATACATGTGTTAATCATAATTTAAACAACTTTTCAGAATGATTTCAGATCGATTTCTAGTTGTTCACGAAGTTGTAGACAATTAAATTAATCATCAAATTCTCATTTTTGGTGTTGTTTAAATGTTTAACCCTTGTGAAGGCAAGCTAAAATCCTAACATTAAAGGGCAAGCCGGGCCTCTCAGGCCCGTCTAAATTCACGCTCCTTTTTGCCGCTCCCATATAGAAAGGTTATGCAATCGGTCGAAATTTCGACTTTTTAACCGATACCCGCAGGGCCAAATCTCTTATACCATTCGACTATGTTCGTCGAGATCGTAAATTGTATGTATGTGTGTGTGTGTATGTTTGTATGTAAGTATGGATGTATGTATGTGGCAAACAATCTCACCGATTTTTCTCAGAGGTGGCTGGACAGATTTGTACAAATTTAGTCTCAAATGAAAGGTACAGCCTTCCCATCGGTCGCTATTGATTTTTTTTTATTGATCCGACTTTCGGTTCTGGAGTTACGTGTTGAAGAGTACAATCATGCAGCAAATTTCCATAGAAACTGATATCACCATGATGTCCAAATGATACAATATATATTAAAATATGTGCAACATTACAACATTACAACATTGGCTTTGCATGTCTAGATCATTAATGACCCACCGAAGGCACTTCGACCACATTGGCCAACTATGGCGATTCTTGATGCCCCGGGGGAACTTACCAAGTTCCTAAGATAATGTCATACCTATTTCTCAGCGAATTCTTTACAGATTTTTACAAACTTGGTTTCAAATGAAAGGTACAGCGTTCCCATTGGCTGCTGTTGAATTTCTAATTGATTCCACTTCCGGTTCCGGAATTACAGGATGATGAGTACGAACACGCAGCAAATCCCGATTTCAGCGTATAAGGCGATGGATGTAAAAAGGTCAATTTTTTTTCCAAAAGGTGTGTACTCGGAAGATCACGTCGAATGTCGATTGGTTCTGAGCTCCATTTCGTTTGAACACGACTAATAAATGTTTCTGATTTGCTATTAATTTCTTCTGATGCATAACCGGAGTACACTGCCCATAAAAGCATAAGAGTCCCATATGGATTTTTGTCGAAAATGAGTTATCTGTTGGATTGTATTCTGTATCACCACTGAATCACAATGCACATATAGGATTACCAGATTTGTTTAGAAAATATCGAAAAAATACCAAAACATGGTTGTCCCATCCCATAAGGCTCAATGAAAATGTAAATCTTAAACAGTGTTTTTCTCGGCTTGCTGTTTTTCATTATGGGACTCTTATGCTTTTATGGGCAGTACATATTCAGATTTTTCTTCCGAGTCTGCATCAGATTCAACGACGGAAGCAATATCATTCACACATTCCTTCTCGCTTTGCAAATCAGTTTCGGAATCGTCTGCTGTTGAATTTGCTCGAATTTCTTCCATTATTTCAGATTCTTTGAGACGATTGAAAACATGTGCATATCGTCTTACAGCCATTTCCACTTTTTGTTGCTTTTAGATCCTACAATTTGAATAATTACGACAACTATAACACAAAGAATAGACAACAAAAATAGACAATAACGACAGAGTTAGGTTATGTGGTATCCAAATAATTGTCAAGTAGACCACAGTGGGTGAAATAAAAGTATTTATCCAAAAAATATGATACACGCCATTATCGTATGCTATTTTTACATTTCCCCTTAAAAGAAATGTATAGAATTCGCTAAAACTTTCAAGTTTTTATTTTCTTATAAGAAAACGTAAAAAGATAAAATCAATAAGAACATGAAAAAATTACTGCTAATATGAAGCTGAACTCATCGAAATGTTTTTTTTTTTTCATATAAATATTAATGTATAAAACCCGTGGTATTCCTAGTAAATATTGCATGCACACCGGGCCTGCCAGGCCCGGCTTGCCTTTTTGTGCATGTAAAAAATTCAAACACAGCTGCGCATCACTCCTTAGATGAAAATTTCACAATTCTTTATTTTTGTTATAGATTTCAAAGCTACTTATCAAAATTTCCATGCCCAAGCTTATACTGCATACACATTTTTTTGTAACTAAAAAATTGTAACGTGCCGGGCCTCTGGGACCCGGTTGCCTTTTTGAGGGTTAAAGTGCCATCCAGAGGCTAAAATGTCAACTAGATGTAAAACCCACGTTTTCACAAAAAAAACTTCAAAATTAAAGTTGCTATGAACCCCCGACGGAATAAAGTTGTTTTATCAAACACACCGTGACGGCGCTACTGAAGTTACCCACTTCTGTTTACAGGCACCATTTTTCGCAAATAGCTTCCACGACAACACAATGTAATTATTGGACAGCACGGTGTGCCTAAAACCGTTATTAACAAAAAATTACCATCAATTTGGCATACGGCATTCAAAAGATGCAGTAAGTGCATCTTCTCAGTTTCTCAATTTCAAAATGATCGATCGAGAGATTCGAGAGATATGCCGATTTGAAGTTTTATGACCCGTTTAATACGGCTACCAGCAAACACCCACAGGTTTGGTCTGATTTTTATAAACAAAAAATATTTGTCTACTCATTTGATACTTGGCATTTGAAAGATATAGTACTCAAGTTTATCCCCTGTAAGTTTGAAAATATTTCATTGAGGGAATCGAAAGTTATAACGGTTTGAATATGGTATGTGATCATAGATGGGTTTTCTACCCAAGCGTGAATCCATGTTTGTCCATTGACTATTTAGATCGTTTATACGTGTCGCGGTTTTAAAGAAAAACCTTACCATTTAATTACATAAATATAATGTACAAAAGGTGATATTTATATTGTGCACTGAAAAATATGAAAATAGGATTGCCTACCTAACGTTAAATATAATGCGTGAATTAAAAAGAAATGGATAAAAGTTGGAATGTTTACTTCAAAAGGTCATATCTCAATGGTTTGTCGACCGATTCTAATTCTTTTTCATTATTGGACAGGTAGACGTTTCATCAATAATTTTCATTAGGAAGATTATAAAATAGAGTTGCCTACTCCAAACACTAGACAACACAATTATCCTCAACTATATGTATTATCATTATTTAGTGAATATCATTATATTATCAATTTCTGTACATTAGTTGAATGCAACGAACACAAACTACAAATCATGGGAAAATAAAATCATAAATTCAATATTCATATTGATTCAGATCAATTTACGTTATGGTACGGTTTTTGTTGAAAATTTTGTACAATAGGACAATTCGTTGGTTGGGTGGACAGATGTTAAAACTGGTCAAAGGGGATGTTATCAGTACAAATGCATCTGTTAACATCTCTAACTATTGTCAGTTTTATTGTCGAAATGAATTTAACATGAGAATTTGACATTCAGATGTTTTTTAGTTCGACAATGTACCAACTAGCGGAGTTCCAACTAAAAAGTTGCCCGGTGTTAAAAATTGAGCGACCAGCGAATCACGACTGTGTTAGTTTTAACATTTCATATATCCACGATTCGCAGTATACAAAAATATTCACTAAATAATGATAATACATATAGTTGAGATCAATTATATTGTCTATTTTTTTATGTAGGCAACTCTAGTTTATATTCTTCTCAATGAAAATGATCGATGAAACGTCTACCTGTTCAATAATGAAAAAATAATTAGAATCGGTCAACAAAACATTGAGATATGGCCTCTTGAAGTAAACATTCCAACTTTTATCTATTTTTTAATTTACACATTAGGGTAAGGTGGGGAAAATCCGACCGTTGGGTAAACCCGACCCCTCTTCTGTTATAGAAAATCGGAAGCACTACGCGCACTAATATCAGTGTTATCGTGTAGACCATCGAAAATAATCATAATAGTGGCATGACAAAATTTTATTAGTCTACATTGAGATGCTCAATCAACAATAAGTGTGTTTTTACAACTTTTGATTTAATTTTTGTGCATCATTGACTACAGGATATTTCTGATTGTTAAAGTGATTGCATGAAAAATGTAAGTTGATTTAAATTCTTTGATTAAAGTCCTACAAAGTGCATGGATGAATTTAGTCCAACTTTTTTCATATTTTTTTCAATTGCATCGTAATGAAAAATGCTCCGATGCAAATGGGAATATCTTTACGTGCTACTGCTCGTGATTTTGGCATTCCAAGATTGACATTGAATTCCATTTTCTTCGTGTTACAATTCAATAACATACCATTCATTGATTTATTATAGAAAAATCAATAAAACCAAAATACTAGGTCGGATTTGCCCCACCTTATTTAACGTTAGGTAGACAACCCTATTATCATATTTTTCAGTGCACCATATAAATACGTTTTGTACATTATATTTATGTAATTAAATGGTAAGGTTTTCTTTTAGAATCGCGACACGTATAAACGATCTAAACAGTCAATGGATAAACATGGATTCACGCTTGAAGTCTGATAGAAAACCCATCGATAACCGCATATCATATTCAAACCGTTATAACTTTCGATTCCGCCAATGAAATATATTCAAACTTGCAGGGAATAAACTTGAATACTATATCTTTCGAATGCCAAGTACTAAATGAGTAGACAAATATTATTTTGATTATAAAAATCAGACCAAACCTGTGGGTGTTTGCTGGTAGCCGTATTAAACGTGTTATAAAACTTCAAATCGCCATATCTCTCGAATAGGGCATTTCAAAACATTTTTTTTTGAATTCTCAAAGGCCCCCCCTCTCATATTGTGACAAATTTCAAAATAAGCTCAGATGCCAAATTTCGCATCATTTGGACAATTTTGGACAATTGGTGGTATGGGAAAATATGGAGGAAAAATACATTAAATGCTATAACTTTTGAAGTAGCAATCAAAAAATTACAATTTATACCTCTTTTGAAAGAAAATAATCTTAGTATTTGAATGGAGATATTTTTGTTTCTAGAAAAATACGAGAAAGTGGGGTACTGGGTCATTTGGCCCCAAAATCCCATATTTTTAATGATTTTTCTGCTCCGTGACGCAAATCATACATATTTTGTAGTTTTTCTAATGTGAAAATCGGAAATCGAACGGAACCCTTTTGACCTTAGTCTAAATACGAGAAGTTGGGGTTATAGGGCTTTTTGTCACTCATATTAAATTTTATCATTTTCTCATACATATATCTCTATTATTCTTCAATCAATTTTCATAAAATGTAACTTGTTGAACGTGTAAAATTCTGAGGAATAAAACAAAAATAAAAACGTTAGAGTTAAAATTCAGAAACATCAAACTTTTTGATATTTACTCTACAAATCTCATTTTTTTCATTGTTTGTCCTAATACCTCAACTTCCCCTATTTTACCAGGAATGAAACTTTTCTCATGTGATCCCTAAGCAAATTTTACACTAAAAGTAGTAAATCAAATAAGAATTTTGTTGCTAAATGGAGTTAATATGTGCGATTTTATGATAAAAATGTGAAATTGACACTATATGTCAGATAATTTGATGTTCCTGAATTTTACCGGTAACGAATCTATTTTTGTTATAGTCCTAAGGATTTTCCACGTTCAACAAGGTATAGTTTATGAAAATTTAGTGAAGAATAATAGAGATATATGCACGAGAAAATGATGAAGTTTAATATGAATGACAAAAGGCCATTTAACCCCAACTTCTCGTATTTGGACAAAGGTCAAAAAGGCTCCGATCGATTTTTGAGATTTTTCGCATTAGAAAAACTACAAAATATGTATGATTTGCATCACGGAGCAGAAAAATGCTTAAAAATATGGGATTTTGGGGCCAAAATGACTCAGTACCACAGTTTTCCGTATTTTCCTAGAAACAAAAATATCTCTATTCAAATACTAAGATTATTTCCTTTCAAAAGAGGTACAAGTTGTAATTTTCTGATTGCTACTCCAAAAGTTATAGCATTTAATATATTTTTCCTCCATATTTTCCCATAGTACCAATTTCAAAAAATTTCAAGCGACATGGGCGGGGGTCTAAAATTGTCCAAATGATGTGAAATTTGGCATCTGAGCTTACTTTGACATTTGTCACAATATGAGAGGGGGGGCCCTTGAGAATTAAAAAAAAAATTTTTTTGCAATGCCCTACTCTCGAATCTCTCAATGGATCATTTTAAAATTCGCTGAGAAGATCATTGGACTGTATCTTTCGAATGCCGAATTGATGGTCATTTTTTGTTAATAACGGTTTTAAGAGCACCGTGAACAGATATTATTTTGTATTTCAAAAGATTATATCGGAAATTGGCATATCGCTTATTTGCCTGATTTTATGCGGACTTAAAATATACCTAATTTGATGCGAAATTCCAACCTTCCAATGCTTAAGAAAAAAGAAATCGAATCAAGATAAGGTATTCGCTGACGTCTCTCAAAGCTGCACTCAACAAATTCAAGTAACCGATTCTCAACACAACGGATTTATTTTTCTTAACCTATCAACTTTATTAAGATTTATTAAAAATGTGCATATTTCTTGATTTTATAACTTTTCCGGTAAGTTAGGAGTGATTTTCCCTACAAATATGTACGAACTAAAATAAACTGTCCCAAAATCCCCAATCAAAGAAAGTGCCAAAATTATGAACTGGCTCAAAACCAATTGGAAGGTAAATTGGTCACCTAAACGATCAATGAACTGTTGTTGGGAGTAATTTTGGTACATCATAAACTGAAACTCAATGCACCTTGAGCCCTCGAACAATTATACACCAACATTCTCCCAAAGCGATGAAATTTTTATTTCGTCGGTGGAACTAGGAAGCAAAAACAAATCACACCTGCCCATCATCGAATGAGATTTTGTTTCATCCAATTTACTAGCTAAACTCCACCAACAGGGAGGGAGGGTCCACGCGGTGAAAACGCATGGTGTGAAGTGAAATGGGTCGGAAATTGGTGCAACGGTACTGTTTGCAGCTTGACCGGGGGCGGGTTCTAATATTATTTTGTAAATAAACACAAAACGATTGTTTGCAGTTGTGATTCATGAACTGCTAATTTTATCAATGCGGAGTATTTATTTGCGCTATTCGATTCGGCGGCCGCATTCACTGTTGCTTGTGCTTGTACATTTTGATGATGTGAGATGATTGAACCCATACAAGTTGGGAAACTTCGCTACGATATGCTATGGCCACAAGATTGCTATAATAAATTAGATCAAATTAGGCTAGAAAATTAAATGAACTGTGACACCTTGTGAGCGCCACAATCTGTTACATGAGGTAATTAATGTAAAAACTTAATTATTCATTGCCACACTCGGATGCAGCATTGGTTTTTGGCAATATTAGAGAGCAGCCTAATAGCTTAAAAGGTTGACAGATTTACACTGAAAATAATGGTAGCTTGTGGGATTATTTGGGAGGGTGGTGGAGTACAGTAACAGGTGCTTGCGATGGCAAAGAAACTTGTTTTTGGAGCATATGTTTTGACGATACCGAGAGTGTTAGTTTATGTAGTTATGTGCTGTATAATAAGGTTATGCAATCACTCTGAGCACCGTCAACCTAATGTCTGTCATATACCATTCGACTCAGTCCGTCGAATTCGGCAAATGTCTGTGTGTGTGCGAATGAATGTGTGTGTATGTATGCAATGTGACCAAAAATATGCACATCAGTTACTCGGAGATGGCTGAACCGATTTCATTAAACTTGAAGGAGACCAGGTTCGTTTCCACCGATCGACCGGGAAAGAATCCGTGCTGACAAGTGCTTATGTAATGTTTACTAGTAGAGAACAGCACCTCGTTGATAAGCGATTCGAAAATTTTTGACTCGACTCTCAGCGAAGTGATTCCCCGGTAGTTCTCGATGTTGCTTTTGGCACCTTTCTTGTGTACCGGAAACATGACTGAACACTTCCAATAATCAGGAAATTTTTGCTGCTGAAGTGACACATTGAAAAGGTGCGTCAGTGGAATCGCTACGAATATTTTTTCAGAACAGCTGAAGGCATAGCACTTAGTCCTGGAGCATACGACGATTTCGTTTTTTGTATTGCAGAGTGAACCGATTGTTCTGAAATGGTGAATACTTCCATATCCACCGCACCAACGGGAACATCACGGGACGCGTTGTCGAGCTCGATAGCAGTTGGAGTTGGCGCATCAGTCGTGAAGACACTCGAGAAGTAACTGGCAAATAGGGAGCACTTTGTCGCCGTCGTAGTCGATACTTCGCCATTGTAGACCATCCTAGACGGAAGACCCGTTTCCTTCCTCTTCGTTTTAACAAAAGCCCAGAATCCCTTCGGATTTCGTCGTAAGTTTTGTTGGATGCGGTTCACATATCCTTTGTACAGCAATTTATTGTAACAGCGGTACTCATTACTGGCGAGTGCGAAAAAGCGCTTGAGAATAGGGCATCGACGATTTGTGTACGCACGTAGGGCTTTGGCACGGATGCGTTTCAGATTTCGAAGCATGGCGTTAGACCATGGAGGCTTCTTGGAAGGTTGATATTCTGGCACGGATTTTTCAACACAGTCAATGAATAATCGGTTATAGAGATCGTCAATCAGCGATAGGGTGCGACGTAGTGCTGCAAAATCAGTTTTGCGAAAATTACGACGATTCACAGCTAAAGCTTCTTCATATTGTGGTGAACTAATGATGGAAATGGATATTTCCAATGGATGATAGTTATCCAAAGGAACGATCACACTGGAAGCTTCACTCACAAAACAGTCAGGCGAAGCATTTTTACTGACGAACACAAGGTCAAGAAAACGGGATTGATGGTTGGAAATCGTGCTTACTTGATTTAGTCCGTGAAAATCCATCCCGCCCAGAAGTAAGCGGCTGGCAGGATTTGTTGTCGAGGATAACGGGTTAGGATAAGCGTATCCACGTCCAGAAGAAACCCACATCAGCCCTGGTTGGTTGAAATCACCAAGAACTATTATCACATCGTTTGCATCTGCATGAGAAGAAGCGTGTTCTGTAGAGTCTAGATGGAGCTGCGTCGCTGTTCTGGAGGAATGTAAACAGCTCCAATAAAGTAGTTCTTCGTCTGCGTAGTAATCTTTGTCCTAACAACTTCAATGCTTGATGAACTATCCACACCAAATTCACAGGAAGCTAGTGTGGAAGAAACAGCGATCAAAACTCCCACGCCGCGACCATGAACACTATTATGTGCGCTTCGATCCGCACGATAAACCGCATAAGAATCCCCGAAGAGCTGCATCGATGTAATACTATCATCAAGTCAAGTTTCCGTCAGAACATAAATATAGTAGTCGCCGTCAAGAGCAGCCAAGTACAAGTCCTCGATTTTCGTCCTTAGCCCTCTGACGTTTTGGTAGTATAGCCGTAAATCGTCAGCGGCACGTGGCAATCGTGCCGACATGCTGAAGGGACGTAATGTACCCGATGGCATGCTAGAAACCAAAAGGTTTTCAGGAAGCGGATCGTCATTTAAAGCAAAATACTCGCCTGAGAAGGGAGTTGGGAAGACCCCCTCACGACCTCCGAACGCAGGGCCGGGACGACTAAGCTGGTCGCTGGCTGGTAGCACGACTGCGTCGCAGTGCTCGGGGGCTTCCGTAGTGCGGAATAACAGTCGTCCCGGTGATGGTAGCGCAGCGTGAATTTGTTTGTGCAGTCTTGGCGATGGCGGCGAAATAATGCTTCGTTCAAACAACGGCAGATTGCTCGAACGAGTTGTACCAGAGGGCATGCTAGAAATCAGAAGGTTTTCAGGAAGCGGATCGTCATTCAAAGCAAAATACTCGCCTGAGAAGGGAGTTGGGAAGACCCCCTCACGACCTCCGAACGCAGGGCCGGGACGACTAAGCTGGTCGCTGGCTGGTAGCACGACTGCGTCGCAGTGCTCGGGGGCTTCCGTAGTGCGGAATAACAGTCGTCCCGGTGATGGTAGCGCAGCGTGAATTTGTTTGTGCAGTCTTGGCGATGGCGGCGAAATAATGCTTCGTTCAAACAACGGCAGATTGTTCGAACGAGTTGTACCAGAGGGCATGCTAGAAATCAGAAGGTTTTCAGGAAGCGGATCGTCATTCAAAGCAAAATACTCGCCTGAGAAGGGAGTTGGGAAGACCCCCTCACGACCTCCGAACGCAGGGCCGGGACGAATAAGCTGGTCGCTGGCTGGTAGCACGACTGCGTCAGAGCGCTCGAGGGCTTCCGTAATGCGGCATAACAGGCGTCCCGGAGTTACGGGTTTAAGAGTGCAGACACACAGAAAATTCACATTTTTTCCTTTTTCCTATAGAAAGGTTATGCAATCACTCTGAACATCGTCAACTTAATTAAAATTATTTTTTTTTTTGACTTGCATAGGTTTTCTGTATTTTAACAGGGGCACTCACTACCCTTCCCTAAACCACCCTTACCTCATCGTGTACCCCCTACCCGAATAAAATTGTCTGGTTCCTCCAGAATAAATTTTCCTAGTGGGTCTGAATAACCGGGGAAAAATCTGGTTTAAAATGATTTTGAGTTGAGAAACTAATTTAAAATTTCTTAACAAGTTGAAATTTTTTGGCGGGGTCCAAGCCCCCGAACCCTCCTCCTGGATCCTCCGCTGGTTTCAAGTGTTTTATCGTCGACACATAGCAACTCGAGTTCATAGCTGTCGATTCATTGTACGTATGTGTAAACCGCACTGAATGTGTAACAGACTTTTCCACCATTATATTAAACATAACTAGCCATGGAATCGTAGTTTGGATAAATGAGAAAGGTACAATTGCACCACTAGGTGGATTAAAACGGGTTTTTTTTTTATTTTAAATCAGTTGTTTCCAAAAAACTGAGCTTCGACCTTCGATATTTAATCCAAATCCAGAAGAGGAATTCAAAAAAATTACGGTTGGCCAGTTTTCGAATTACAGTAATGAAATGAGTTTTAACTTTTAAAATAAGACTTACGTTATAGCCTACCGATATAAAAAATTGATGCAAAATTAAAGATAGATTAATTTGCTCTCGATCGTCCCGTCATTTCGTTTGAGGGCTACTAATGGTTCTAACGTTATTTGCGAGTTTGTTAAACTTATTTTTGATTTTTACTCTATTTTTATGAAAAATGAGGGTTTCGCCGCAGGATAAAGTAATAATTATATTTTCAAAGGAGTTTAAAGCAAGCTAATAAGCAATAAAAATAAACCCTAATTAGTTAAAATCAATTAAGAATAGTGAAAGTCATTTTGTTGTCCTAAATTTTACGTTTTGCCTTTCTCAATAGAAAGGTATTGCAATTGCTCTGAGAACCGACTTTTTAACGGAGGCCCGGAGGGCCGAGTGACATATACCATTCGATTCAGTTCGTCGAGTTCGGCAAATGTCTGTGTGTGTATGTATGTATGTGTGTATGTATGTATGGGTGTGTATGTGCGTATGTGTGTGTGTATGTGACCAAAAATGTCACTCATTTTTCTCAGAGATGGCTGAACCGATTTTGACAAACTTAGTCTCAAATGAAAGGTGCAACATTCCCATAGGCTGCTATTGAATTTCTAATGGATCCGACTTCCGGTTCCGGAATTACAGGGTGATGAGTACAAACACGCAGAAAATGCCGATTTTAATAAATTCTGCTATGAATGTATAAAGGTGAAAATTTTTCCAAAATATGACCACAACTGCTTCGATTTGTAGTATTAGGTCACTAACATCCATTCAAAGTCTATTTGGCCACATTGGCCACCATCATCGGTTCCGGAAGCTCCGGCGGAAATATATAAATTCAGAATAACAGTCACATCGGTTTCTCGGAGATGGCTAGACCGATTCGACTAAACTTGGCCTCAAATGAAAGGTATTGCGTCCCCGTAAATGGCTATTTAATTTCATCCCGATCCGACTTCCGTTTCCGGAGTTACAGGTTGTGGCGTGCGATCACATAGCAAATTGTGATTTAAACCGATACTCCGATGAAAGCATAAAAGGTAAAAATTTCGCTAAAATGTCTCTCAAACAACTTAAATTTGCTGTTCTAGGTCACCGACGGCCAACCAAACTTTCGTTGACTACATTGACCACCATAGACGGTTCCGGAAGTGCCCGGGAAGAGCGGCCATCTTTCAAAATTTACGAACTCACATCAGTTTCCCGAAAATGGTTGGGCCGATTTTCACAAACTTAGTCCCAAATGATAGCTATAATATCCCCGTAGATGTCTATAAAATTTCGTACGGATCGCTTATATGGGTCCGGAAATATAGACTAAATCGTCCGGTCACATATGAAATTCCCATATAAGCCGGAACTCAATTTTTTTTTCAAAGGGGGGACCCCGTGAAATTTCAGAAATCGAATTCGTATTTTTGATGCCAAACATCTTTAAAATGCATGAAACGTCGAGATTTTATGTTATCTCGAAATTTTTTTTTTATAAAAATCGACTTTTTGGGACTTTGCCGATTTCGCACCTTTTTTTCAATTTAATATTAATGTGGTTGTTTTTTCTTTTACAAAGTTTCAGAACTCGAATAATGATTTCTATTCTTGTATATAGTTGTCATGTCCTGTATAATAAAAATGTAATATATACATTTGGAAGCTTATAATGAATATAAACATCGTAAAAATTCTCTTGTTCATGTTTGAGAAAGGCACAATTGCACCGCTAGGTGGATTAAAACAGTTTTTTTACTATATACACCGGAATTTTTTTTAACATCTGATAACATGGATATGAAAATTTTGACAAAAAAATGGAAAAATCGTAATCACCGCAAAAGCGTTTTTGGAAAAACGTGATTTCAAGATAATCTATGGTTTTAGTAATCACAGATCTTAGCAATAAAAGCACCGTAGCTCAACCGGAATGCCAACCGCCACATCAATCATGGCGAACATCAATGGACAGAACACGAATTGGACAGCGTCTTTAAGCTGACAAGCGTGCTGTTCTGCTCCTTGTGTAAGGAAGGATGACACCGACTTGAAATGCGAGTGGACTAACAGCGCGGCTGCCTACGTTTCATTAAAACCTTGGCAGATCTCTGAGTACGTTGGGCGGTACTTGGTTCGGATGGACCATTCCCGATCCGGCTCTAAACACTACACCCCATGACGAATAGTGTAAACTCTAGCAAGGCCCCTCTGTTTGCATAGATAACCATGGGATCCCCAAAAGCGACTACGTACAACGAGTGAAGATAGCGGCCCGGAGTTGGAACCCAATAAGATAGATAAAGAAACACACACATATGGAGTAGGCGCCGCAAATCTCTTCACCAAAAGTGTTTTATCGAGGTCACCAAAGCCAACTATTGCAACAACAGCAGGACCAGAAGAAACAGTAGCCACAACTCCAAGATCAGGAGCAGCTTCAACAACAGCAGCAGCCGCAACCGCAGGTCAAAAAGAAGCAGCAAAAGCAGGAGGGCAGTGCCTGCTTGAAAAAACCACACACTTGCCGAGTGTAATAGTAACTACAAAACTGGTGGACACACTACACAACTTTGTCGACAAAATGATTACTGTTCTGAAGATGCAAGGAAACCTTAGATCGGCCGTCAAGGAATAGAGAAGCCTATAGCAGAAAGCGAAGTTAATCGAAAAGGAGTTGTCGGTGGCCAAGATGTCCTTGGATATAAGGCAAACGACGGCAGCACTAAAAATTTAGGGAAACTTACGAGGCGAAAGACAAACCCCTGCGAACGGAAACCGTGTGCCATATTTCGCCTTGGTGGTGAAAATTTTTGGTTAAAAGCTAGTTTTCTTCATTAGGAAAAAAATTGTTTAAAACATCTTTGCGCGTGAAGAGCATAAAACTCATAACTAAATTAGTTATGGAATTTGCGTTTTGACTTTGTCTGATCAGAATCCGACACAAACTTAGTGACATGACTTAGCTAGCGCCGGATTGACGCTAGCTGACTATTTGTATTTCTGGGCAAACCCCTATCTCCGCGTGGTATCCTGCCACAAAAGAAGTTCTGACCAAGCTGATGAGAATTAATGAAATAGAAATTTGTCTTGGCTTCTCAAGCCAATGCAATATGCACTATGGTACATTTCTTCTTAATGGAGTAAACACTTTTGGTAAAAACTATTTGTTCTCCATCGAGGAGAAATTTTTTTTTTGTGCGTGAAGAGCACAAAACCTATAACTAAATTAGTACCGTAAACCGGGGTGACATTGATCACTTTTCGAAGTAATATTCACATATTTTTAGACGCAACACATTTTTTTCAAGTTTAATATTTTTAAATTATGTACTGATGTATGAAGAACAAGACTGGATGGTTTTACCTAAAATTGTCCGCTTTTCTTTCCAAAAATAATTTCAAGCTGAAGTCCGTTTTCGTATTACGGGGTGACTTTGATAACCTGCCTGTTCACCCACATGAAGTTGTTGATGTCAACGTTTTTCATTCAAATGTTTGTTTAAACAAATTCTGGAAAGATAATCATTGTTAAATAGATATTAATTGGTATTATAAAAAGTATTTTAATGTACTGTAAAATTCGAGTAACCAAAATTCGTATAATTTGTGTGCAACTAGAATGAAATATTCTGAAAACCTTTAAAACTGCTAAAATGGTTTTATTTCAGTACATTATCAATGTACAAAAAGTTTCATCCATTTTAACGCGTTGGAATATTGAACAATGAAAAAATGTTGCGAATTTTAGCTTAAAATAATTTGAAATAATTGCCAACTAGTTCACAAAAAATGTATTAAAAATAACCAAACTCTTGAAACTAAATTTGGCACATCCCAATCTAAAGGAAAATTAAAACTCGCTTGTAACTTATTACTCTTGCTCAAATCTGAGATTTATTTGTTTTATAAAAAATAGACACTTTACGAAGCTTCGTAAAAATAAGGGAAAGGCACATTTCGGTGCTTTGTAGTTTTTGAACCCAAAAATCGAACAATATACTCAAAAAGTAAATCAGTATTTTATAAGTTTACAGTAAAAATCATTTCAAATTAAAAGGATTCGGTAGACTATTTTGGTTTAATAAGCGATCTACGAAAAAAGTTTCGAGTGATCAAAGTCACCCTCATGATCAAAGTCACCCCGGTTTACGGTAATGGAATATGCGTTTCCACTTCATCTCATCAGAATCCGGCACTAACTTAGTTACAGGACTAAGCTAGTGTCGGATTGACGCTAGCTACATAAAAACGAAAACATAATTTGTGTTTCTGAGCAAACCCCCAATCCTGCGTGATGTCCCTCAAGGAGCTTAGATTAAACTGAACCGAAGCTGAACTTAAAACCATGTCCCTCTCTATGCCTAAGAGACCAATAGCTTCACCAGGTAATGCGAGACCAGGACGCACAACAAAACACGAGGACCCTCCAGGAATCGTGGTACGCGTACCGAACGAAGCAGGGGGTTAAATACTCAATGGAAAGTCGTCGACAGTACAAGACGTAAGGTGAACAACAAGTATAGGTCCAAAAAGCGAAAGTTCCTGAAGGGACGTAACAAATGTTAAGCACTTATAGTCAAAGCTAAGGACCTGGATGAAGAATCCTCGGAAGACGAGTTAAGAGAAGTTCTGAAAGAGTGCGAGGTTGAAGAAGTGCAGATGATGATCTGAATGAGGAAGGGACCTTTTGGCATACACACGGTTTCGGTTAGGCTTCCAGTCGAAGCAGCAAGCAAGCACTAAAAACCGAGACTTAAACAGACCTCTTCAACGAAGCCACAGTGAAGATAACGCAAATGGATATCAGATGATGCAAAATCAGTGGAGATTTGGACGAGGGAAAGATATCCAGGAACTAGTTTATCGCACTTTGTTATCGCCAAAATGAATCCGTTGAACGAGCAATCGATTCATAGAAATACTCGATAAGCTGATAGAAGAGCTTATCGATCGGAGACGAGTCGTCATAGTCGGCGATTTCAACGCTTGGGCAGGCCTTTGTAAAGTGGAACGTAGATGTTGGCAACGATGGTTCATTCCGGACCTACCGCAGAGAGTATCGGAAACCAGTTATTGACATCGACTTCCGCATCCCCGCGCTGACAGGAAGTTTAAATTAGAGAGTATTCGGGGCGTGTCCCAGCGATCACCAAGCGATCCGGTACAATATTGGAAGCCAAAGATAGTCGGAATCACGTGTGAGACAGTCAAACAAGCGGAGGTGGAAAACAACGATGCTCGACAAGAGAATCTTCGTTGAAGCGTTGAGGCTTGTGTACCTGTATTTCAGTACAGATGAAGTGATATCGGCATTAGCAAGAGCGTGCGATGCAACCATGCCAAGAGAGGGTAAACCAAGGTATAGTCACCGCCCAGCCTTCTGGTGAAGCTCGGCGATTGCTGACCTACGTGCATGGTACCACTGAGCTCGTATGCAGAGAGATCACAACGTCGCTGAAACAGCAGCTCTAAGACCAGCGTATAAGGCGGGAACTTCCACAACATTGCGATGGTTTTGTTACAGATCCCTTCAGAATTATTCTGGCATTTTACTCGACTCCAGTCTGATAGAAACCTAACAGAACTCAGTGGTGCAAATTTTCATTTTCAAATGCCAACTTTCAGCTCAATCAAACCCAACCATGATTCAAATTCAAAGCCTCCCTTAATCATTCACTTTCAAGTTGGCGGGATTTTCATAACCGAAGCGTACGTATTCATTTCAAATTGATGCTTTTTCATTCACCAACCAAAGTTGTCATCTGCTCTGTAGAGGCCAGTTTAGGTTAAATGTTGACATATTTTGCGTTTTCAAGCTTACATGAACAGCAAGAAGTATGTTCAGAGTAGTTTTGCTTGAAAAACCTAGTCAATGTCCCAGTACAGAGATATACACAAGGTATATGAAATCGAAAATGAATGGAAAATGATTGAACAGCTCGGCTGTTTGAATGAATGATGTAAACGAATAACTGCGAATTGAACATAGTAAGGCATGATTTGAGATTTGTTCTTCCTTCAAGTTCAAAACAATCTGGTGAAAATTTGCAGCTCTGGCGGGAAGGCCGCACTAAACGAGGAAATCATACTCAGTAAGATAGCCTGCCTACAGGAGCTTCACCGCAACGCCAATTCAAATCCGTAGAGCAACGAGTTGCCATGGCAATAATAGGATCAGCAGTACCAGAGCACTACTTAACAAGCATACAACATACACGGAGGGAGAGAATCCAATATGCAGTTTTGCTTCCGGATATGTAGATGCGTTGTGGACGCCATACGAATGGTGGTGGAAACTATGGAGGCTGCGTAGAAGTAAAAGACATGAGGAAGCCGTTACTGCGGAGTGGATCAGCTAGAGTTGAGCTGCAATCCCCGATTCGCTGCACAGACTAAGAGTTTCCGAGCACCTATATAGGATTATACTTTCAGAACCGGCAACTGATCTATGAAACTGACACCGGGGAAAGAAGTTTAACCGTAACAGCGGACGTTCCACAGGGAGTTCTATACTCGGTTCAACTCTTTGCTCTGCATGTGAAGGTTGTTGGTTTTGCGGACGACGTGGTGCGGTGCTGTGGAAGACTGGATGCACGAGAAGAAGCTGGTGTTACCTCGCTACAAAACCGAGATGGTTTTGATTAGCAAAGAAAGGCAGTGTAGTCGGCGAGCATTTCGGTCCGAGAGTGTATCATCGACTCAAAGCGGGAAGTAAAACAAACTGGGAGTAATGATAGTAATGACAGCCACATCTACGACGCATGCGGAGGGCCGTAAAAGTGATTCCTGCGCTCGGATCATGTCCAGCAATTCGGTGATCGGCAGCAGTAAAAAGCGGCTACTGGCGAGTGTCTCCACATCGGTGCTTAGATATGCAGGACCTGCAAGGGTAGCGGCACTGTAGGCGATGAGGAACAGATCTCAAATGCACTGCTCGTTCAGGCTGATGGTCATGCAGTTGTCTAGTGCGTATCGAACTATCTCGTCAGAGGTAGCCTACATAATAGCTGAAACGATTACCATCATACACCATTTATTCGAAGAAGGGATCGAGGAACGAGAGAAATCCGTAAATGTGTCCGAACTGAAACTTATGCAAGTGGCAATATCAGTGGAATAACGCTGTAAACGGTTGATGGATCCGCTGTTCTGGAGTACGAATACGAGCGAAATTCTTGGTCGGTAAGGACGTGAACATGAAAAAGATTCTTCAAAGTATGCGAGCCAATGAAGAATAATGGGATGCGGCGAATCGTGTGAGCGTTGCAACGAAGATGGCAAGAGCAGCAACGACCAGCAGCGTAGCAGTACAGGGGCTCGGGTCGTCGAGGTACCGATGAACCACAAGTCACAATTCAACCGGAATCACCGGACCGACCTTGACCCTCGACAACTCAGTCGTCTGCTGAAGAGAGATAAAGGAGACAAGGGAGTTCGATCGGAATAGGCCAGATATACTGACGGAGAATAGACTGAGCGCACGTATCGCCAACGATAGGTCTTTGAGGCACCTGATAACTGGAAGTCATCCTCCACCCGGAATCGATTTCGGTACCTGGCCGACCGGCATCGAGATAACGATTTCGAGAGAACTTTCGACGTCGGGAAATTTGTCCGTCGGAGTAGGCTACGCCCACCGTCGGAGACTAGTTCGAGTAGATCGTGAAGTAGCACCGGCAAATGGTCGTTGGGGCGCCTGTAAACTGGAAGCTACCCTCCACCCAGAATTACAGGACCGACCTCTGCCCGAATAATATCGATTTTGGAAGATCTTCTACTGCCGGGGTATTCTTCGTCGGAGTAAACAAGATCCACTATTCCGAGGGGTCCATAATGATTCATCGGATTGAATCATTGGGCCCCAGGGAACTGGACGTAATTCTCCACTCGGAGTCGCTAGACAGACCTCGGCCTTCTGCAGATAGCATCGAAGCAAGAATAACGCGTCCGTCAACGGTTTTGGGAGACATTCTTTCGTCGGGAACTCTCCGCCGTGATAAGCTAGATCTTGAATCAAGCAAAGAACGTGAGCACAGCAATGTCATAATCATTCTATATGGAATCCGGGGAGATCAGGCATGTTTCGGACTCTTAGTGGAGGTTAGAGGAGTAGGGTTCAGAGATATTTTTTCTGTTCAGAGTCCCACACTCTGGCACACGATGTACGAAATCGGTAGAATGGTCTAAATACTGAACGTGTGCTGGGTCGCTATAAAAGCTTTACCACTAAGTATAAAACACCACAATAGATCTAAATACTGGTCGCAGTGGTTCGTCTCCAACCACAACAAAAAAAAAGTAAAAAACACACGCACATATACATACACACTATTCCACATAAACGAAACCATTTTACGATCTCGACGAATTGAATCAAATGGTATATGAATCTCGTCTCACACGGTCGCGGATGAGGAGTCGACTTTTACAGTGATTGCATAGCCTTTCTTTATATTAGAAAAGCTAAACGAATGACCTCGTTATCTCACTCTAATACACATGATTGCATTTTTCGATCTCGACGAACTGAGTTGAATGGTAAATGCAACTTGGTCCTCCAACCGCCTGGTCGATGTTTGGAGCGATCGACAGATAACAGAATGAAACGTGCTCGTATCAATTTTAATTATATGAATTTTTGTTTCTTTTGCCACACGAAGAGCAAATTTAACATTGAAAATTGACTGTTTTGCGTAGATTAAAAAGTAAAGCCATTCTGGTTACAATGTTAATTTTTTATGAGTTTATTGACCTGTAATAACATTTTACCCGCTAATGTAAGCCCAATGCAACAAACACCCAAGAGTGAAAGAAAGCGTTACGCTATCACCAATTCTGCAAAACTAGACACTGAAACTCACTATTCTCTCTGGACAGATAAATATATCGTCTGATGACATTTTGCCGCTCTAGTTCGTCTCCTTCGAAAATAGCTGCCCTGTCCTGCTAAAATTAATAAGCATCGGAAATGTCAATCGCTGATTTATGACTTATTTTTAATGGATTTTTCTTTTATGCCAAGTTAAATAACCACCGGGAGGAACTGGACGAAAACGGTCTCATCGAGGAAATGGCCATTCAGAGGAAACATGCAAATGTGACCGCTTTTCCAATTTGCAGTTTTCTTCTCCAATCGTGTTATTCGATAATTTTTCACCATCACTTCCACACCCATATAGCAGTGAGCATACATATCTGACCCTGACCTGGGCCCGCCGGACTAGGACCATTCGGTTCGGGGTGGTGGGCCAGCAAACGTCTTCAGTGGCAATTAATTTAATTGGATTTGATTTTACAAATCCGATCATCGAAAATCGTTGCGTTCGTCACCCACCGGTGCTGCGCAATTCGCCTGCCTCCGTGCAAAATGAACATCAACCAGCACACGGTCGACAAGGGTCGTCAACGAAGTTTCTGTTCGAGTGTGAGAAAATTTTGATTTTATAAATAAATGTTGGCACACAGTCCAGGTCGATTGCAACCTTTAAGGGGAACTTCCGAACCTTGATTCGTGTGTCACCCAGTAGTGAAAGTATTTATGGGAATATTTGTGTTCATTTAAATCGGATCCCGTGCATCGGTGTATGGGGTAGTTTTCGATGAACGCGGTCACAGGGAATGTCTGGAATGTAGGGAAGAGTCAGAAAATAATAAATGACTGTCATTCGAAATGAAACTGTTTTATTTTATTGTGTTATTTTACCTACTGAACACAAATGAGCATTCCCGTGATTTTCTGGAACATTGCACATTCCACAAATCATGTCTGTCAATTAAAATGGTTTGGCGTTTAATTGATGTCAACATTTCTTCTGGTACGGTGTTTCGATGGAACTTCACCAAAGGTACCGGATCAGATTTGTGCCACATGCATCCATCGGAAATATCGCTTGAATGTCATTTGTTTATGGTGTAATGTACAATGTATATCAAGGACTTAATCAGCCATATGCCCCCCGAAAACAATTTTTTAAAGCCCAACGCAGATAGGAACTACCCGAAGTTTATCTGGGTTCGGTTTCCAGCCCCGCTCATAGAGTTAGAGATTTTTCTAAAAAGACAAATGACCCTAATGTTAAAACGTCTATAATAAAAAAAAAATGAAACATGTCTTTATTTGTAGGGACATTTTTTCTTTACGATTTGGTAGAAACACTAAACCCATGAGAATTTTTATTTTTGTTCTTCGTTTGAAAAATTCGTTGGTCAAAAAAATTATAAAAGTTCCAAGGACGATATTTGTTTTGAAGAATTTTCAAGAGGACCACCAATGTATCAGGATTTTTTCAAAACTTATATATTTGGTTTGACATCCGACCTCGACCTTTCGTGCATTTTTAAATCATTTGGCATCAAAATGTAAATTTTGGTTTTTGAAAAATGTTCATGGGACAACATTCTATTTTTAGCAATGTTCCGTCGAAACAATATGTTGAATTCTCAACATTAATTTAATAAAAGTATTTCAAATAAAATGATGAAATAGAAGCTAATAGTTTTATGAGAAATTAACACTTATATGTATGTTACTTTATACAATATCTACTTTGTGTTATTCATTGGTGTAGTTTCGAAATTGATTTAAACATATTGCTTAGCTACTACATTTCTATTGGAAAACATTATATTCGAACAAATTCAATCTTGCAACTAAACCGTTTTGCCTTTCTCATATAGAAAGGTTATGCAATCACTCTGAAAAACGTTAACCTAATCCCGGCCCGGAGGGCCGAGTGTCATATCCCATTCGATTCAGTTCGTCGAGATCGGAAAAAGTCTGTATGTGTGTGTGTGTATATATGTGTGTATGTGTGTGTATGTGTGTGTGTATGTATGTGCGTATGTGTCAAATAATGTCACTCGTTTTTCTCAGAGATGGCTGGACCGATTTGCCCAAACTTAGTCTCAAATGAAAGGTGCAACCTTCCCATCGGCTGCTATTGAATTTTGGATCGATTGGAATTCTGGTTCCGGAATTACGGGTTTCAGAGTGCGGCCACACAGAAATTTCTCATATAAACTATAGGAAAAATTAAAAATAGAATTTTTATTTTTGATGCTAAATGTGTTCAAGGTGCATGAAACGTCGAGATTTGATGCAAACTCGAAAAAAATTTGACGACGATTCACTTTTTTGGATTTTGGCACATTTTTGCCTTTCTCATATAGAAAGGTTATGCAATCACTCTGAAAAACGTCAACCTAATCCCTAATCCCGGAGGTCCAAATTTTTTTTTCGACTCGCATAAGGTTTCTGGATTTTAACAGGGGCGTAGTTGATGGTTTACGGAGAGGGGTTACACCCCCCCCCCCTCTACTGTTCACTCCCCTCCTTTAAAAATCTTCTTAAATCACCCCTCAGACCACCACCCCATCCAGCCCTCATACCCCTACCTTTCAACCCCATCATCTTCAAACCACCACTATATCACAAAGCATACCAATTTAAGCTGGGGAGTCGTTCGTTCATGGGACTTTCGCCCTCCTCACATACCAACCCCCGCATGACAAAATGAGTTAGCTAGCAGATAACATTGATCTAATGCTGATTAGGCTAATGGAGTATGATATTTTTTTGTTTCAAGTGTTTCACCGTCGACAAGTAGCTCATCAAGTTCGTGGCTGGCATGCCATTGTGTATAAGTGCAAAGTGTACTAAGAATGTAATGGACATTTCCACAATTATGTTGAACATAAATAGCCTCCGTGCCATAGTTTAGAGAAAAAAGAAAGGCAGAATTGCACCGCTAGGTGGATTAAAACAGGTTTTTTAGATTGAGGCCTAGTCAGCTATTAGCTACTGACGAGGAGAGATATAATAAAATTGTTTATAAAATTTGGCAAATATTCAATTTTATTTGTCTTATTCATTTAATCAATTTTATAAATTCATTCAATTCACTTCATTAAATTTGATGCTTTTCTTATTTTCATTAATTTTACTCATTTGATTCATTTTATTCGTTTTTTTCTGATTATTCATTTCATTCATGTTTATTTTATGGTGGTAAGGTCCCAGGCCTATATTGTTGCATGAGCATGAGCACAATTCGTAGTTGCTACTTCGTGATTCACCAGAACAAGCGAATTTGCACAGAGAATCAACGAATGGGGCTTGGGAGTAGCTATCCATTCTCAATGTGCACGTTTCGAGTGTTCTATACTTTGAAATGTCAATAACGGCGCCGGCCACGTCCTTACAGTCATCGGGGAAGGAAAGGAATGTTAGTGTAACAAACGTTGTTATGGAGATCGTGTATACCTCTGCATCTCCACGTTTGCCACAGGAAGGAGCTTTTGTTAGTAGGGTGGGGTAAAGAGTTACACAAATCTGGATTCACCTTGATAAGTGATACGATCCATGCAGCTCTCAGAAGTGTTATCATGTGTTCTTTGTTCTGGGCAGCCGGCTGCCGAGAATTTATGATAGATTTATCGTTTGTTCAATTAATTACAATTAAATTCTGGGTTTGCAAAAAAAAGCTGCTTAACATATGCAAAAGGCTCCGGGTAGTTGACCGTTGGGAGTGTTGCGCTTGTCTAATTGAATCAAATGGCATGTAAACGATTTTTTATTCCTTATTTCTTTATTCCGACGAAACACGACATTCCAAAAACAATAGAATATAATGAAAAGCAATTACCTTTAATGTCTCGAGATATTCATCGGAATAGATATGCTAGTGTATATGTAATTAACCCTTTCATGCCCAACTTTTTGCTAGTGCATGTAGGGTTTTAAAAGTATTTTTCTTTTAAAACGGTGGAGTCAAGAAACTCGAAAAACCTTTTCTCATAAAGGTAGGTGCTGTCCATGCAGTGCTAGAAGCAGCTCAATTTTTACCTTTCAATGCTCACTACAATTTTCCTAGAATATTTACGATAGTCCAACTGCGTGGAAAACGTAGCCAAAAATGCTCTAAATTGATAAGTTTTATCAGTTTTCACTAATATTGCAACATAATGAAGTTATATGAAAAATTCATTTTCCGTCGTCAACGTAAACGGTCCCTGGCAGCACTGCTCCATCTGAGTTGAATCAGACTAATTGAAATAACTTCAGTTCTAGAGCTGATCCTTGTAACTGTTAATACTCAAATGAAAGCAAATAGTCACATTTATTAGCCTTACTTGTTTTTGTGAGCAAATCTTGCCTCAATCAAAAGTTATAGCTGTTTAAAAACGTTGTTGTCCACAAACAACATGGGCATGAATGGGTTAAAGATTTCGCAATGCAAGAACGGTTTCTTTCTCCGCGAATGTTTGAATAAGACGTTGATTCTTACATTATCATTATTCGCGCGTTGTGTTGTGCTAACTGAAGTGCATTTGGACCGGTATAGAATAAGCACCACCGAAATACCTGAAACGACTAACCCCGTAAGTCTAATACATGACTGATGACATTCGCGCCTGTTTTTTTATGGTAATTACTAGAACAAGATTAAAGACAGTAAGAACGAAAAGAAAAAAATTAAATTTAAAACAACAATGTGCCTATAAAATAGAGAAAGTACAAGAAATAAAGAAGGGACTCCTGGTTTAGTTAATTTTCACGTCAATAATCAAGCTATAATGTCCTTATACTCATGAATATATGTTTAACAAGATAATCAATATCTACATGTACTATTCCAAAGTATATGAAAGCACTCAATACAACGAAAACAATTACAATTGATTGATGGTTTAGTGGCCTAAATAAATAAATAAGTTTGACAATAATACATTTATTTCTCATGTCGATACGGCTGCCGCAAATTGGCAAATAGTTCTCGATTCCTCTCGCGAATTGCTAATTATCAATTATCACACATGATTAAACAGTCATCACTCCACTCAGACAAGACCATGCGTACTCCCCAAACAAACCATGACGATAACAAACTATCTACTATATTTGCGACATAAACATGAAAACATCCAAAGTGATTTCAAGTATACATCTACCAAGAAACTTTGCATGACGAACAACCCCCACCCCGATCCAATACGCATGCAGTTTGATATTATGCCAACTACATACTAGAATTACAAGCAAGACTTCCTATTCCTGAAAAGATGAAGGAAAACAACTAGTTTGCTCATTTAATGCATCAATGAAAACCGAAACTATACCAATAAAAACCGCCACTTCGTGATCGACCAGAATAAGCAAAGCTGCACGAAGATTCAAACGTGACAACCTCTATTAAGCCGCTACTCCCTGGCCGACACTTACACCAACCGTAGTGTCATTAGAAGCCAACTGTATTCCATTGCACTCGAGAATCATATACAAACAAGGCATATAAAACATACAAAACAGCCTGTGAGCTGTGCCGATCGGTGCCCGCACACACGTTCAAATCAATCACATAACACAAACACAAATACAAGCACACTGGTGACCCTCCATAAGTTTTGTGGATTTTCAATAAGCATAGTGTGAGTCAAAAAGATTCGACCGAGCTGAGTGCGTGTATGCCACACAATGTAGCTCATGTGTGCGCATTAGGCTGCCCAAAAAAATAATGAATTTTTGAAAACTCATTCGGCCCACTCCTTAGTCGATTCCTAGTCCCACCAGGAGTACTTGCACCAAATTTGAAGCAAATCGGACAAGTCTAGCTACCGGACCAACTTGCCTGAAGCTTGTATGGGATTTTTCGACAATTTATATGGAGGAAACCCACTAGTTCACATTTTTACCTCTAGGTGGCACTGTATGCATCGTATTATCACTATAAGTGAAAATAAGAAAGATAATTTAATTGTCTACAACTTTGGCGAAGACTGCTAGTCAATACGGCTTTGTTAAAAGAAGTTATTAAACTTTTAGCGAAGTGATGTCTGAGTCAGTTTTGCATGGGGCCTAGAAGTGCATGGTTGTGTATCAGTACTCGATTAGAAGTAGTAGTAGAATAGAGATAGAATATCAAGATGTTCGGAAGAATTATTGTCAAATGCTTGTTCTATAACTTTGTAGAAGATACCTAATTTCTATCTCTCTTCGTTGAAAAGTTAGTGTTGGCGCCCTCTATGCGGCCATAGGTGGAACTAAAATTTTCTAACCAAAGCATAACTCGTATTATGTACTACAATTCTTCTGAACATACTGTTGAGCTAAACCCAACCATTATTTCACAAAAATGATTAGTTCATTCGAATCGTGTACTGATACACAACCATGCACTGCTAGGCCCCATGCAAAACTGACTCAGACATCACTTCGCTAAAAGCTTAATAACTTCTTTTAGCAAAGCCGTATTGACTAGCAGTCTTCGACAAAGTTGTAGACAATTAAATTTTCTTTCTTATTTTCACTTATAGTGATAATACGATGCATGCACTGCCACCTAGAGGTAAAAATGTGAACTAGTGGGTTTCCTCCATATAAATTGTCGAAAAATCCCATACAAATTTCAGGCACGTTGGTCCGGTAGCTAGACTTGTCCGATTTGCTTCAAATTTGGTGCAAGTACTCCTGGTGGGACTAGGAATCGACTAAGGGGTGGGCCGATAGGGGTCATTTTTTTCTTGTCGCTCTAGTGCGCATGCACATGTGTACATTTAAAACCTCGAGCTCTTCACTGCCCATGATCGTAAATCTGATCCATAAAGATAGGAAATTCCATAGAAAACGTGACAAATATGCCGCTAGTTCACAGTTTGTTAAAAACATTATACACTCAGATGGAGAGATAGGGGGAGGGGGAAAATGCTAGCACGCTTACGAATCGCTAGCAAGATTGACAACATTAACAACCCGTACTTAAATGGTTCTTTGCGTTATTATTTGTTGTTATTTGTTGAAAAATGAATCTTTTTGGTAAGAAATGAACCAGATAATGATACTTCCCTCAACGGAATTTCCTTGTGGTAGCATGTTTTCTCAATTATCTTCCAGGGCCTTGTTATATTCGCCGACTGAAATGAGATGTATACCACAGTAACAGTGAGAAACTGTTTTAAACCACCAAGCGGTACAATTGTGCCTTTCTCATTTGTCTAAACTATAGCACGGAGGCTTTTTATGTTCAACATAGTTGTGGAAATGTCCATTACATTCTTAGTACACTTTGCATTTATACACAATGGCTTGCCAGCCACGAACTTGATGAGCTACTTGTCGACGGTGAAACACTTGAAACAAAAAAATATCATACTCCATTAGCCTAATCAGCATTAGATCAATGTTATCTGCTTGCTAACTCATTTTGTCATGCGGGGGTGGGTATGTGAGGAGGGCGAAAGTTCCATGAACGAACGACTCCCCAGCTTAAATTGGTATGCTTTGTGATATAGTGGTGGTTTATAGATGATGGGGTTGAAGGGGTGGGCTTCTTTCACCGAACAGCCTAGATAAGCCATGTAGTGTCGGTAGTGGTTGTTTCAACCGGCTAAGAATTACACTACGGACTACCTGTTTCAGTGGTAAAAATCTACCATACAGGGAACCCCAATTCCATACTGTCATGCGACCCGTGCTATGGATAAAATTGTTGAGGGGGTTTAAACATTCTCAATGGCGAACGGAGCCTGGGAAGAGTCGGGCGAACTCCCCAGTACGCTGCATTACGCAGCGGAACGTTCACTCTACACTCCGATTTTTTTCACCGATGATCCACTTAATTTTGGCGAATTTTTGTTGGCTGGGGGTTTGCAGAGACTCTCGGCTGATGGTAGTTCGGTGAAGTTTTGTTGAGTCTCGATTATCAAATTTCGATGTGTACAGATGAACCTGCCCAGAGGCCGTGCGGTATCCGGCCTAGAATTGAGCCACTGGAGTCCTGCTGCCATGTCGTAGGAGGCGACTGAAAGTAGGAGACCCTAAGTCAAGGTGTAGTTCCGTGCCGAGGACTTAATGATTGGAGGGTCTAAAATATGCCAGTCGCGCACGGAGCATTTTGGGTTTTGCCCTTGCTGTGTTATGCGAATCTCTGACACAGTGGACCATTATTTTCTTCGCAAATCGTGGGAATCAAATGATCATGTCCCATTTAAACCTGATATGGCTCGCTAAATGCGTTAACATCCCAACTCGCTTGGTGTCCTCTAGTTGTTGTGCAATTTGTGTTGGAGATGAAATGTACAGTTCTCTAATCAACAATGGTTAGAATAGCACAAGTCAATCTCCAACATAAACGTACAGCAACTATGAATTTATCTCGACTCATGCAGGAAGGTAAAGCTTCCATAGCATTGGTTCAAGAACCGTATTTCCATAAAGGAAACTTCTATTTTGGAAAGTTACTTAACACTGCCTTCATTGCTTACAACAAGACAGGCATGACTAACCCACGTGAAATGCCTCGTGCTTGCATTCTTGCAAATAAGGCTATTGACGCGTGTCTCATATCGGAGCTCACAACTCGCGATATCTGTGTTGTCACAGTTACATTGACTGTCGGAAACGTAGGCAAGAAATATATATACTGTTCAGCATACCTACCGCATAACGAATCATCTCCTTCTGATGATTTCAAAAGCGTTGTATCATATTGTAGCAGAAATGGGCTTCCGCTCATTATCGGCAGTGATGCGAATGCTCATCACATCATTTGGGGCAGCTCAGACATCAATCTGAGAGGCTCTGAACTGATGGAGTACATAAGTAGTACAAATCTCCATATTCTGAATGTGGGAAACCGACCAACTTTTGCGAGGTCTGGGAGGGAGGAGGTGTTAGACATAACACTTTGCTCTGATAGCATTTTGCATGAACTGGGAAATTGGCAGGTTCCAAATGAAACTGAACGGTCTCTATCCGATCATAAATATATATTTTTCGAGCATTTTGATGTCACCTTCAATGTGGTGACATATCGTAATCCTAAGTCTACAAACTGGGACCTCTTTTTGGAAAACTTAGCGACTAAATTTCATGGATATTTTCCAACAATTAGTCAACTAGACGACTTAGATGACGTCGTGGATACGACAAACTTATTCATATTAGCATCCTACGAAGAAGCTTGTCCACTTCGTACTGTTAAATCGACTAGGGAAACCCCTTGGTGGAGGGCTGAGCTTGATAGAATGAAGAAAGTTATGAGAAGAGCTTGGAACCGGCGTCAGCGTGATGACTCCAGGGCTTTCAGGTCAGCTCGTAGTGCATATAAGAAATGTCTTAGATCTGCAGAACGGGCTGGCTGGCAAAGCCTATGCACTAATGTCTCTAGTCTGAACGAGGCTAGCAGATTAAATAAAATTCTCTCCATATCGAATGATTTTCAGATGAACTCCTTGAAAACCAGAGATGGTGTTTATGTGACAGACGAAAAAGATGTTCTTAATTGTCTCTTCGACACACACTTTCCAGGTTGTATCGATCCGGAGTTGATCAATGTTCACAGATCTCATTCTGGTGATTCGGACTCGTGGGCGCTAGCACGCACATTGGTTTCCACTGAATCGGTCAAGTGGGCAGTTGACAGCTTTGCTCCATACAAATCACCCGGAAAAGATGGGATACTCCCCGTGCTACTGCAAAAGGGATTTGATATTCTTAAACATGTCTTGAAAAAGATTTTGCTTTCCAGTCTTGCTACCGGGTATATCCCGAAAGCATGGCGAGAAATAACTGTTAGATTTATTCCCAAAGGGGGGCGCTCAAGCTATGAAGAAGCCAAGAGTTTTAGGCCTATCAGCTTAAGTTCTTTTCTTCTGAAAGCTTTGGAACGGATAATCGATCATCACATCAGGAACGTTAGTTTAGTTGAATATCCTCTGCACAAAATGCAACATGCATATCAGTGTGGGAAATCCACGATCACTCTGCTTCACGATGTTGTTTACAACATTGAGAAAGCCTTCTCGCTCAAGCAATCTAGCTTGGGTGTATTCCTAGATATTGAGGGTGCTTTTGACAATGTGTCCTTCCAGTCTATTCTGGAAGCGACGCGCGGTCATGGGATACCTGCATGTATCTCAGGTTGGATAAACGCAATGCTTAGTAACCGCATACTTTGCTCGTCACTGCGACAGGCTGAGATACGGAAGTTGAGTATTTGCGGTTGTCCTCAGGGCGGCGTTCTGTCACCTTTGTTATGGAACTTAGTAGCTGACGGCTTGTTGAAGAAACTCAATGAGCTTGGATTTCCAACCTACGGGTTTGCTGACGATTACCAAATACTAATTACTGGATTTTGCATCGGAACAATCTTTGACTTGATGCAACAGGCATTAAGAGCTGTCGAACAGTGGTGTCGACAAGTTAAACTATCAGTTAACCCAAGCAAAACTTCAATGGTTCTTTTCACGAAGAAGCGAATAACAACCGGGGTTCGTCCCTTGCAGTTCTTTGATTCTGAGCTGCTGTGTGCAGATCAAGTCAAATACGTTGGAGTCATATTGGATTCCAAACTGAATTGGTCTGCTCACATTGAGTTCAGAGTCAAGAAAGCGTGCATGGCCTTCGGGCAGTGCAGACGAACTTTTGGAAAGACCTGGGGTCTCAAACCTAAATACATCTATTGGATTTACACGACAATTGTACGTCCAATACTGTCATACGGATGCCTTGTGTGGTGGCAGAGGGAAGAGGTGGTGACAGTCCAGTCAAAGCTAAACCATCTGCAAAGAATGGCGCTCATGGCGTTGACTGGTGCTTTCACCACGACTCCGACTGCTGCTCTTGAGGCACTTCTAAATATCAAACCATTACACATACACTTAAAACAAGAAGCACTATCATGTGCATACAGACTGCAGGTTACTGGGCTTTGGAACAGTAATCATGTTAATCTTGCTACCAGTCATACACGATTGTGGTCACAAATGGTTACATGGGGTGAAGATATTCTTGCTCCCAGCGATATTACACTCACTTGTAGTTTTCCTTACAGGACATTCCATGTCAAGATTCCCTCTCGAGAGGAGTGGTTGTCTGGCTTTATGGAAAGACAACAACAAACGCAAGTGGTTTGTTACACTGACGGTTCTCTGATGGAGGGACGTGCTGGTGCTGGTGTCTACTGTCGTGAAATGAGACTGGAACAATCTCACTCACTAGGTAGATACTGTACTGTATTCCAAGCAGAAATCTTTGCGATTATGTGCGGGGTACAATCGGCCCTTCAACTGAGTTTGTCCGGCAGAGTTATAAACTTCTGCTCCGATAGTCAGGCTGCAATCAAGGCCCTTAGCTCAGACAAATCCCGGTCCAAGCTAGTGATCGCGTGCCGAACCCAAATCGAAGAACTAAGCATTGTCAACACTATCTACCTTGTCTGGGTGCCCGGACATTGCGGTATTACTGGAAATGAATGGGCTGACGAATTGGCCAGGGCAGGTTCAGCGATTGACTTCATTGGTCCTGAGCCCGCGCTGCCAATTTCGACAAGTTGGATAAGGGAAAAAATACGGTCCTGGGCTTCGTCCGAGCACCGCAATTATTGGAGAAATCTACAAACGTGTCGCCAAACAAAGGCGTTTCTAGAACAACCATGCCCAGTGGTTTCGAAAAATCTCTTACATTTTTCGAAGCTCCACTGCGGCATGCTGACCAGGGCTTTAACCGGCCACTGCAAACTCAATTATCACATGGCAACTATTCAGCGCGCTGAGTCTTTTTCATGTGATCTTTGTGAATCCGACTACGGAACTTCATATCATCTGATATGCAACTGCCCAGCGCTAGCGCAATTGCGATTACGAGTCTTCAGCCGTCCTTATATAGACGAAACCATGTTTGGTCGACTGAAACTCAGAAACATACTAAAGTTTCTTATCCAATGTGGTAAAGAGCTTTAGGCTTATTCGCAGGCAAGTTGAACTACTTGTGAGTTTAATTTACCTGTTGTTTATTTTTTGTTTTGTGCTGTTTTTCCCACCCTTCCAAGTCTACTTCCCCACACCTCCTTGTCCTTTCCTTCCGCTCAGGAAATGATGAAAACACACGGCAAGGCACAAATCCCCGACTATGTACGGGGAACGTGCCATTTGAGCCAATATATTCTGATTCCTGATTCCTGCCAGCCACGAACTTGATGAGCTACTTGTCGACGGTGAAACACTTGAAACAAAAAAATATCATACTCCATTAGCCTAATCAGCATTAGATCAATGTTATCTGCTTGCTAACTCATTTTGTCATGCGGGGGTGGGTATGTGAGGAGGGCGAAAGTTCCATGAACGAACGACTCCCCAGCTTAAATTGGTATGCTTTGTGATATAGTGGTGGTTTATAGATGATGAGGTTGAAGGGGTGGGGTATGAGGGCTGAGGGGTGATTTAAGGAGATTTTTAAGGGAGGGGAGTGAACGGAAGAGGGGGGGGGGGTGTAACCCTTCTCCTTAAACCATCAACTACGCCCCTGTTAAAATCCAGAAACCTTATGCGAGTCAAAAAAAATTAGGGATTAGGTTGACGTTTTTCAGAGTGATTGAATAACCTTTCTATATGAGAAAGGCAAAAATGTGCCAAAATCCAAAAAAGATCCCAGGCCTATATTTGTTGCAATCGAAAAACGAAACGTGAAACAAAGATAATAACACATTTTTCATAGAACTAACAGAAACATTCATTAGTCATTGTTTCGGAAAAAAACGCTTTTTCTCCTGAGGCACCGTGTCAGTCGGTGTGCGCCTTCTTAAGTCACGGCCTTTGCTAGCAAATTACACTAATTCTTAATCCGACCAAGGTAGTGACTGACTCTTGCGAGACATCACGCTTGAACAAGGGTTTGCTCAGATTTGCTGTCTCAGTTTTTTTGGAGTTAGCGTCAACCCGCCCACTAGCTTAGTCCTGTGACAAAGTTAGTGTCGGATTCCGATGAGACCAGTGTTGCCACTATTTTTCAAAGAAAATCTGGCATTCCAATTAAAAATGTCTGGTAAAATCTGTCACTTGAAGGCGACATCGAGGTCATCGAAATTTAACATACTTCAAAGAACTTGCATCACTCGAGTTTAGTTAAAAAGCTAAAGATGAAATGAAAAATGATCGGATTCGCAATGGATAGGTGACAACATGATTCACGCCAAGCAACCTGAATTCGCCCATCCACCTGAAATTAAAATTGGTATAGAATCGTACTCCTGACAATGAAAAAGTGACGTCATGACAGTAGAAACATTCAACAGTAGTTACCAAATTGTTATCATTCATAGCTTAGCGGACATTGACGGAGTTCAACTCCGAACCGTCCCCTAATGTAATTTTGAGCGAAAGTTGCGGATTTTAGAAATAACGTTTCATCGCACTGTTAGGAGGAATAAATGCGTTTTACATTTCTTAGAAAAGAAATGTATAGAATTCGCTCAAACTTTGAAGATTTTTTCCGAGGCCCAGAGGGTCGAGTCTTATATACCAATTGACTCAGCTCGCCGATTTGGGACAATGTCTGTATGTGTATGTTTGTGTGTGTATGTAATGGACAAACCAATTTTAAATGAAACGCCTATCACCCAGACAGAACGCTATTAAATGGTTTTTGATTCTGACGTTTAGTTTCCAAGATATGAATGTTTGAATGTGCAAAAATCGCGTTCTTGCAGTTTTTTTGAAATTTGCTGTCGAAATTGACGACGTAACTAAACAATTTATATATTTTTAGAAAGCTTATATGAATACCTTTCGAACGAACTACAGATAGTTGAAAGAGATATTTAACATTAAATGCGGACGAAAGATTTTTATCATTTCTCATAGCCATGAAATAAGACCAAAAACATTTAATGTATTATTAGCGCCGAAACGGAAAATTTTAGGTCAATAGAATCTTCGGAGAATTTAAAGCATATAATATGCCCTTTCTTTTAGTATTGTGATTTTACTGATTAATGCCCTAAGAGTGAGATATTTTCATAAATTTTCTTATAAGTGATTGTATTGAGATGATGCCTTCAGCAAATTTGTTGCTCTTACTTTTGCCAATAACTTTACTGAAGACATCAAATACATATTTCGAATACTTTAAAAGTTATGGCTTGTTGTTTGTGTATCACCCTTTGTGGCCAATTTATTGTTCAATATAGTAATAATCCATTTAAATGAGCCAGATATTATTTCGATTAAACGAATTTTGTATTTCATTTTTCTATCTACAACCGCTAGAATAACCATCGAACAATTCCAAGTTGTCTAGATGGAACTTGATCACTAATCGATGCAAAAAAATTCATTTGCGCGAACCTTCTGACTTATAACCAACGGATCGATCTGAAACATATCTCGGAAAATGAAAAGCAAAATGAATAACTCCAAGCAGTTGTGTAGCCAAGAGGATGCTTTGGGGTTTAACCACACCCTCCTCCCCCCTCACCAAAAAAAAAAAATTGGTTTGAAGTTAAAAATTTGATTGATGCTGACAGATTTAATTCAATATTATAATGATAATTATCTGATCAGTACATTGATAACCTATTGTTTGAAACATCATGAGGACCTTTGAAAAAATGTGGGAATGCGATCCAGATCTGTAACTGATCTATTGGTCTTGATCTCACAGTTGTCTAATAACAACAATATCAAATACTTGCCTAAAAACATTCCAATAGAAACTCATTCCAGAGTTCTGAAATCAATCATAATCATAATAATAACTGTAATATGGATTAGGGTCTTTTTTAATAGGAAGCGAAACTGGAATTGCTTTAATGTTTATGAAACTTAGAACTGCTCAACGCAAAATTTCATAACTTCCAACATTTGCCTAAAATATTAAAACAGTTTATTTTGGGAATACGTTGTTGAGTTGAGACGAAAACGTTATAGAATTAATAACGAGAAAACCACCTATCAAAAGTAGGGGAATTTATGAAAAATGGCGTTTTCTATTCCGCCAATTTCGCAGGTTTACTATCTTCGATGAATTTTACAAACGTTAAACAGCAAATCATTTGATAAAATAATTTTGGCGTTATATCCTTATATTATGGCGAATTTACTCTTCAAACAAATTTAGTTTCAGACTTAATGTCTTAAGCAAAAGTTTGGGAAGTGCTATCACAAACCACTTTGTTGATGACATGAAGGCTCAATATGTTCAAGGTATTAACATATTTTAGGCTATTTCTATTTAATTTTAAATTAAATTATTATGATTTTACTGTTTATGATAAATCTCTTCTATTGTTTATAAACGATAAAATTTACATTTTATCCAAAGCATGAGTTTGTGAAGCTCACAATAGAAAGTTATTTTAGAAAATTAGATTAAGGAACACTTCGTAAATATCATTTTATAACTCGATATACTCCATATACGTAGTATTCATGCCTACAACAAAGTTGTTTTAAATGAAAGTCAACAAATTCGCTAAAGACAGGAACTTTGTTACAATTTTTTGAAAAACTGATTCTCCATAATTTTAAAACTTCAAAGATGGCGGTTTCGTAATTATGCCATTTGGACAGCAAGTTAGATTTTCACCAAATCCCAAACAAACACCAGCAAACCTACCTTTCTGACTACTCCGCTGACTCCATGTAAGTAGAAACAAAGTCTTTCTACACTCGTCCACAACAAACTTCTTCGAATACTGCCTATCTAATTTATCAGCCTCATATGAAAATATGTTTGATGGACTCTAGCAGACAAACAAGGCTGAATTTTAGTAAATCCTTTCTTGACCACGTTTTCCTTCTCTTAAAGATGGAAATATGCAAAAACAAAAAAAAATATTTTTGCGCTAGAAGACTATATTAAATAATCAGAAATAGTTATTAGACTACATCAAGGGAAGGGAAGAATATTTTAACAGCTTCAAATTATTATGAAGAAAAAAAATTTCGCGATTTAGTCAATGTCCCCATTTTGTCAGCCTAAAATTCACCATATATATATATATATATATATATATATATATATATATATATATATATATATATATATATATATATATATATATATATATATATATATATATATATATATATATATATATATATATATATATATATATATATATATATATATATATATATATATATATATATATATATATATATATATATATATATATATATATATATATATATATATATATGATAAAAACGGGTCTTTACTGTACTTATTATTCACAGTCATAGGTACATTCCATTTTCTGAGAATATTTTCTTTCAACTGTATCGAAGTACACCAATTTTTAGGTAGTTTTCAAGGGGTTATTTGATCGACTTCTTCCAAAATTGGTTTAACCTTTGAGATTTCTTGCACTGATATTGTCCTATGCTAAATTGAGCGATTCTCTGAGTCCTGTCACTATCCCATGTAGTATGTGTTATCAAAAACATTGCGAAGCATCAAGTTCTAAATGTTCTCAATCGATATAATACCCAAAGAAAGCGATAAGAGTTATAAGAAATGTTTCATCACACTGTTAGGTGGATTAAAAGCGTTTTTAAATAACATTTTTATACTACACAACAAAATTAAATAAATTTTTTGAACACCGTGTATATACTGAACATGTCGCACATTTATAAAGTCATTCCCCTGCTATTCACGCTAAATTATGCATCTGAGCAAAAAGTGAATCAAAGCTATACATACCGATATCAACAGATACTACAAACGTCAGCGCCAATTTAACGCACCATCATGAAACTCTTTTGCACAACACAGGAAGCGAATCGTTCGCTGTTCTGAAGCTGATACACGAGTGGGTGGAGAAATGATGGAAATTCAATTCATAAATGAAATTAACTCTTTTTTCTGTTCGTCTGAGTGCTGAGCTATCTCACAGGCAACTCTGGCAGTGCAGTGGGACTAACTCCGGTGTTTCAACTAGTTGATTCAGCGACAACGATTTCGGGCTTTCATTCAAACTGAAATGAAAAGTGGCATCGCCATTCACTGTGCTAAGACAGATGTCAGTTATGGTTTGAGTTTTTCTTCGTTGAATTTTATTGTTTAAAGTTGTGGGAATCCTTATAGTGTTATTGAACCCCGGTTATATCTGTTATATCTTTACAAAGTTTAAATCAGTGCATCAACACGGCACACAGGTCCGAGGAGAAGGGTAGGGGGAGTCATTTTAAAATATTGGTATTTTCTCGATTTCACCGAATTAACAATGTCTTATTTCAGTAAAATATAATGATAGCAGTTGTAATTGTTATTTATTGCATTGGTTATTATTTATTTACACTTTTTTCCTGCCAAATTTATGCTATATTAGTGCTGCGATTAGGGTTCGTCACGGTTTCGGTAATAACCTCAACCGCGCGGTATTTATCGCATTTGTACCGCAAAATCAGCGGTGCGGTGAGACGCTTTTTTCCGCGGAAAATGCGGGAAATGAGCACTTACCTTCACCCTACAATAGAGAAACATAGAAAAAACATTGAATTGCCAGAAAATCCATTGACTTGTTAATGATTTGAGAAGAAATCCGATTATGCATAATCTGAATTTGACCTATTTCTAGTTGTTTTTTTCAATTTTGGTTATCTACCTTGATAAGCAGACTGCTATTAAGAAAGAGAATCCAGCTGTGCCCAAAATAATCTGGCACTATTATTATAACGACATATTTTGTACACGATACTTCTAAGTAAAACTTTACAAAGGAACCATTTCAAATACACAAAACGCAAAATCCAAATAGTGACAAAATCATTGAAAAACAATCAAATTGTACTCAGAAATCCAAATTAAAAAATGGACCGCTTCTCCCGTTTCCTCTTGGCAATCTGGAATTATGAATCGTTTACGATGTCATTTTTCAATTGTGAATTTTGACTAATGTGATGTAATTAGAGATGAACTAATGATTCTGAGACCTAAAAACGACCCAGTAAAGGAGACAAATATATGAAAAGCGTCCAAAATAAGGAGGGGCTTAAGTTAGGCTGATTACCCTATCATGCGTTCCTCAGCATCGATTTCTGATTTCTGTGTAAATTCATTGTGAATTTTTCTGCAGTCCGTTTTATAGGACTTTTTCTCAAAAAGTATGCTGCGTAACTTTTTTTTCGCGCACTTCCATTGGAATGCTGGGAATTTTTTTATACTAAATTAAGTCCTAATATGTTTCAACTAAAAAATTTTTTGACTTCTTTAAGTAAAGTTATTCGAAGTTAGTGTTTTTTGTGGCTTACACGCCACCGAAAAACTACCTAAAATTCAGTAATTTTGACTCAATTTCGTGGTATCGTGCAGGAAGGTAAAATTATGTAAACCGTGTTGATGGTAGTTTCCATTTAACTACGGCAAAAATAATAACTCAACCTTGAGTTTAATTTACTTAAATTTAAGTTGAATTTACCTAATTTTGAGTATACCCCAAACAACTTAAAAGTACCTTACTGCACGGAAGACCTTGACTGAGCCGAATCTCTCGTTTTGTTTTTGACAACACTAATAAGTGCGAAAGCGACGCACAGCTTAAAAGTACCTAAATTTAAGTTAAAAGAACTTATTCTGTAAGTTATTTTACGGTTGCGTGTAGGGTATTGCGATTTTTTGCACTTCTCAAAGTGACAAGTGTCAAAGTTTGGTCAGATGCCGCTATGGGAAAATATTGGGGAAAAATATGTTAAATGCTAGAACTTTCGAACTAGCCTTTGGAACATTACAGTTCATGCATTTTGGAGACAACGAAGATGTATCCAAATATAATTTTTCACCTATGACTGAAAATGTCTCTGGCAGCACTGCTCCAGTGGAATCCAATCAGAACAATTGCAATAACTTCAGTTCTATGAATATTTATTATAACTAGTAGCGTTCAAATCAACGGTGATAGTCACAATTATTAGTTTTACTTAGTTAATTATCTTATCTAACCCCAAAGTTATAGCTGTTTGAAAATGTTGTTGTGCAGAAATAACAGAGTAAACAGAGGGCTAATAAAATCAATTAAATTAATAGAATGAATTAAATAAACAAAATGAAGAAAGTAATAAAATGAATAAAAATGTCTTCTTTCTATACGTTTTATAATTTTTTTGTTTGCTTTTAAAATTTAAATTTAATTTTTTAAGATGAAAAAATCAGCAATTAAAAAGTAATAGAATTAATATAATAAATTATATTGTGTCAAATTAATGCTATAGATGAAATAAATAAAATGAACGACTGAACTAAATTGGTAAAATTATTAAAATGAATAAAATGTGTGAACTGGAAAAAATATTACAAAATTGCATAACACGAAAAAAGTGAATAAAATAAGTTAAATGAATTATTCGAATAAGATGCATGAGATAATAAACTGATCGGAATGCATACAAAGAATGAAATGAATACAATAGATAAAATTAGGCGAAATAAACAAAATGAATAAAAAGAATGCTAAATGAAAAAAAATCATTAACTCTAGAACGTTGCACTTGTGTTTTCCATCCTAGAACGTTGCACTGGGGTACAAATGTACCCCACGCGTTTGATGGTAAATTTCGCAGTAAAAATGCAAACAAAAGAAATGTATGTTTTTTATTTGCGAAAACAGCTGTGTAAGTAAAGTACGGAATTTATTGAATCAATGATACATAAATTGGTTTGAACAAAATAAAAAGTGAAAAAATCGCTGCTTTGACTTTTTTCACAAAAATTACTATAATTTTGCAAATTTTCCACCGATTTGAACAAAATCAAATGATTCCAAAAGTTGAAAAAATTATCTTGATACGGTATAAAATATAAAAATCAGCAAAAATGAGAATGATTTTTTGTTCCGCTTTAAAATTAAATTAAATTAATTAAATAAACGATTATATAATACTAATTGTTACTACCGTAGTAAAACAACCAGTATTTAAACTGGTATTGTCACGAATCACATTTCCACTGACAGCACGAAACCTGACGAAACAATAACGGCAACCGTTCACTGGGGTACAAATGTACCCCACGCCAACTTTGACACCTGCTTCCACGAAGGCTATAAGCAGCCCCGTGAAAACCGTTTGTTGCCTGAAGCTGCCACCAAATGCCAGTAGCGCTAGCTACGTTTCAAATGTTTAAGGTCTATTCACATGAACTGTACAACACTGTTTGAAAGAGGGAATCAAAATAAGTAAATAATAACAATACATGAAAAAGCACAATTTTTCTTGCATTGCTTATTCTCCATAAAATCCGAACGCTTTTATCAACTGAGTTCTAGTTAAGCAAAATGAAGTTTATTTGTGTTCGACAAGTTTCAAGTCGTGTTAACAATATTGGCTCGTAGCAATGTGAACGTTGCTTAAGGCGCGTTAGCTGTCTTTCTTGGCAACTATCCGAGCATGGAAGCCAGCTTATGTTGGCTTCATTTATTTTTCACAGAAACGTCAAAACATTCTCCCTCTTGGCTATAAGCATGGTTAGGGTCCCAGGTCGGTAAATACCGAATTCTCGTTTTAACACGGCTCCAAAGAAGGCGTGGTGTATATTTGTACCCCAGTGCAACGTTCTAGGGTTAAAACGAAAAATATATAAATATATAAATAAGCCAAATATTTTGATTGAAAAAAAAATAAACAAAACGAATATAATCCATGAAATGAATGAACTGGAAAAAATAAGTATATAGAATAAAATTTTAAGAAAGTTATTGAAATGAAGTAAAGGAATAAAACGAATTTCACAAATTCCAAAACCATTGTTTCAGAATATTCTGAAATGTTTGTGAAAATCTCATTGCAAAGAGCACGTTTCCGTTCTTCTTTCCTTAACGGCGTTTTTAAGATCTGGTGTTTCTACTTTATTTATGGGCCTTGATTAATTAGCAGGAAATCTAGAAATCAAGATTGTTTTGGAATTAAAAGATATCTTTTTAGGTCACAGATATCAGAAAAATGATTTTTGTATAGAATAGAATTTTCAGGTACAGTATTTTAGCGCGTAATTGGAAATAGTAAACTGAGATAAGGCCACCTGTAAATAGTATTCATTTGCATTGTAGTATCTAGAAAAGAGTGTGTAGTGTCTAGGTTATGTTGGCCATTATGTTATTGTCGATGGCTCAAAAGCCGTACATTCAGTCGATTACGATTATGGGGGGGGGGGGGGGGGGTGGTAAGGGCGTCAGCGCGAAAAATAATTCTTTCTTAGGCGATTTTTTTAGAACTTTGCGTGAAGTGAATTGATCAGAGCTATGGTACATTATAGTATTATTATCATTTCATTATAGTATTATTATCATTGCAATAACATGCTGTAATTTTTCTATGCACAAATATCGACAAATGACTCGGTGACGAAGCTTTTTGTAGAACGTCTCTGGAAAAATATGATTTGCGGTGTTACCTGCCATTCCAAAACTACTTAACCGATTTCATTCAAATTTTGCATACACAGTCTATATTAAAAATACCTGCATGCAAAATTTGAAAGAAATCGGTTACGTGGTTTTTGTAAACACCGCATATCATGATTTTTCCCGAGATGTTCCACAAAAAGCTCTGTCACCAAGTCGTTTGTCGATATTTTTGAATAGAAAAATTACAGTATATTATTGAAATGATACACAATAATGTACAAAAGATTTGATAAATGTGCTTCACGCAAAGCTCTAAAAAAAATCGCAAAAAAGTGTTTATTTTACACTGAAACCTTTAACCTAGCTTTTTTCGGCGATTTTCGACCCCTCCCTCCCCCTCGTAGCATTTGGTCACAAAATTGTAACCTCCCCCTTGTAAATAACGTAGCATTTCCCTCCCCCCTCCCCGTGCGCAACGCGGCGATGGATGAAAAAATACATATGTTTTTCAATTCTTTTAAATAAATGTCCTTACAAACTTTAATCAATATTTATTTTCATTATAAGAGGCAAATTGCGTACAAAATAAGCCCATTCCATGACAAATATAGTGTTAATAGTTTTTTTTTGAATTTTTGGTCATGGAGCGTGAAATTCTAAGAAGCATAGGTTCATCTAAATTACTAAATTTTGTTTGGTTGAATCTGAAGAGAAAATTTAATTCTGCTACCAAACTAACTAGTTAACAACAAAAGTGAAAACTTCGCCGTTTTGACTTTTTTCGCAAAAATTTCTATAACTTTGCGAATTTTCAATTTTAAAATACCAATTGAAACCAATCTTGAACAGGAGTCCGAAATTATTCTAAAAGTTGAAAGAATGGTCTAGAAACAGTAGAAAATGGAATTTCGATAAAAGTGAAATTATTTGGAAGAGTGAAAGCTTAACAATCGGGTTTTGGAAAATATCACGAAATGAAGTGGAAATTGAAATGAATTTTTTTTTAACCAGTAATACATTGGTAACACGCAACGTTACTATTACAGCAGTTACTGTGCGCTAATTATACTTGCGAGCCATTGTTTTAAAAACCATGAAAAATAAACAATAAAATTCAACAAAAATGAGAACGATTTTTTTTCTACCTCAAAATTTATTTAAATTAATTGAATAAATTATTAAAAACGATTTTATAATAGGGGAATGTATTCGGTTGTCGACACACTTTTGTTTTTAGATCACAACATTACTAGAATTGCACAATATATGGCAATAAGCATACCAATGGAAAGCTAGAGGCCTTAGATAATAACTGATGAAAGAATTTAATTTACTCTGTTAACATGAAAAATTTTATTAACAATATTGATTAGGTTATTGAGAACTCAGCATTTGCCACAAAAATAGGATGCCGACAACCGACCATGTTTGGGTGTCGACAACCGCTTTTTGTAACCTTTTTAAAAACCGAACAAACAAAAAATTGTGGCGAACTTTTCGGTACCATTCTATGAATCACAAAATAGAATAAATTCACATCGTAAATATTCAATGCACATACTTTTTCGATCGATTTACTTTTTTCTATAACACTAAGCAAATCACCATAAAAAACTTTTAAGTAGAGTTTCACTTGTTCAAAAAATATATTGGTTGTAGAACAGAATATTCGAGTCTGTTTGTATCAGAAATCGGCACAAAAAGATCGTGCTAATATAACACATAAATAATATTTATCAGAATGTCTACTTTCTGTCAAAAGTTACGTAGGGGTGCCGACAACCAACCACTTTCCCCTACTAATTGTTACTTACGTAGTAAAACAAACCAGTATTTAAACTGGTATTGTCACGAGTCCAACTGACAGCACGAAACCTGACGAAACGCCAACGGCAACCGTACACTGGGGTACAAATGTACCCCACGCCAACTTTGACACCTGCTTCTACGAAGCCTTCGTGGCAAACTGGCTATACTACCTTTTCCTACTCTTACTAGGAACTCTTAATTGAATTATTGTTAAGGTCACAGGTCAGTAAATGCCGAATTCTCGTCTTCACACGGCTCTAAAGAAGGCGTGAGGTACATTTGCACACCAGTGCAATGTTCTAGGGTTAAACAGCTTTCTGGATATGAATAGTATACGTCGATTGAACGAGGATAGGCGGTAGAGATTTTCAAACACATTAAACTGTCTAAGTTTACCAAGTTTGCAAAGAAATATCTTGTGTAGCACAGCATCCTGTGGCTTGAAGAGCGACCTTTACATCGTAACCGAAAACATCAAGAAGGAAATTTGTGGGCAGGAGTGTCTGGAAAAAAGTCCGTTTCCCAATTGTTCCGTTCTGTTTTGGTCTGATTTGACATCTTGCCATAACGGAAAAAGCTATAAAGTGGTATTTTGCGAACCACGTCTACATGGTGTCAAGGGACATGAATATGAATATATTGGATAATCGTCAAATTGAACATCAAGAAGACGCGGAAGACAGTTATTAGTGAGATACAGTTCGAGCTAAGCTGACGTTCTGCAACCAGGTTACCAAGGAGGCTGAGCAATACTCGATGGATCGATGGAAGGAGTCATACGAAAAGCCCGGCACTTAATTCAAAATAAAAGGTTCCTTAAATTGTAGCCTGCATTAATGCAGTGGATTGCATTGCCGTTTATGACAGGAAAATTAAATCGTCAAATGTTATTCTTTGGAATCGCTTTCGAACGAATCTCGCATTCGTCAAAAACAAGAATAAGGGTATTAAGCTGAATCAATTTTTACCACGCTTCCGTTCAATATCGTTTATTAAGGTCGTCAAATGGTGGGATAACAAAATTCTCACAAGTATCCTATCTCATGCCTCCACGCGAGTCTAAGTCTATTGATGACGTTTGGTCCTTAGACCGGCGACGACTGGGTGCTATCAGCCTTCTGCCGATAGTAGCAGAATGAGAGGGTGCGAACAGATCTAGTCGAGAAAACATTGCCGTAAAAATGAATAGTTGATCGGAAATTAGCCCCAATACGACTAATCTGACTAGTATCGATGATCACGGGTCAATACGTATTGAAAATTCGCCGAGTCTGTTTTTATGAACATAATTTCAAGCTCCGTTATTTCTAACAAGCCCGTGCATCAGGTTAACAATCCTTTATATTTCCCTTCAGTGTTCGTTATTATCGCTCGTATACTTGTATTCCAAAAACAATCCGATATGGAAAATAAGAAATACTTTCCATGATTTATAACATCTCGCGCTATCTTTGCCTGTATAATGTGTTATCACTCGGTAGTTTTCAAGCTAATAAATATTTCGTAGAGAAGAAGTAACAAATTCCGTCTAGATACTGTTTCAATAAATAGTGATCCGGCCCATTACGAAGATAAAATTAGCTTACCTAGGCAATACTCCCACGGTCGGCTGTGTGGAGTTCAAATTGCTTTTGTTTAGGGAACATAGGATACTCTCGGTAGCCGGCTGCCCAGAGTTTAAAAAGAACCAAAAACTAAACAAGACAGTCGTATACACAACCACTAAACAAGATCTTTTCTTTTTCGAGTGATCGTACACTCGAAGACCAACTAAACAAGTACCTAATAAAATATGCTTTACAGGTAGCATCGCTTGCTTGGAGCGAATCCTAGACCTGATACCCTTCCAAACTACCAACTCCGCGACACCTATGGAAGAGTCTGATGAATCGTCGACCTTCCGTTAAGTAGGTGGAGCATCAATACTTCCTGTCTACCGTTTCCTTTATCGTTCCCCGTGAACGATGGAGATGGGGGCTATCATGCTGTTGAGGTTTTAATGTGGGTCGGGTTGGTATGAATTCCTACTTACCATTTCCTAAGCAACTCTTTTTAGGTAATCAGCAGTCAAACATGATGAAGTCAGTGTGGAATCCGCCAAAATCATCGTCACAACGCAACGCAACACTTCCGTTCAATATCGTTTAATTAATGCGAAAAAAGCTGCAACGGCCATGTTGATCCATGCGGGTTCGCGACAATGTAAGCTGTTTATGTTTGGCATTGAATAACTTAGTTTCTCGGCGGCATGTTGTGAAGTACTAAAAGTAGTATAGGGACCATTCATAAATTACGTAACGCGTTTAGGGGTGGGGAGGGGGTACGAAAAGTTGTGACATGTTGTGACATATGGGGGAGGGGGAGTAGGCTAGATCGCTACGTAACATTTTTTACTGAAATTTTTTTTTTCGAAGAATTTGTTACGTAATAGGGGAGGGGGGATAGAGAAATTTGTGACAATTTGTTACAAAGTGGGAGGGGGGAGTCAATTTTGAGCAATTTTTGCGTTACGTAATTTATGAATGGTCCCATATGTGGATTTTTAGGAATGAAAAGGAGTTCCAGAAGAGCTTTTTTCTATGTTGCAATAGGGTAACTGAGCCCTGATTCATCATAGCACCCTTATTCATCCCACCCAATTGACCACATTAGTTAGCGCAGTGTCTACTATCTCTATTCAACGTATTAGCCTAAATCAGCGGCTCTCAACCTTTTTCATCCCGCGGACCCCTTCGTAGTTGCAGACCCCCACGGCTTAACATTCATTTTGTGTACTATCCAAATATTATTTTCAGCCTATTACAAAAAACTCTTTCCGAAATAAATAAACTTCTTTGCGAACCCCTGGTAACTACTTCTGACTAGATGAAACTTATTGGTCGGCCCTCATGAACAGGATTCCGAAAAAGGATATTTCTTTTTTTTTACAATTAGTGGACACCTCAAAATCGAGTAATTCAATATGTTTTATTCTCAATCGTCGATTTTCGAAAAAAAAAATCCATTTCACTGGTACCCATCAATGTTTGCAGTTATCTTTTAGAATTGTTTATCTAAACGTTCCTATTTCGCATCTTATGTTCGGAGAAAAAGTATCGTTTCTGTGAAAAATAAAGCTTGGATTTTGAAACAGATTGGTTTTACAAATATCGTCTTTCTAGGACTATGGCTGTGGAAGGATGCATTTGGTCTAAATATGTGTCTCCTTCGTTGGGAGGTGCTGCAACAAATCGAAATTAGCTATGTACATGGCAAGTAGCATATTTTCTTCCCTTCCTGCCGTTCCAGGTGGTAAAACTGAATGCTTATTTCAAACTTATTCCCTAGAGTTTTGTGAGTAAACAAGAATCTCGTTTTTGTATGGTATTGCTGATATTGTTCGTCTAGCTCTACTTCGTTGTAAATGAACCCTTTTTTTTCAACAGCTGCGGTGCATGGAAAAGGTCAACTTTTTCCAGTTACTATCGGTAAATATCCTACATAAAATAGGTTGGCACTTCGAATCCCTATAGAATCAATGCTTCTATAAAGTGTGGTTCACTTATGTAAATAATCAGTTTGTGAAGAGCTTCTTCCTAATAGGTTATAGACTATTCTACCAATATTTATCAGTCCTAAAATGTAGTACTTTTATCGTTTGCATTAAATACATGATAAAATGGTAAGTATAATGTTGTGTAAACGATTGTATCTGATTCGCCTTACAGACTATTCTAGTAAATGCTATCGATGAATGCTTAAAGGACTACGATTTCATTAAATAAACCTGTGGTTGAAATTGCATTCTGCGAATGGAAGACATTGGGACAGTATAACTAGTGCGTGTTTTGTAGTAATAGGTTGGATTAGTAGTGATGATAGAGCAGAGGCTAACAACAGGGAAAAGGGCATTAAACGATGGATTAAATATTAACAGCAGTGGCATTTGGGGGTGCTGGTGAAGTGGAATTTTTAACCAATTCCATGTATTGAAAAGGTACGTGCAAACTGATGCCATTGTGTTCAACGATCAGATGACCCCGACGGTGCGATGCTCCGGTAACCGTGACGGCTTCTCCTTTGCGCAACTGCTCGCCCACATTAGAAGTGGCAGAATCCTCTGGGAAGTTCATTTTCATGGTACGAGTCTGGGGATAACCGAGCTTGGAATTTCCTGTTACTGTGTACGAGCGAGATGGTGGCACTGGGGGTGGACGTTCCTGCAAAATCGAAACAGATACCTGTTAGTGGGAAAACAAGATATCACTTCCTCTGAATTGATTATCTTACCAAATCTAACCCAAATAGAGTGCAAGTCTGTGCGATTATTTTTGAGTCGCATTTCTCATTAGGATCAGGTGGTGGAGTACCCGCAATTGGCTGTGGCCTTGGTCTTGTTGCTGTTCCGGTATTATTCGCATTAGCCTTTGGTGCTGCAGTTGGTGGTCTTGTAGCTGCAAAATAAATTGCTTTGAAATGTATACTTTTGTCTATTGAAATGCAATAAAACCTACCATTATTCTTGTTTATTGCTAGCAAACCGCTGCCAACAAGTTTAATGTCGTGAGACTTTCGAATTGTACCGAGCCGTTTTCTTAAGTTCCACCCACGCCACGTGGCTTGAATGAGCGTGGCACTTTTCATACGCACCTCAGTTCTTAGCATTTCCAAATGTTGCCTAATGCCCTCGCTTAGAAAGATATGCCTCTTTCCAGGCGCCCACGACAGTGTCACTGACCCGTCTAATTCGGGTGGGTTTTCTAGTGCGAAATCTAAAATTAGCTTACAGTCTTCCAAAGCCTTCTCTTCACAACGCCTTAGTAGTCGGAAGGGAGCCAACATGCGGTACCGGGCTGTAAACTGTTTGAATCGCATACGATGCGGGAAGCCACTGGCCATCAAATTTACGGTCTCGAGTACCTGAAGGGCACGAATCTGTCGCACCACCGTACCACGGTCGAACACACCTGCTTTCTCTGCAGTATTACTACGAATGCATCGGACAAAGTGGGGCCGTGCATGTACAAGTGTCCTCAGCAAATTATCCAATCTGGTGTGAAAATCTTGCGTCAACGTAGAAACTGGCTCATCTCCATTCAACAAATCAGTGTGTGATGTGGGTGCAATTCTGAAACTTAAACCTCGCGGTACATTTTCCTGTGCATAAAGAGCTTTTAATTCGGTGCCAAAGAGATGCGTCGCAAATCCAAAATTGCACGTGTGCTTGTAGAAAACAGAAACCAAATCGTCAGGAACCACATCTCTGTTCGTGTCCAAGAAGTCTGTCGTATCGTATTCAACACGACCAGCAAAGTGCCGGATTGCAAACATCCGAGGGTCGTACGGCTCGGAAGCTCTCTGCTCAAGACGTGCTGAATTTCTGTGCTGTACCTTGATTTTGGCCACATAACTTTCCGCCGTTCCACGTACGGAACATTCCGCGTCCAGCATACTCAACAGGCCAGTTCTGAGCGAAGAAATCAGATCGATACAGGGCACATTATCGACATAATCGACCTCGGCATCACATATAATGCCCTCTTCTCGACATGATTCAACGGAACTCTTGAAAATGTGAGTGTTGTAAAAATGTTGCATAGTTTCCGCGCACAGATTTATACATAGGTGTTCCAGCTGGGCTGGTCGAGGTTCTTCGAAGCCGAACATGTCCAGAATGCCTGAAATTGAGATCAGTGTGAATTCGATTAGTTTGCTGGTTTGAAGTACAGAGTGCAGCACGGAGCTTCCTTTGCAGTTTGTAACGGGGTTGGGTTTGAGGTTGAGATAATATCAATGTAACATACACACTCAGCTTTGAAGGCTCTATTTGAGGAAAAATAAATACAGTAATGTTTCGATTATATCACGGTCGGTCTGTATTTTAGCGTGATATATTCAAAACAAACCAAAAAATTACATTTAAGCATTAACCCATGTATTTCTATTATCAAAAAGTAATGAAAAGGTCAAGTTAGTCAAAAGAATAAATCATAGTAGGGTAATGGGCTTATTATTATTTGCCATGCTGCTATAATCACACTACCCATTTGAAGCCGTTGGCAGCGTCTGCCATCTTTGTTCAACGCATTGACTAAACGGTATGGCCTCAGGTGATAATTTTTCCCTACACAGCTTCACCTTACGTACCACATACCGTTTCTTAAAATACTCGAACCACCAAAAACTTTCCTTTAAGTTTATTAAAGGAATCTGCCACATTAAGGGTTTGGACAAATATCTTGACTATTAAAATCAGTGTATTCGAAGAGATTACGATTCAGTTCTCGTTGTTTCAACATCCATAGAAATAGTCCCATCACCAATTGTTGATGTTGTCCTTTCAAAAGAAAAGTATTTACATCGATTCAAGAGAAAATGCATATCTAGGCATACCTAACATATCTTGCGTATTTTGTTTTTCTCATTATTTTGTTAGATTTTCTTGCGGATGACTAACAATTTAAAAAAGAAGTCGATTTGTTTACCTGCTACACCAAACGGTCTCTCCAGATGGTCCCTTGAGGACACGGCAAATAAGTTACGAAGGATTTAAAACTAAAATTGAAATCGGTCGAAGAATATTTCGGCAATCCTAGTCATTGCAACAACGTTTTGGTAAAACATGATTTCGAGATTATTCACGTTCAAAGTTTCGCGCCACGCCCTGTCTTCACTTAAAGGAACAAGATGAACAGCGCTATAACTTTGCTTCTACTACTTATACCTCTATAAAAATTTCAGATACTTTCTTAAGAATCTATACTTTAAGATAAAAGAATAAAAAAGTTCGACTTTTTGACCGATCTCATCATATATAAACCCTTAACGAAATAGTCCGAAACCTAATAATAGGCTCATTACCCTATATGTAAATAAACAAATCAATTGTAAAAAAACCCTAAAAGTGCCAGGACACAACATGTGACTTAATTGAATCAAAACGGAGTGTGCTTTATCTGTTTTTCAAAAAGCGTGATATAATCGAGATAAAATCGTGATATATTTGAGGGTGATATGAACGAGTATTGATAGAAACGCATAGTGATATAATCGAAACATTACTGTACTCAATTTGAAATAGACCGCTATTACCACATAGCAGACGCTTGGCTCGTATTAAAAATGTTCGTATATGCATAATTATATGGTACCAATAGTTTGTTGTTCATTAGTTAAAACGGCACAAAATTAACGTTCGGAAATACCATTTCATTCAAGCAATAAATTAATAATTTCAATAGAAAATTAATTCCAATAAAGTTGCTTTGATTTTAATTAAATAATTCTTAAAAGACGAGTGGAATACAGTGAGGACCCGTATTATTAGCCCCTTGGTGTATTTCAGGCTGACACAATGGTGAAATTGGCAAAATCGAGATATATTTTTTTTCTTTTTAATAAACCGAGGCTATTAAAATATTCTTCTTTAGTTTCTTGAAATAACCTCAATTTTTTACTATTTATTTGGTACAAATTTGCCTTGGAGGTTTTCTAGTGCAAAAGTTAAATATAATTAATATTTTAATTTTTGCATATAATGCCTTCAAACGAATTTTCATGTGAGGCTGGCAAAAACAGGGACTGATAAAATCCGATCTTCACTGTATTTTTTATAGAAACAATGAACAAATTTTATGGAATCCTGTAAATAAATGTATTGTCTTTGAACTAATAATTTCATTTATTGGTATTTAAAGAAATTTTAACTCAGCTCAATTGAAGGGCACATTGAGTTTCCAAACACTTAATTGTCTGCCAAACAATCTAGTTACAATTCTCGTTAACAAGACAATTGTGATCAGTTGGAAGCCATTGATGCACTTATTCCATGGGTTATAAATAAATAGTTGCACAAATTCAACGTTTTTCCTGTAGCGTGTAGTGTAATTGGTGCAAGTCTTGGGTATAGTTACCAGGCGTTACGTTGTTTGCAAGATTGTGTGCAAGAAGTTCCATTCTAGCGTCGATAAAGTAGCAGAAATTAAATTATTTTTAGCTTCTTATATTCTCACAAAATGAGAAATAGAACAAAGTAATTGGAAGTATTGAAATCGTAACTTTAACATGACCATCGTCTGATATTTTTCATATGTTCTCCGTTCGAAAGAAAAAACAAAATATGTTATCAGAAGTCATACCTATAAATCCATCTGTAGCATGTCGAACGGCGTTGTTGAGTGCAGCCATCGATTTTGAACCGGCGTTACCTCCACCGATAGTGGACGCATGTTGACTCGCAACCTCGGCTTGATTGTGTACTGATTCGTTGCTATCAGAACTCAACGTTCCCAGTGTCGAACCCAAACTGTAAGAAACAAGACGCATTCTGTTCAGTATATATGCACTTCTAACATTGAGCAGTTCATGTGCAAGCTTCTACTCACCGTTTCAGACTGTTCGCCCTTCGCACTATCGTCGCTACCGTTCGGCAGTAGAGAGCCTTGGCCAACGAATCTCGCGTCATGTTGGACATGTTGGCATCGCACACCGATTTTATTAATTGACCGCGTGCATTGTGAGTACGAATGGTTAGGCCACGGAACAGTTGAGCCGGTGGAACTCCCAGCAGATTAGCCACTGCATTCAATTCTGTTTCGCCGCTCACCTCCACCTCCAGTCCCTAGAAAAAAGGGTTTTGTTTACTTTTAATGATTTATGAAGCATAATAAAAAAGCAAACAAATTTGCTCAGACGTTAAATGTTTACTATCACTGAAAATCAGTCGTAAATTACCCATATGTTATTAGTCATCATAGCAAATTTTGTAAAAGTTCAGGAATCGAACTCAGGATAACTGGATTGTCGGCATCACGCCTGAACACCAGTATCCATCGGTACAATAGAATTTAATAAAGTAGAAACCTACCTGTCCATCAACGAACTGAACATTCCCTAGCAGCAAAACAGCCGCTAGCACCCGTACGACGTCCAAAAACGGAATGCCCAAAATACCCAGGCATGCTTTCCATGCTTGAAACCGCGCCGCATCTTCCTGTTCATCTTGTCGAATATCACCGTTCTGTAAGTACCTCAAGTTGGCCGGTGAATAACCTTCCAGGTTCAGTCGAGCGCATTCTTCGGCATTCAGTCCGGCCAACATTTGGTAGAAAATGTGATAGTTTTTCTCGTTCGGCAGCGGCCTTATGACACGTGTCTGGTCCAGAAAGTAGCAGTGGATCTTGGTTCGATAGAGAGCTCCGTCTGTCACTTGCACTTCGATGAATTGACCCTGATAATAGGAAAAAGGACCAGGTGAAGTATTTTTACGTTATGTGTTATTAAAGTTGGCTTACAATCCTGCTGGACTCGGAATTAGTTGATGTTTTGGCCGATCCTAGTGATCGTAGCACGGTGAAGGCTGCGGCTAGATGTTTGAAGGCATCCGTTTCCGGTCCTCCACCGGCCACTGCGAACAGTTGTCGGAGCAGTAACATTGAACAGTGGGTTTTGCCAGATCCGGATGTCCCTAGGGATTAAAATGGTTATCAATCAGTTATTCCGCAGGTAATGACGCAAATCGTGCTAACCAGATAGGATTATTGCCTGAGGATAGCCAGTTTCTGCTTGTTGTCTGACGGCTTCTTGTACAATTTTTCGCAGCTGAGGAGCCAGTGGAACCGAACGGGTCGACGATAGAGTCAGTGGGTTCCCAACGTCATGGTACGGGTTGACGGCAAGCAGGATAGGGCCGACGTTTGTCTAGAATTAAAGGAAAATGCAATGGCTTTTAGATTGATATTTATTGAATTCAGATATGTATATGTCATGAGTTTTTTTATTGTAAAATTATGAAGCACAGCAAATGCAATTACATAGTTGTAATTCTATAAAATGCTCATTTATCGGTGCAGTCGTCAAATAATACAAAGCTAATTTATGGCGATTTCGCTTGAACCCGAAACTGAGTCAGGTTCTAACCCCAACAATAGGGTGACCATACGTCCTGGTTTCCCAGGACATGTCCTGGTTTTTCACTGACTGTCCTGGTGTCCTGGGAAGTCGAGGAAAACGCTTGATTTGTCCTGATTTTTCTCCTGTAAGGCTAATGTATTTTTATTTATTTAGTTCGCATAATTTCTCCGCTCCAGATCCCAGTTACGACCGATCGCAACAATAACTGCAACGTATACTCATCCTCAGTCAGAGGTACGACAAACAATACTTAATTCACTTGAATTTCTCAATTGTGCCATCCACTGTCTTTTTTAGTCTCTCGGTACTACCTCATTACTTCACGTTTCACTTGCTTTTTTACATGGTAATTGAAACGAGAATTCTCTTTGGTACTTCTGAGAAGACATGTCTACGTCTTGGTGACTTTGCTTCTTCTTGAGCTCTCTTGCTAGTGGCATTTTTTCGTCTTACTGGAAATCTTTTCCATAAAAAAGGAAAATGGCGAAACATCAATAACTATCGTGGAATAGCTTCATTGAGCGCTCTCTCGAGCTAGTGTCCATGGAGCCCTTTTAGGATCAGTACCAGCAACTCATCAGCAGCCCTTTTCATCTTGATCGGATCGGATGCTAAAATCGCTCTGCTTGATAACAGTCGCAACATGGAACAAATCCAAGTATTCCCAACGGTGTTCGAATCGTGAAAATGCGAGTGACGAAACCTATTCCTTCATTCCTGTAATTTCAATACGAAGTAGAAGGCTTGACCAAATCTAAAATCACGCTGTGCGCATATGCAGGACAGACTCCCACGCGCCAGTTCTGTAACAAGAAGGGAACACGGGATACCATGTACAAGAATCTCTAACAAAACAACATCAACTGCAAGCAAACCCAATACACAGCTCTCATCAATATCAACTAAATTGCAAACAACCGGAGTTGCAGCTCAGGCGTATTCGGAGTTGGCAGCACCCTCTCAGATTCTAATGAAACTTTCTGTACATGAAGACTTTGTCATAAAAAGCCAGTTTGCATATTTTGTTTTTCCAAAAATGATCTAGACTGTCTTTTGAAAAGGGCCAATTTTTTTTTACCATTTTTTTTTTCAAATGGCTATAGTCTAAAAATGACAAATCCTACAAAAAAATGTTGTAGGAGTGATTTTCACAAAATTTGTCAAATTTTCGAATAAAAATATTGGTTTAGTTTTCGATAAAAATACACTGAAAAAAATCAGTTTGGACAAGAAAGTTTTTTTTTTAAATAAATTTTTTCCTTGCCCAACGTGAATTTTTGACGGTAGGTAGGGAACATAATTACCTATCTTGCAACAAAATTTCATCCAAAACAAAAAGGTTTTTTTTTTTAAAAAATGGATTTTAAATTTTTAAAATCGTTTTTTTTTTTCAGTGTAGGAGTAAATGAAGAATTTTTTCAATAATTTTATTTAAAGATTTGACTAATTTTGAAAATCACTTCTTAAACATTTTTTGTGGGATTTGTCATTTTTAGACTATAGCCATTTGAAAAAAATGGTAAAAAAGTTTGGCCCTTTTCAATAGACAGTCTAGATCATTTTTGGAAAAACAAAATATGCAAAGTGGCTTTTTGTGACAAAGTTCTTCTGTACAGAAAGTTTCATTAAAATCTGAGGGTGCTGCCAACATTTGTTCGAGTTGGCGCGAAATTCGTCGTACACTAGATCCGATGGATATTTAATAAATCCGATTTATTTTATTTTATTTACACATTTTCAATATTGAAAGCTCCACAGCTCAGGTAAGCTAACGCATTGAGCCGTGTCAAATAAATGAAATAAAAAAATAGTTCCAAATTCACGATTAACATGGCTTTACGGCTGGTCGCTGAACAGCGGCTAACCTGCCGAGTCTATCATCCTACATAACAGGTAGTATGTAATGTTGCTCTGAAAATGATGTTATTTACACCAACCTATCCACCGGTTTTCATATAAAATTAAGAAATTTGGAATCAACGCTAGGTTTTGCAGCTGCTTCGATCCTAGCTCTCAGATCGTGAGATAATGGTTATCATTGGAGATTGCCAGATATAGTGCAGATAAGCTACTTGGGACCGTTGATGTTTCTGCTTTCCTTCAATGGCCGGTATTTAGCGCCGAAAACTTCGCGGACCTGCGCAGACGATCTCAAAATACATCATATCATCCGCTCATTTTAGGGTTGCCGAGTTCTTCAACAACAGAATGAAAGTTTCGCTGATGGTGGTGTAGCAATAACTGCATGTTATTAAATCCAAAAAAGTGCTCGGTGATGGAATTATTATGAAAAAATTTCGGGCAGAGGTCTTCCACGCACCCCCAGAACTTTTTACTGCCGAAGCCCTGCCTGCCAGACCCCAGAACTTTTTAGCTGCCGAACACCTGTGGAGAAGGCACAGCTGATAGAGTGGGAAAGGGAAGTGGCAGGCCCCTTTCGTCTGTCCTGGTTTTTTACTCGCCTGATATGGTCACCCTACCCAACAACAGTTGGGGTTAGAAACTGGCTCAGTTTCGCTTCAAACAAAAACCACATTAGTAATGCAGGCTAGTGAGTTCTTGTCTCACAAACACTAATGCAGTTTCCTGGTTGAAAACAATCCCATTTGCTTTTGCCGTCTTTGTTTATTATTTTCTACCAGTTTGTGAGCCGTAGAAAGGTCTAGGGGCAGATCACTCTGGGATGTATAACAAATTTAAATCAAATTATAGAAAAAATGCATTTAATTTCCATTTTCGCATCAACTTTGTAGTCCCTCGCAGGAAAGTCTGTTCAACAAACGTCCTACTCTAATCAAACTTTGTTCGACGATTTGTTGAATGTAGGGCTAGTTTTTGTAGGGTTTTTACGTCTACACGCAATGCAAAAGACGTTGCACGTAACGCAAAATACATTATGGATTTATATTTTGTTGGAAGAAATGAATTTAATTTCGCTGATTTTAAAAAATGCATCACAAGAGATCTGCCCCTAGATTGGTACATTCGAAGATGTACCTAGCTACCTCTGAGGCCATTGTCACTATGGAATCGAAAAGAAAAGCGTTTTTCGTTTGCAATCAGATAGAAACGATCACTTTCATTCAACCTGCTGCATCCATTTCACTTTTCAATCACTTTCCATTTCAATAGCCACTGCTTTTCGCCAGTTTCGTTCCCACATCATTATTTTGTTATTCATTACCTCTCACAGGCCATCTTCTGGAGATTAATGTCAATTATCGCGTTCCATTGAAGAGGTACCGTCACTACCTTCGAATCAATATACGATTCGTCCGATGAACAAAACATGCAAACCTTACCCTTTGTATTGAATAGTGTTAGAACGGTTGTAATGTTTTTGTGTTAAATTTTGGTACTAACTTTACATTTATATTTACATTGCGCAAAATGCTTTGTTTTGTTCCGAAACAGGAAAATGTTTGATAAATTAACTATACAAGTTTGATCAATTAAATAGTATACCCGGGGCTATTCGGACCTACCTAAGCAAATCGCCCTTTTAGGTGGATAGATGTGAAAGAATTCATCGGTCAAAGGTTCTAATTGTTACTTTGAAACCTTAGTTACATTTTGGAGCTATACAAGTTCATTTGCACCACTCCATGGCAACGATAGGCGACGATTTGCAAAACTCTACGTTCTACCATCCTTTAACAATCTAAAGGTAATTCGAACCATTTTTTTACAATTCAATTATGTTTACCTATGAAATCAATATTGGAGAAACCCCTTAAGAAGCGAAAAAAATAAATTGCGTTAAAAAATTAATTTGGGTAGTCACCGCTGCCAATTGCTGCATCGTGCATTTCGGTTGCTATGGTGTGTGCAATCGTGTGCATAGCCGCAAACCACTGACCGGTGGTTGATGGAATCTTGAAAACATCCAAAAATTCCAGAAATGTGCCTATTTTTTGAGCTCTACAGTTGTGTAACTAGAGTGAAACCAATATTGGGCGAAGATAATCTTTGGGCAAACCTCATATCGAGCTATCCAACAAATTTTGATTACTTCTGAGTAAAAGAACTTTTGGTTGGAATGAGTCGCAGTACAAAAACAATCGCTGGAAGTATTTGAAATTAACAATTGAAATTGATTCTCTTGAAATAAAGTAGATCTGAATAATTTAATACAGGGTGATTCATCTTGACGTTTTTTTGATCTCACAAAAATTTGAAAAATGGAGTAAATCGCGAAATGATTATTTGTTAATCGAAAGAACATTTTTGGCATTTATTGTTTGAAAACTATTTTTTTAAATGTTAACCATGTTGGCGCTTGAGGTAATCCATTCGACTGGTCCAATTTTTGATGACGGATTCGAGTATTTCAAGTGGTATCTGGCTAATTAGTCACCGCCGCTATGTTTTCTTCAATGCGTGTTGGATGTGGTCGATTTATTCGCTGATCATCCAATAACGAGAACTGCAACTTTAACTCTTTGATTGTATGGTGAACACATTTCTCACAGATCGCTGATTTTCGAAATATAGTTGAATAATTTGAAAATGGTGAGCATACTGTGGTGGCAAACAATACTAAACTACAATAACATGACATGCCCCCTTAAAAACCATCATGTTAAACCACCCTGTATATGCCAAGGTTTGAGACTAAAAATAAGGACATTTGAAGTAAAATAAGGACGTTTTTCAAAAACCTTGAAAATAAGGACATGTCCTTTAAAATAAGGACGGTTGGTAACCCTAGTTAAATATGTTAATCACTTTCGTCGAATGTAACTCTACATCTGTTTACACTTGCTCTATTATAGAACCCTCTCAGTTCCATGGTGTTCAGCGTCCCCGAGTGTCTTTAGGCGGCCGTGCCGGGAACAGAGATAAAATAGAGAGTAAATGAGAATGCGTATTGTTTTTTGTTAGTTTATATTGTTAAACCTAACTACCAGCAAATAAAAAAATTGTCAGGTGCGCACAAAAGTTGCGTCCCAATGTTTGACGTGTATGTTTTAAATATTATTCTATTATTCCAAAGTTAGTGATGAAGAAAAAAAGTTAGTCGTCGCTGTTGTGCTATCTTATGACAATCGCCATTTTAGGGTAAACTGAGTTAGATATACCACATCACTTGTCTAAAAAATCTCTACAAAGTGGCGTTAACAGAATTTTGACATTCTGCTTGGTTACTAAGATATAGCGTGAAACGTGCTGAGATTTTTTTAATTTTTTGCTTCAAATGACTGTGTCTGGGGATTGGCTCAAGTTATATTAAAGTTTTAGATGTTTTTATGTGTGCAAATGTCTGAGGAACGCAATGGCATAAACATTTTCAATAGGAAAAACACAGTTTTAGTTTTAAACTGGAAATAAAGGATATTTGGCAACACTGTAACCAAAAATATATATTTTTCTAGATTCATTGACTCATTTCCTTCAAAATGCATTTCATCGATTGTTTATAGACCATATGAGCGCAAATAAAGTTAAAAATTAATGATTTTTTTCTATGGAAAATTTTCCATGCACGATTATGACACGTCATACAAATTTTGTCATCAATACACGCCTATGACACGTGAGAGTGCGACTTTTGTTTACATTCATAGTAAAAACTCGCAACATAGTCAACCGATCTTCGTAATTTTTTGAGAGATTAATTCAGAATAGATAGAAGCATCAATTGTCTTCTTTGAATTGTTTATACTATTTATCAGTTTTAAACTATAAACTATAAAAATCGTTTTTCTCGAAATGTGCTAAATGGCGCATGTCATAAGATAGCACAACAGCGACTAAGTAGACAAGAGACAGCTTGTTTCTGAACACATGCATCCCTACGAACCGGTTTGTCCGAACAAAACATACTCCCCCCAACCATCACAGTTCATGTCACGAGGAAAAGTTTAGTTTTATTTGCACTATGTCGACAGTCGTTAGTGCTGATTTCCCTGCAGACGACATGTTGCATAACTTTTGCAGCAACATAGCCGTGCTACCTTCTGGCAGAGCCGCGCTTAACCTATAGGTACCTACCTACTTATCGCCGCATAGGATAGTAAATTGTTACACACAAAGTCATCCATTTCAAGCTGCACACGTGCAGTATTTCTTATGCTTCATTGAATAGTAAAAAAAGTATTGAAAGTAAGCTGTTTTGGGAACCGTCGAGAATGGCAATAAAATCAAAGTGTCTTGCTTTACTTACTTTTTGTTCGAAATTATTTGTCTACATATAAGAAAATCGCTGGAAACTGGCGCAAGGCAGCCATAAACGCCCTGCAGTGATCAGCATTAAAAATAATGCGTTGTGTACGAAAATAACTGCCGATTGACCGAAAAGAGTACCTTCAGACTTTCAAACCTTTGAGGCTAGAAAATTGGAAATGATGACTCGAATACAAATCATGCACTGAACAATGTATAAAGATATTCCTGAGAACCTTTCCGAGGCGAAGCATAAACTTTCGTGGGTAAGGCAATTTGAACGGAGAAGTTCTTGACTTTTGCCACCTTGTATGGTTTATGGTCTGTTACGAAGTAGAAATTTTACACAAATGTGAGAATTAGCTTCTTCTGAGGCACCGCCAGTGATAATTCAGAGCATGACATGATTGTTATACATTATATTCGGGTTTAAATTTGTATGCTCATCGATGCCAACTCCAAACGGGCCAGGAAATAATTAGAGAGTGAGATGGTTATGATTTCGAATTCCGTGTGGTATAGGGTAGTAAGCTGATTTTGAAGCGTTTTAAAATAATGACAACAATGATTTGAAGAAAAAAACATATATGTTGGTGGTAGGAAGCTCACGCGTATCCACTACCGAACAGTAAGCGCAGAAAAATATGTGAGTAAAAGTATGGCTAACACCCTAGGGCATAATTAACGAGTAGATGTTATATTTATCGTTTTTGGCTGGCTTAGGCAGAGCTGAAACTAATCAAAGAAGTAGAACGCTCGACACACGCTACTACTTTGACATTTTTAAACTAAATATATGTACTAATTAATACTGGATTCACTGTATTCAAATCTAGTTACCGAATTAACCGCTGAATATCGGATTTTGCGGCCTTTCTTGTGAATTTATGTGGAATTGAAAGGAGAAAGGCCTATAAAATCATGGTGTGACGATTGGCAAAATCAGTCTATGGCTAATCGTATGAATTACGTATGGAACTTGGTTTCGACTTCGTCTCATCAGAAATCGACGTTAACTTAGTGACAGCACTATGTTAGCTCCTGTTAATTTGAATGCAACAATCGTTGCTATCTTCTGAAAGAATTTAATAGTCAAACAAATTTTGCTTGCTTTTTCGTTGCTAGGTAGAACTAGTTTACAAATTTTGGGTTAATTGCATGAAGTTAAGAAAAAATGTGTTTTCTAAGTCAAATTTGGGTCGCTGAGCACGAAAATCATATCCATTTTCTTTTTCAAAGAACCGTTTTTGTGATTTTTTAAAAAAGGTGTTTTTGAGCACTTTTTCCAGTTTTTGGCCAATATCTCAGGAACAAATCTTCCGATTAACACAAACTACTCACCATTCGAAAGGTATGGCCCATTCCAAAAATGTATAACACGTTAGGATAAAATATCAACAATTTAGGGTTAAGAGAAACCAAAGTCAAAAAAGTAGTGTTTGGTAAAATTACTAACTTTTGGTTGATTTTTCATAAAAAAATAAATCAGCAAAAAAAATCTTTTAAATTATTATGTGATAGGCAAACTTCTCACGTGAATTTTTAGCCTAAGATCACGAAAATCCGACAAAACTGGTGATGTTATTAGGCACCGAGTGAAAATTGCTCTGTTTTTCACATATCACATAAAAACCAAGTCCATTTTTGCCTTTCTCAATAGAAAGGTATTGCAATTGCTCTGAAAACCGACTTTTTAACGGAGGTCCGGAGGGTCGAGTGACGTATACCATTCGATTCAGTTCGTCGAGTTCGGCAAATGTCTGTGTGTGTATGTATGTATGTGTGTGTGTATGTGTGTGTGTATGTGACCAAAAATGTCACTCATTTTTCTCAGAGATGGCTGAACCGATTTTGACAAACTTAGTCTCAAATGAAAGGTGCAACGTTCCCATAGGCTGCTATTGAATTTCTAATGGATCCGACTTCCGGTTCCGGAATTACAGGGTGATAAGTACGAACACGCAGAAAATGTCGATTTTAATAAATTCTGCAATGAATGTATAAAGGTGAAAATTTTTCCAAAATATGACTACAACTGCTTCGATTTGTAGTATTAGGTCACTAACATCCATTCAAAGTCTATTTGGCCACATTGGCCACCATCCTCGGTTCCGGAAGCCCCGGCGGAAGTATCTAAATTCAGAATAACAGTCACATCGGTTTCTCGGAGATGGCTAGACCGATTCGACTAAACTTGGCCTCAAATGAAAGGTATTGCGTCCGCGTAAATGGCTATTTAATTTCATCCCGATCAGACTTCCGGTTCCGGAGTTACAGGTTGTGACGTGCGATCACATAGCATCACATGTGATTCAAACCGATACTCCGATGAAAGCAAAAAAGGTAAAAATTTCGCTAAAATGTCTCTCAAACAACTTAAATTTGCTGTTCTAGGTCACCGACGGCCAACTAAACTTTCGTTGACTACATTGACCACCATAGACGGTTCCGGAAGTGCCCGGGAAAAGCGGCCATCTTTCAAAATTTACGAACTCACATCAGTTTTCCGGAAATGGTTGGGCCGATTTTCACAAACTTAGTCCCAAATGATAGCTATAATATCCCCACAGATGTCTATAAAATTTCGTACGGATCGCTTATATGGGTCCGGAAATATAGACTAAATCGTCCGGTCACATATGAAATTCCCATATAAGCCGGAACTCAATTTTTTTTTTCAAAGGGGGGACCTCATGGCATTTCAGAAATCGAATTCGTATTTTTGATGCCAAACATCTTTAAAATGCATGAAACGTCGAGATTTTATGTTATCTCGAAAAAAAATTTATTTTATGAAAATCGACTTTTTGGGACTTTGCCGATTTTGCACATTTTTTCAGTTCAATATTACCGCGGCTGTTTTTTCTTTTTCAAAATTTTAGAACTCGAATAATGATTTATTTTCCTGTATATAGTTGTCATGTGATGTATAATAATAAAATGTAATATATGCATTTAAAAGCTTTTAATGAATATAAACAACGCACACATTCTCGTAATTCATGATTGAGAAAGGCACAATTGCACCGCTAGGTGGATTAAAATAGGTTTTTCAAAGAAGCATTTTCAAGATTTCTTTGAAAAAGGTGTTTTGGGCACTATTTTAGTTATTTGTCAATATCTTGTTCAAATAGGATCCGATCGAAGCAGTTCGAAAGGTATTGATGTGCCCTTTCCGAAAATGTATAATACGCGTAGATAAAATATCGACAAACATATAATTACGGCTTAAAAGCCAACTGTCAAAATTCTCTTTGAAATGAAATTTCAGATAAACTGTTACCCGCCAATCACAGATGTTTATAGTAAACAAAAGAAAAAAGTTTTCTCTTGCATTAACTACTATGAACTGCGTTTAGCCAGTAACGGTTTGTCCGGAATTTTCTTCAAAGAAAATTTTGACAGTTGGCTTCAAGCCGTAATCGTATGTTTGTCGAGAAATGTACATTTATTATGATTACAATCGACCAAAGTAAAAAAGTCTAATGTTCGACCTTTTTTTAAAAAATGCATATTTCCAGTATTTTTTTATAATAAATCAAGGACAAAAGGAAATTCTTTTAGAATCTAATGAAATAAACAATCTTTTTGCATAAATTTTAATCCAATGGTCACAATAGTCGGATGAAAAATGTAGATGGTAGAGTGAAAATTGTAACTTTTTATTTTTCGCACAATCGTACTTTCGGCTGAAATAATCTTCTATACTTGATAATTATTGTTTGTGTTGGGTACTGTCTTCTTGAGCTTGCATCCGTCCATCCTGCGGCATTTGAATGGTTTTGGATATTTCATTGTACAACTAAGTGCTCTTTTTAAAATGCGGAAATATCGTTATCGGAAAGTTTTGTTTTGTCTTTGGTGAGTACATATTTTACGAATTAAAGGAATTTTCGCCTTCTGCTTCAACAGGGTTCACAGTAGATTCTCAGTTCACAGAATATTACGTGGCTAGTGCTACGATCCCACTGACACTCCTTCCCGATAGGCACTCGAATATTTTACGACTGGCTTATGAGACCAGTGCTACACTCTCTAAACCACCGCACGAGGGCAGGGTTCGCTAAAATAATAAAATTTCCATTTCGCTCAATGTGCCATAGCATCAACATTTTCCATCCGATGTTAGTGATATTAGGCTTAAAATTAACGTAAACATATTATTTGTCATCTTAGATTCTAAATGTTCCGAAAAAAATTTGGTTTTCGGTAAAAAAAATCATTTAAAAATGAGTAACTTTTAAAAATGGTCAAAATACACTTTTTTTGAAACGTTCGTCGCTTGTAGCACTAAAAATTCTACATATGATCGACACATATTATATGTTTTTGGAAAGGGCATCTTTAAACCTGCATATTGACCAAATTAATTGAATGATTTTGACAAGAAATATTGACTAAAAACTACAAAAAGTTCTCAAAACGATTTTTTTGAGAAAATCGCAAAATCGCTTCTTTGAACAAAAAAATGAATATTGTTTTCGTGTTCAGCTACCCAAAATTAGTCTAAAAAATACTTTTTCTTGAAGCTTCATTTTTCTTGTAAACTAGTGTAGTTAACGGAATAACTAATACTAGCAAAAACTCTCAGAAGATTGTATCAATTGCAGGCTAAAGTGTATTCTACTTCACTCCGGCTATGCCTCTGATATTACCTACCTATATTTTTTCTTCAATAAAAACATGTCACGTAACGTTATAGTTAAATCCCCCTTCCTAATACGTCACAGAATCACATTTTTCGTACCCCCACTTCTCTCTTAAATCTTGTCATAATTAATAAATGACAATCAGGCGAGCAACGCAAGGCAGGTTTTTATTTACCGTCTGCTTTTGATTCAATCCTCACCAACATCATTAAACGCAATATTATGGCTTATTCATTATACACGAGACATTATTGAATTGTGGATGTGCTGCTTGTACGTGTTTTAACACTCTGTTCTCATGTGCAAGATCGCAACAGTGCTAATAGGCAGTGCTATGATGTGCAAGAACATGAGTTTCAAATCTGGATGCGTCCATTACTTTTTTCATTGATCGTCAAATAGTCCAAGTGTTTATACATAACTTTTATCCATTCTTCAACTATCTTATAGCATGGTTGAGTGTACAAAGTATTAGTTAGTGATCCATCCGTGTGGGATCGTTTTTCAATGCCAGCCGCCTTTTTTGTCTAACACATATTGGTCATAAATACACATATATCGCTAATCCATAGGCAAAATTCGTTTCTTGCATTACATGCAAGGAAGCTTCTTGCAATTTTAGCACAATTCCGGAGCTCTTGAAATGTGAGCTAGCTATCCTTACGTGATCGGGATAATCCGGGTGGAAGACGAAAGGTCTTTGGACTGGTTGAATGACCACGTATGCCCTAACGATACTCAATACCGTTTATAAGGGACTCTTCCGTGTTCTGTTTAGCAAACTTCACCCGTACGATATTGACATTATTCGAATCGATCGCAGAGCAGAAGAAAATATTTTTTGCCCTTAATGAAGGCTGTGATAGACGGACTGACTATAAGCTCTGACAAGACAATATAACAACCCCGCGCACAGGGTTAGAGATTTTTCTAAAAATAAAAGAAATGAATGACTCTTAGCTAAAGCCACTATGATTTATTTTTTAAGCGAGCTGATAGGACTGCAGATTATAGCTTAGGGGATCTCGGTCCGTCCCGCGAGAGAAAAATTTGCAAAATTGGACGAAGTGGCAACTGTCTGCCAGGTAAACACCGGTTCTCTGGAGGGGGACTAAATTTTGCGCCTGTTTGTCTCGAAGTGTGAAAAGTCCTCTGTTTTGTTTAGTCACCTATGCCACAGTGGGACGAGCCCGGACTTTAGTCCATATATGAAGGTTATGCGATATTCTCACAAGTATTTTTCTCGTATCAGCTGAGTCATCAGAGATATTTTCGCGAAGTTTTAGGTGATTTGAATTCAAAATGAATTTTTGACAGCTTTTTGAAGGGCATAACTCAAGTGTTTTTTGCATTATTTGACCATAGGAACTACATACGGTTATTCTCGTTTTTCAAAGAAACGGTTGATTTTATGAAATGCATTACTTCACCAAAAGTATCCGTGTGATAAAATTACTTCGTAAAATCGCCAAAAATAAGTCATTAGTTGGTTTAGTTAGTGTTGAGATAACTGTTTGTCATGAATTTTTATTGAATTCGAACTTCTAAAGCGAAAACAACAACGACGCCCGTGAATGCCCGCGATCACACTATGCTCATTCGAAAGATTTTCATTTTCTCTATAAAATGAGCTAGTTTTGCGAAAACTTGCGATAAGTAGTCAAAATTTGAAAAAAAAACTGTGAATGGAGACGCATGGTTATTACTGATATTTAATTTGAATATTCACTTTATAACTAGAATAATGGCACTAATCTATGCACAACTTTCAAATAGTATTTAGAGCATGATCTACACAGGTTTTACTGGTGATCAAGAGTAAGGATCCGAGTGGGAAGTATGGTTTTTAAGTGGTAAAGGAATTAAAAATGTTTAACAATAAGTAAATATTTTCAACCATTGAAACGTGTCATAAAATGTTTTATGAACTATTTTTGCTAACTTACGCAATAACTGTCAAATTGAGTGAACACAGTTGAGTTCTAGTCATTTGGTGAGACTATTTTATCCGAGTTTGCATAGCACTGATATAGCTTAAAGGTATGCGATATTTTCCAAATAAAATAAGACCATTTTTAAATGAACCATATGCGCGAAAACAGGATTTTGGATTTATTTTTATTTAAGGTATGAAATAAGCAATCTAAGTAACTTAAAACACACCTGCGAAAACAAAATCGTTAACCATCTTGTTGATTAGTGAATGTAAATCAATATTCCACTAAGACGCTCAAAATGTTTGTTTTGAAAATGAAAGAAAATGTAGTTTTCATACCAAGTAACCCACTGAATTAAACGTTCCAAAATTAGTCGATCACATCTTATTTGATCCTTAAAAATAATATATTCATTTCTGAAGCCCCATAATGAGATGTCAATCAATTCGTTTCAATACGGAAAATAAATTTCAAAATTACAATTGAAAGAAATCATTATAAAAGACAAAATATTTACTTTTGAGCCACTCTAATAAATAGTAAAGTTAATTTCTATTTTTATAACCAACAAAGGAATTCAGCGCACAAAAATGTCTTTAAAATTTTTTTAAACCTTTTCCAACAAAATAATTATTTTTGAGCCACCCTAATGTATAATGAAATTTTTTTTACAAATGTTGATATCAAAAAAGATTTAGCACATGAAAATAATATACATAAATTTTAAGAACGATATAGAAAAAAAAATTGAGGCACCCTAATGAATAGTAATTGTTTACTTTTGAAATGTTTTAATATCGAAAACGAATTCAGCGTACCAAAATTACATAAAAACTCCTATATGAACCGATACGGAAAAGTTTGGACATAAGTCCACATTTTGTTCTAAGTCGTGTCACTATGGTGGTAACATCACAATTACCTTTGAATGTGTCAACTGTTGTTACGGCATTTAATTAGCAAGGGACTGGAAGGTGAAGTATATTTTTCAATATTAAGAGCCATAGTACTAAAGGGAGAGCAAGGAGTTGAACAGAGAAAGTTTGGAAAAGTGTGGGAGGGTCATATGAGCAATCTTAGAGTTTACCGGCGACTTAACACTTTGTCTGCCACCGCAGGAGTCAGGATCTTTAGGCATTAGAAATGCGAATCACCTGAGTCTACGGCATGTCCAGACAAGCGTAAAGTAACTTGTTACTTCATGCTGTCGGAACCGACAAAAAGTTAAGTCACGGTATACTTCCACACTAAGCATTTGCGACGTTGAAACTCATTGAATGAGTTGAAATGAGTTTCAACGTCGCTTACCCCTTGCTCAGTGGCGTAGCCAGGGGGCAGGGGGTGTTTGGGGGTTAAACCCCCCTCCCAAACCAAAATAATTTGATTGAAAAAAATTTAAATAATGCTTTGATGCTGACTAATTTAATCAAATATTGCACAAAATATTTTTGGAAGAATATTGTCTGATCACTACATTGAGAGACTATTGATTTAGGCATCATGGGGACTTTTGGAAAATTATGGAAAGGGGATCTCGTAACTTATCTCTTAGACGAGATCCCATAGTTGTCAAATTACATCAATATAAAATAAAATAACTGCCTGAACTATAATGAGTTATTTTTAAAATATGGATTAGAGACAATTTTTCGAATGGGAAGAAAAGTTTGAATAGGTTGATTGTTTATAAAACATAAACTTGTTCACTTACATACATTTCAACATTTTCTGAAAATGTATTTTTGAGATTGCGTAGAGTTGAGACAAAAACTGAATATGGTTAATAAGAAGAATAACATTTCGGAAACTAAATAGCAGATGATGAAAATAACGTTCACAGATTGATCGGTTTTTATGAGCACTTGATTTTTGTTGCACACTCAGGTTTTTTTTACGCGGAGGATACAGGCCGCGTAAATGAAAACCGCGTAAATTTCAAAATCCGCGTAAATGAAAACCGCGTAAATTTCAAAATCCGCGTAAATGAAAACCGCGTAAATTTCAAAATTCGCGTAAAAAATACCGCGCAAAAAAACCGCGTAAAAAAACTTGAGTGTACAATGAAGCTTTTCGATCCGATTTCGTAAGCCACCCTGTCTACGGAATAATGTTGAACATTTTAGCAGCTTCGGTTTATTAAAGGATATAAATATGTGTTGTCGTTGCCCCCATCTGGTCTACCAAAAATACACCAAAGGGGTTGATAAAAAAAAGTCTTCGGTGTATTATCAATAATGTGAATTGCTTCCAAGTAGGATTGGAATTAATGAAAATTTCAATGTATTTCAAGTTAGTGACTATTAATGATGTATTTTTGAGTGCTGAATTGAATGGCGTAATAAAATTTCGTGTCTTAGGCACTAGGACTCGTTGTTAAGTTGTGAGCTTCAATAGTGAAGAAAAGTAAAATAAATGCTCGAAAACTTTTTTGCGGTCACGATCCAATTCATTTGAAATTTTAAAATGAAGATGTTAAGTATCATTCAAGAATTTTATGAGGTAAAACAGTACATTTTCTGATGAAATAATTTTGGCGGTAATTATAGAGGATTTACTAGAGATGGGCGGGTATGGGATTTTTTCATAATTTTGGCGGTTAATCCTCCTAGAGGTAATTATAGAGGATTTACTAGAGATGGGCGGGTATGGGATTTTTCATACCCGGACCCGACCCGAACCCGAATATTATTTTTGTAAGCTTACCCGAACCCGACCCGTACCCGGATTTTATAAAAATACAAAACCCGGGCATGAAAAACAATCCGAACCCGAACCCGACCCGTACCCGACCTGAACCCGACCCAAACTCGACCCGCACCCGCTTCCGATTTTTAATCAATAAATTTAATCTACTTGATTTGAAAGAGTAGGCGAGCCCAAGACTACATAGCGGTATTTTCATTTTTTAAGGAAATTCGCTTGTTACGTTCGAAAACTGTTATCCATGAATTTTACAGAACAAAATGAAATGCAATATATGAAAGCATATTTTATATAATTTTAGGTAAAAAATGAGAGACAGTGTCATGTGCCTGATTCAAACGAAGAAAAAGTAACTCCGCCAGCTTTCGCCTTCCGCCAACTAGGGCAAGGATCTCCTATTATTACACTAGTAAACAAAATAAAAATAAAATTCTGAACCAGAGAAACTCAAAAAAGTTCTATTTTACAAAAAAATGAATAACTTTCGCAATTTTCATCTCATTCAAATAAACAAGTGTTTACTTTCCTTGGATGTTAGCAAGCTTTCAGTTTCCCTCAAAAATATTTTTTTGAATTGCTTTATCTTGCCCAAAATTTTGACCAAGCGCTCATTTTTCTAAAGGAACGAGGAAAAAATAAGAAAAAGTTCAACAAACTCGTAGCAAAGGTCAGAGCTATTAGTCGCATTAGAACAGAATGCTCGGACAACCAAAAATACATGCAATTACCCTAATCTTAACATAATAATATTCCATGTCGATACACTTTAACCGTAGATATTTGTGCTTTACTAAACGTACATTTTATTCTAAAGATGAAATTTATTTCTTCACTCTAAGTCGAAAACTGTTCTACGGTAATTTTTTTGGATTATTTGGATTCTGGATTCAGTATACGATTTTACATTGAAAATGACTATCAATTTATTGAGTTCAGAAATGCTTATCTTTCGGCATAAATCTTTACATGTGAACTAAACCAGATATGCCACAGTTCCAGATTCCTCTCGGCAACAGCATTTGACATAGAAGCTGCCACTGCGAAACTATTTTACCTTAAAATCAGGGTATATTTCAGTTTATATGGGCTTCTTTTAGTAAATTTTCGATAAGATAAATTCTTCCAAAAAATATCTAAACAAACATCAATTTTATTCTAAACACGTTAAACTTCTATCCATGATTGTCTTGTAATTTATTAAGTGATCTTACAATTGAAAAGGGTACAATTTATCTGCTTATTTTTGATTAATCGAAATAATCTTGGGTATCAATAAATTTTGTAGTAACGCTAAACGTTTTTGTTAATAAAACCATGAAAAATCTACATTTTTATGTTTGGTGGTTAATTTAGATTATTTTCCTTAAACAGGTCGATAGAAGTCATATCTTTCCCATACACTTGTTTTTCTTTTTGAATGTTGGAAAGATGAAGGAAATTTACAACATTAATACTTCAAAAATGCTCGAGGAACTTCACAAAAAACAATGTTTAATGGTACAGCAAAACTTAGATTATGAACTTCCAGTTCAAAACCTATGGATAGTCCCATTCATTCAATACACGCTGACCTATAGGGCGACTGTATGTCAAAATAGGAATATAACGCTTGTTTTAATATTTTTCTACGAGGATAAGTTGTCACTTTTTGATATTGGCGGGAAAAGTTCACCCAAACATTCAAAAATACGGGTAAATGCGAAATATTTCCTAAAAACCCGACCCGACCCGTACCCGGAATAAATATTTTTTAATGTACCCGACCCGACCCGTACCCGGTGATAACAAAACCCGAACCCGCCCCGATTCCTTTTTATTTTTACCCGATACCCGTACCCGCCCATCTCTAGGATTTACCCTTCAAGAAAATTTAGCTTGAGACTTAACGTCTTCAGCATAGTTTTCAAAAATGCTATTTCAAACAACTTTGTTGAAGACATAACTACTCCATATATTCAGATTACCCGAATATAGTAGACAAATTTAAACATAGTAGGAATTTGTTATGGAACGTGTTTGTGTGCTATTGGTTGGGGATTATCTGCCCGCCAGATAGTGCTTCGGCACAAATTGTGTATTCCTCGTATTTCGTTGAAAGTCGCATCAACACGCGATGGGTGTTAGCTAGTAATGAATAAACATTTCGCAAACAAAATTTAAAAAGTAATATCTTTCTTGATAAACCTGACTTGTATAACGTCTTAAGACAAATTACTCAAACTTTTTACCGAATGTTTATCGTTGAATACAGTCTGTGGGCCTTCCAGTATGACAAATCTTACATCAGCAGTAATCATCTGCTTTAGCAATGCAACACGACTGATTTGACCGATCATCATTACCGCTAATTTCAGATCCAGCCTCCCGCAGCGAACGTTATTATTAAATCCTTCCTTCAAACATCAACCAATTATTATGTTTTTTTTGTTTACACACTGTGGATTTTGCAGTTTTTTTTTCTCTCTCAATCGGTGGGATTTACTGTTGCAATAAAAAATAATAAAAACTCGTCTGCCTTTACAACGAAGCCGGTCTTTGGACGGAAATACGTTCACTGAAATCACCTCACAGCCGCCGACGCCGGTTCGGATTTTCAGTGGCTTAGAAAGCTAATGGCAGTCAATGACTGGATCCACAATTGTTTGGGAAATTAACGTTCTCAAAATTAACACAATTATTGAAAGCAAAAGTGGTAAACGTAAAAGTGAAATTCCACAGTCATTTTGGAGGAAAAGAAAAGGGGTGTAGTTTCGTATTGAGTAACCTAGATATGACGATGGAATTTAATCAAATCTGCGTGTATGTTTTGAAATACATCATTTTTGGGCAAAGCAGGATTTGGTTTGGTATGATAACACATCCTATCTAATCAGACCATGCAGGTGCTGGGATGGACCCGGATTTCGCAGTATGTTTGAATTCATTATAGGCGCTTAATACGTTCTATGAGTTTAGTCTAGTCAAGCATTATCGGAAACCTAATAAAACAAACTAATAGCATTGGGTGGAAATAGTCACCCAACTTGCATAAAATTGTCATAAAAATGAAAGTAACTGTTTAGTACTTACGAAGAATTTTCCCTCGTTGAATCTGGTTTGCAACGTTCGCATTACAGCGTCCTCGGTTAGTGGTCCTGGGAGGTGTATCAGGTCTTCCAACTTCGCAGTTTTATCGGCCGTACCGATGCCGTTACCTGTGCCAACTCCAACACTGCCGGACAGACCACTCGAGGAATGGTAAGTATGGGTACCTATGACCACGGTGCCTCCGCCCGATCCGCCCGTGGTTCCACTCGTGGAATTTAGGTGCACACCAGCTAGTCCTGCACCGGCCCCATGCAGATTCTGGCCTTTAGCATTGAATCCAACTGTCGTCCTCCGTGGTAGCGTTCCACCTCCCGTCATGCCGCCACCGCCGCATTGTGCTGTGTCTGAAAGAAACGTTTAATATATGATGGTTACTAAACTGGACAGCTGGAATGTGCATCGAATACGGATGGTTAAATTTTTACATTCTGCTATAGGTGCTAACCCACCATTGCTTGAAGTTCGCATAATTGTAATCTGAAGATGGCAGTCATAAATTTTCCACACCCTTCGTTTAACCGCCGTCGTTAGTTGTCAGCTCCGATTAATGTCATTTAGACCGGAAATTTCTTCATTTTGTTGGTAGTAATAGCTCTTTCTCTTGGGCTCAGTGTATGAAGTACAGAACGCACACATCTCTGCATGGATCGCCCAACCAAAAATTTTTATATTCCTCAGTTGGGAAAAAGCACTTCTGCGATGCCCGGTGTAAATTTGTGCGTGGCACGACGCGGGGGAAGTGCGCTTGTTAGTAAAATGATGGGATTATAACGGTGCGAATTAATGTCCTTCCATTTGTAATCTTAATACGTGGATATTTATCACCGCATAGGTACGGGTATGAACAGCTTCGAGATAACATTTCTTCATTGGGTCATGAGCGCGTTGACATGGACATTAATCTCGATTATATAACCGGTTCTTCGGCAATCTTATTTTTAATAGGTAAGAAAAAGTTTGAAAAGATTCAATTTATTTAATAATAACACAAAACCTTTGAAACTGTTTCATACTGTCACAAAAGCAATAAGTGCCGTATAAGCAAAAACGTGTCACTATGCAAGCAACTATTTATAGTTTACAGTTAACTTTTTTTTTCTGACGAATCGATTGACTACTTTTTCTTAAAACCTTGGAAAACGAACGAGAAAACTTGAATTTTCATAATGGGAAGAGGTAAATGTTTCAGCGTGAAAATAACACTTTTTTCGCGATTTTTTTAGAAATTCGCATGAAGCGCATTATTACCAGGTAATAGTAATTACCTGATCAGTACATTTAGAACCTATGGTTTTGAGTATCATGGGTAGGGTTCGTCGCGGTTGCGGTGATTACCGCAACCGCGCGGTATTTACCGCACCCGACACTTTTTCCCGCAGATGCGGTGCGGGAAAGAGCTTTTACCGCGCGGTTTTACCGCAACCGCACCGCAAAAAAAAAAATTGATAAGGTGCCAATTCTGATTATTCTAAATTGATAAACAGACTGATATTACGAAAGAAAATCTAGCTGCGTCCGAAATATTTTGACGCTATTATATTTACGACATATTTTTGACTAGTTATTTTATACTTCTAAGTAAAACTTCACAAACTAACCATTTCAAATACATAAAATGCAAGATCCAAATAGAGACAAAATTGTTGGATCATTTAAAAACAATAAATTTGTACTCTTAAATCCAATTTAAAAGTGCATCACTTCTCCCGATTTCTGTTGGAAATCGTGGAATTATGAACCGTTTTCGATATCAATTTTTCAACTGTGAATTTTGATTAATTTAAAGGAATTAGAGATGAACTAATTATGCTGGGACTTAAACACAACCCAAAGAATATAATTATCTTCATCAAACCAAACGAATTTGAAGTAATTGGCAGTAAAGGATATACATGTATAAAAGCGTCCAAAATAAGGAGGGGTCCAAAGTAGGATGATTATTCTATCATTCGTTCTTCGACATCGTATTTCTATCTTCTTTGATTGTTGTGTAAATTCAATGTGAATTTTTCTGCAGTTAATTTTATTGGACTCTTTCTCAAAAAGTATGCTACATAACTTTTTTTCACGTACTTCCATTCAAATTTACTATAATTTTCTACCAAATTAAGTCCTAAAATTTTTCAGTTAAGACTATTTTGTAGCTTTTTTGAAGCATTTTTGCCAAACACTACATAGTTTGACTCCCGTTCACTTCAATTGAAGTTTTTGCCATTGGCTCTTTGGGAAAATATTAGAGGAAAATACATTAAACTTTCGAATTAGCCTTTAGAAAATTACACTTCATACATTTTTAAAGGGAGCAATCTTAGTTTTTGAATGAGAATACATCTGTTTCTTGAAGTATGCGGAAGTTAGAGTTTTGGGATATTCTGTCCGTAAAACTCCCTATTTTTAAAAATCATTTCTGCTGTATGCTACAAATCATACATTTTTTGCAGTTTTTCTAATGTTCAATAATTCTGTACCGGTTGAAATACAATATGTTTTTATTTCACTGTAATGGAATATATGCGCTACTATATAGAAGTACTGGTATTTTGACTTTAAATTTTTTTTGGTGAAATTCCTTTAAGAATGAAAGGTGGTTTTACTACGTAAATGCGGAAAACATCCATTTCATTTTCATATGTCAAAAACATTGAAATTATGAAAATTTAAAGAAAAAATATGCAACTTCATTTCTTACTACATTTTTATTCCATTTTTTCAAGTAACTGAAGGGTTGCTAAAATAAAAGTTTTCCTATTACTGCAGTTGAACTTTTTTGGATGTATAATGTTTACCTTAAAATGTACGCAATTTTTTAAATAGAATATTGAAAAGTTGATTTTTTTTTCATGAACATTACATTCTGAGTCTCTTAAAGTTAAATTTCGTGAGAATAATTATAATTATTTTATTATATATGGTTATACAAATGAACAATTTTTCAACACTATTTTTAAAAATATAAAAAATTTACCGCTTTTACCGCGCGGTGCGGTACGGTAAATAAAGTGCGGTTGCGGTAAGTGGTGCGGTTTTATTATTTTTTTGCGGTTGCGGTGCGGACAATCCGTTTACCGCCCACATCCGCACCGCGACGAACCCTAATCATGGGGACTTTGGGAAATTGTGAGAATGGAATCCAGATCTGTAACTGATCTTATAGTCGGGATCATATAGCTACCAAATCACATCAATTTTAAATGCGGGTATGAAAACACTCTAATGAAACTCATTCTGGAGCTATTAAATTGATCATAACCCTCAGATTTGTCACCCTGTTGAGCTCATCTTGGAAGGGATGTACAAACATATCGATAAGGCTGTTCGGCCATCCTTCAATGTCAGCTTCTTTCTCCGAACAGCCTAGATAAGCAGTGTAGTGTCGGTAGTGGTTGTTTCAACCGGCTAAGAATCACACTACGGATACCTGTTCCGGTGGTAAAAACCCACCAAATAGGGAACCCAAATTCCATAGTGTCATCCAACCCCTGGGTAAAATTGTTGAGGTGGTTTAAAATATTCTCAATGGCGAACGGAGCCTGGGAAGAGCTGAGCGAACTCCCCAGTATGCTGCATTACGCAGCGGAACGTTCACTCTACGCACCGAAGTTTTTTCACCGATGATCCGCTTAATTTTGCCGATTTTTTGTTGGCTGGTGGTTTGCTGAGACTCTCGGCTGATGGTAGTTCGGTGAAGTTTTGCTGAGTTTCGATTACCAAATTTCGATGTGCACAGACGAACCTGCCCTGAGGCCGTGTGGTATCCGACCAAGGATTGAACCACTGGGGTACTGCTTCCATGTCGTAGGTGGCGACTGAAAGTAGGAGTCCCTCAGTCAAGGTGTAGTTCCGTGCCGAGGACTGAAGGGTCTAAAATATGCCTGTCGTGCATTTTTAGTTTTGCCCTTACTGTGTTATGCGAATCTCTGACAGTGGATTATTATTTTCTTCGCAAATCGTGGCAATCAAATGATCGTGTCCCGTTTAAACTTGATATTGCTCGCTATATGCGTTAACGTCCAAACTTGCTTGGTGTCCTCTAGTTGTTGTGCAATTTATGTTGGAAATGAAATGTACAGTTCTCTAATCAACAACGGTTAGAATAGCCCAATCAATCTCCAGCGCAAACGTACAGCAACTATGAATTTATCTCGACTTATGCAGGAAGGTAAAGCTTCCATAGCATTGGTTCAAGAACCATATTTCCATATAGGAAACTCCAATTTTGGAAAGTTACTTAACACTGCCTTCATTGCTTACAACAAGGCAGGCATGACTAACCCATGTGAAATGTCTCGTGCTTGCATTCTTGCAAATAAGGCTATTGACGCGTGTCTCATATCGGAGCTCTCGCGATATCTATGTTGTCATAGTTACACTGACTCTCGGTAACGTAGACAATATATATATATATATATATATATATATATATATATATATATATATATATATATATATATATATATATATATATATATATATATATATATATATATATATATATATATATATATATATATATATATATATATATATATATATATATATATATATATATATATATATATATATATATATATATATATATATATATATATATATATATATATATATATATATATATATATATATATATATATATATATATATATATATATATATATATATATATATATATATATATATATATATATATATATATATATATATATATATATATATATATATATATATATATATATATATATATATATACTAAAAAAACTCCTTAAAAACCATAGATGCTGTTTATGTGACGGACGAAAAAGATGTTCTTAATTGTCTTCGACGCACACTTTTCAGGTTGTACCGATCGGGATCTGAACAATGTTCACAGATCTCATTCTGGTGATTCGAACTCGTGGGCTTTAGCACTCACATTGGCTATGAAGAAGCCAAGAGTTTTAGGCCTATCAGCTTAAGTTCATTTCTTCTGAAAGGTTTGCAACGGATAATCGATCATCACATCAGGAACATTAGTTTAGTTGAATGTTCACTGCACAAAATGCAACATGCATATCAGTATGGGAAATCCACGATCACTTTGCTTCACGATGTGCAACATTGAGAAAGCCTTCTTTCAAGCAATCTAGCTTGGGTGTATTCCTAGATATTGAGGGTGCTTTTGACAATGTGTCCTTCCAGTCTGTTCTGGAAGCGACGCGCGGTCATGGGATACCTGCATGTATCTCGGGCTGGATTAGGGTTGTGGTACCGGTAATACCGGTACCGCAAATCCCGGGAATACCGACCCATTTTTGGTACCGTAAAACCGGTACTGAACAAAAGCCAGTACCGGTATTTTCGGTACCATACATTTTTTTTATGAAAAAATGTTGACTCTCTAGGGGGGCCTGTTTCGAAATATCAGTCTTCAAGATGACTTTTAATTATATTAATTACCTTCTGTAAGTTAAACATTACTGTACTGAACGGTATGTTTAAATTCCTGCTTTATTTTGTCGAAATTAAATTTTAACGATATTGTACTAAATTCAAAATATTCACATCTAGCGTAAGAGATTAAAAATTTGCTATGTTTGGTTTCCGTTATTCACTGGGTGGCGCGTAACAAGACTATGGTCTAAGTCATGTCTTTGGTTTGCTCTTAAATCTTTATTCATAAAAGAACGAACAGCAATTTAGTAGCTAAGACTACTAAACTACTAGACTTGGTCGAAACCAATTTACAGAAAATCAAGAGAGGAAATGCGAGCAATCTGCTCGGATTTACTACCATTCTCGCTTTGATTAACTGTTGTTAATAGTGTTTCTTACATTTACCATCTGTTGAAGTCGACAAAAGTCGCATCGCTTAGCAGTTATTGATTTCAAAGTGGCGTAGATTTCGAAATAAAAGAAGGTGCCGCATACGAAAAATATTTTCTGTTGAAATGAGTCATGCCATTCCGAATCGATTAAAACAATAAACATGTTTTTTGATCAGCACAAATCAATCGTCTGAGAATAGGGTCATCAGTTTGAGCATTCAATTTCAATTTGAAGCTATTTTCGATTTTTTTAAAAAAATATTCGAGTACCGGTACTTTACTGGTACTACCGGTACTGAGGGCTTCAGTACCGTAGTACCGGTTCTCGCCAAAAAGGTCGGTACTGCGAACCCTAGGCTGGATAAATGCAATGCTTGGTAACCGCATTCTTTGCTCGTCACTGCGACAGACTGAGATACGGAAGTTGAGTATTTGCGGTTGTCCTCAGAGCGGCGTTCTGTCACCTTTGTTATGGAACTTGGTAGCCGACGGCTTGTTGAAGAAACTCAATGAGCTTGGATTTTCAACCTACGGGTTTGCTGACGATTACCAACTACTAATTACAGGATTTTGCATCGGAATAATCTTCGACTTAATGCAACAGGCATTAAGAGCTGTCGAACAGTGGTGTCCACAAGTTAAATTATCAGTTAACCCAAGCAAAATTTCAATGGTTCTTTTCACGAAGAAGCGAATAACAACCGGGGTTCGTTCCTTGCAGTGCTTTGATTCTGAGCTACTGTGTGCAGATCAAGTCAAATACGTTGGAGTTATATTGGATTCCAAACTGAATTGGTCTTCTCACATTGAGTTGAGAGTCAAGAAAGCGTGCATGGCCTTCGGGCAGTGCAGACTTTTGGAAAGACCTGGGGTCTCAAACCTAAATGCATCTATTGGATTGACACGACAATTGTACGTCCAATACTGTCATACGGATGCTTTGTGTTGTGGCAGAGGGGAGAAGTGATGACAGTCCAGTCAAAGCTAAACCATCTGCAAAGAATGGCACTCATGGCGTTGACTGGTGGTTTCACCACAACTCAGACTACTGCTCTTGAGGCACTTCTAAATATCAAACCATTACACATACACCTCAAACAAGAAGCACTATCATGTGCATGCAGACTGCAGGTTACTGAGCTTTGGAACAGTAACCATGTTGATCTTGCTACCAGTCAAACGCGATTGTGGTCACAAATGGTTACATGGGGTGAAGATATTCTTGCTCCCAGTGATATTGCACTTACATGTAATTTACCTTACAGGACATTCTATGTGAAGATTCCCTCTCGAGAGGAGTGATTGTCTGGCTATATGGAAAGGCAACAACAAACGCAAGTAGTCTGTTACACTGACGGTGCTCTGAAGGAGGGACGTGCTGGTGCTGGTGTCTACTGTCGTGAAATGAGATTGGAAAAATCTCACTCACTAGGTAGATACTATACTGTATTTCAAGCATAAATCTTTGCGATTATGTGCGGGGTACAATCGGTCCTTCAACTGAGTTTGTCCGGTAATGTTATAAACTTCTGCTCCGATAGTCAGGCTGCAACCAAGGCCCTTAGCTCAGACAAATCACGGTCCAAGCTAGTGATCGCGTGTCGAACCCAAATCGAAGAACTAAGCATTGTCAACACTTGTCGGGGTGCCTGAACATTCTGGAATTACTGGAAATGAATGGGATGACGAATTGGCCAGGGCAGGTTCAACGATTGACTTCGTTGGTCCTGAGCCCGCCCTGTCAATTTCGACAAGTTGGATAAGGGAAAAAATACGCTCCTGGGTTTCGTTCGAGCACCGTAATTATTGGAGAAATCTACAAACATGTCGCCAAACAAAGGCGTTTCAAGAAAAACTGTGCCCAGTGATATCGAAAAATCTCCTACATTTTTCGAAGCTCCACTGCGGCATACTGACCAGGGCTTTAACCTGCCACTGCAAACTCAATTACCATGGCAACTATTCAGCGCGCTGAGTCTTTTTTATGTGATCTTTGTGAATCCGATTACGGAACCTCATATCATCTGATATTGAACTGTCCAGCAGTAGCGCGATTGCGATTTTGAGTTTTCGGCCGTCCTTACATAGACGACAGCATGTTTGGACGATTGGAATTCAGAGGCATTCTAAAGTTTCTTATCTAATGTGGTAAAGAGCTTTAGGCTTACTCGCAGGCGAGTTGAACTACTTGTTAGTTTACTTACCCGTTGCTTCTTTTTGTTTTTGTACTGTTTTTTTCCACCCTTCCAATTCTACGTTCCTGCACCTCCTTGTCCTTTCCTTCCGCTCAGGAAATGACGAAAACACACGGCAAGGCACAAATCCCCGACTACATACGTAGAATGTGTCATTCAAGCCAATGTATTCTGATTCCTGATTCCCATCTGATTTCAAAAAAATTCCTTGTGTCACAAAGGTATTTTTCCGACATTACACCAAATCTCGACGCTTCATGACATTTCGATTGCGCTTAATTTTTGCATGGGGATTTTTTTTCAATGTGCAATACTTTTGAGGTATGTCCGGTTTGAATATTCAGGGTGACCACAAATATTGGCACTCTACCGTACATCGTATATATGAGACAACTTTGGGAACTTTGAACTGGTTGGTGGATTGTAGGTTAGGGTGCATATCATAAGATTTAAAGATGCTTTTATGATCTATAACTGATTTAGTTGATCATACATTCTTCGTTCCAGTTTCTAAGAAAATAAGTTGCATCCATTCATATGTCAAGTGAAGATAGATTATTATTCCTTTATTCAGACTTGTTTTTCAAATTATTTCCCTCATGATTTTTATCTCTTTCTTTATATTCTACAGTTGCGTCTTTGCGTCTGGCTCTAGGCACGTGCGTAAATGAACCTCCTGCAAAGACGCAAGTGTTCCTAAAATGGATGTAGAACAAGATATGTCAACAAAGACTACGAGCTTCCATTCAAAATCAAACACACTGGGCTACTGGGTTCGACCATATCCGATCCTCTTTCGGATCAAAAATAGTCCGCTAAGTATGCTAATACTCCGCAAGACGCAGAAATATTCAGTTGTGCCGGATATCTCTAAAGTTCGCTTAGATTAGCTCAGAATTGTGACAGTTTGTCTAAAGCAAACAAATGACATTATCGGCGACAAGACATACCTGCTCACAAAGTTGAGATCGATGGTGTAGTTATCGATTCAAACTTAGCATGAGTGGATCTACAGAAGGACAGGATTCCGGCAACTTTGTGATATTGCGGAACTTTTCCCGGCATCGGGGAGACTTGAATTTTTACGGTACGGCATGAAGTTATCTTGTCAATGATAACTAATCAAGCTTACTCTACGATCTTTGCTACAGTTTTGAAAAGGAGGCCTACACAATCCCGTTCCCCTTGTTTCTATGAAACTGAGAAAACGAGTGGAAAAATTTTGCAATGATTTTCGCTATTTTTCTTCGAATTTGAAATCTTTCTATTGTTCGTTGTATATTCTAGGCTAACAGGACTGTAGCGTAGCCTTCTGGTTTATTTGGTAGAGTCTCAGTTATGCACCTTTTTGCTGTCTATTTTGGCTTCTTGTTTTCAGTTCGACTTTCAATCAAAAATTTTGTGTGTATCTGGGAATGATACTCCTATCCTGACTTATTTTATGACTTAATCAAAAAAAAAAAATGCTTTACACAAAATTTCGTTTATAAAGAACGACAGATTCAAATGTCTACCACGTCCATAGAAATGCATAATATGTACCTCAAATCAACAGAACTTGTGTATCTTATCTTATTCTTGAAGATCTATAACGAAAAAATATTTAAGCACACTTTAAACAGCCGAAACAAAAATAATGAGCAAGTGACCGTTTGACGAAGCTAAAACCAGAAAAAAGATTTCATGAACAGTGCTACTTTCATTTGCTGATATGTTCTCGATTCTCAAATCAATCGACCTATCAAACACATCATTACGAAGTAAATTTACACTGCAATGCCGATATGAAATTAGTTTGGATTGGAAATGGTAATGATTTTTAGCTATCATATACTATCCAATATAAATGATTATGTATGTGTGTCAAATAGTGCCAATCAATTTTCTCAGTAATGGCTGAACCGATTTGCACAAACTTTATTTCAAATGAGCGGTTCTATTGCTATTGAATTTTTAGTTGATCCTAGTTCCAGTTCCTGAATTACGGGTTGAAGAGTGCGATCATACAGCAAATTCACTAATGACCTATCGAAGCATCTTTGACCTTATTGGCCACTTATGACGGTTCTTGAAAACCCCGCGAAAGCTCCTAAGATAATGTCACACCTATTTCTAAAGCCTGATTTTACAAACTGCGATATTATAACAATAATTATAATAATCTGCAACAAAAAAATGTCATCAAGATAGCGATAAAACACATTTTAGTGAGAACGTAGTATAAATCCATATTGAATACTAACTTAGAAGCTTGCATTTGTTCTTAACTGTTTTTTTTGCTGCTCATACGTCCAGTTAAGATAAAAAGGAAAGTGTACTCATATTATTATGCAATGTGGTAATAGGTATTGCCGATGGTGAAGCAACAGGACTACATAATAACAAAAAAGTGAAAAACGGGGTGTATCTGGAGAATTGTGAGTAAATTAATATTCCACGCATGCCGCTGTCTTACTTGCTGGCTTTGAAACGTGCTCGCAACGATCGAGTCATGAGGTCCGTCAGCTGGTGTACTACACATACCTTAGCTACACATAGAGGTAGTGCTATAATGGATTGGAATTAATGAATGGTTGCCGTTCTCGTCGTTAGTAAGGGCTCCCTTAAATCATTGAGAAGATCAACCCGCAGATCCTCGCATTATGTAGGTTAATTTTGATGAGCGCGTCAAGTAATCGATTAATTTTTATCGAATCATTGCATGGCATGAGCATGAAAAAAAATCAATCGTTTTATAAATTAACACGACTTCAGTGACACGTTGGTGACAATGTGATGAATAATATCAACTCATATGAAAATATTGTGTTGAATATTAATCTTACTGTACACGTGTCAATCTTGTACTAAATGCAATGGCGCAAGTTAAGGTTAAAAACCATACATATCAAACCTTTGTTCATTTAAGGTTGATAAACGTTTTTAATAACATCGATGTAAACACTTTATCGAAAAAGAAATCTCCTTCCCAGTAGACACAGAAAAAGAGTTACGATTGAAATTATATGCACTTACGAATAATGTCAATCTAATGCATGCGTAGTAATTAAGGTTGTTTAAAAGTAGACTACCGACCACTTTTTTTGGAAACAAATATTTCATTCGTATTGTAGGCTGATAGTGCAAAGATCCCAAATTGCGAAAAAAGCAAAAAAAGAGAAAGATACTGTGAGTGGATTGTTGCACAGCAAAAAAGATCCATAGGCAAATGCCTTAAAAACTAAGAGCCATCGCACTAAATAGCTGACTGACTAAGCAACTCTAGCAGTAACAGTTACTTTTAGTTTTCCTTCTTCGGCAGCAAGAGGATGGAATCGAACTTATGGTTTCTTCTTTCCATTCGTTATTAGATTGCGCCCACTTGAAAATTAACACGCAAAGCTGTCTCGGTTGACTTTAGGTTCGTTCCAGGTGCTGGCGATTCGTAAACACACCATCACTACACGAGCTGCCGGGCGTTGATACAAATTACCAACCAGGCCTGGTCTGGGAGGAGAACTTTGTCGGACTTGGAACCGCATCGGGGTAATAAAATTCAACATATTTGATGTTAAATGCAAAGTGGCGCTTTTCGCCCTGAATGGTGGCAATATTTACAGTTCATTCAACTTTATTAAAGTAGGTAAACTACGAAAGGATATGGCTGGCGCCTCTGGATTGATTAGAATTTATAAATTTTGGAATTTGGTTCAAGTTGAAAAAGGAATGAACAGATACATAATAAAGAACCTAATGTAATCACAGGTAGGGTACCATCACACACCCCATTATTTAGCAAAACACAACGCATTCAAAAAGAATTGACATTTGCAAAAGTTAGCAGTTAGTTGAAAACTATTGACTGACCCAAATTCAGAGGAAGAAAAAACGAGCATTTCGATCCCGAAAAGACTGCACGATCGGAACAATTGATCATAAGTACAACGTTCTGGCGAAAACAAGAATTCAATGGCTATTATTTTTATTTGGACAGCTGACAATCGATTGTTGTACTACAAATCTGACAACAAGACAACAATTATCGGTAAAATTTATACCACAATGTTATACAGTAATTTTTACATCACTTTTAGAAACTTTTAGAATTCTTGAAAACGGTCCCAAACGGTCCGAAATGTCGGATGAAGCCAAAATTGTTTGTTTTTGCTAAAAATTAGACTACAGATCTAAAATAATTAGAAACAGTCGACTCCAGTTCAAAAACATCTTACATACAGCAAAAATAACATGGTTTCCTATACCACCAGCACGCTCAAGCGAGTTGTGATTTCACTATGTAACGGTTCCAGACCATCAGAAACAATTAATGTCTTGTATGACTTCACACGGAACATTGATTTGAAAAGTAACGCGACCGCGATATCCTATAAAATCGAATCCACTCAAGAACTTCCACCAGAGGAAGAGTACAGGTTTTTTGCTGACTTTATTCTCGATAGTGTGGATCTTGAATAAACCACAACCCGCGAACACCCACGAACGGTTTCCTACCCCATGGTGGGACGAGGAGTGCTTAGAATTGTATGTGGCGAAGCCACTCAGCGTATAAAACCTTCCATATTGACGAGTTACCCGCTAGCTATAGGCAGTACGCTTTGGTAGACATGCGAATGAAGAGTCTAATGAAAGCCAAAAAACGTAGTTATCGGCGCTGGTTCGTCGATGGGTTAACGAGAGAAACAGTGATGAGCACTCTATGGGGTACGGCTTGACGTATGCGTAACCGAAACAGTAGCAACGAGAACGTGGAATATTCAAACCGTCGTATATACGCTTACGCCAAGAAGACTCTGTAAATAGTACAGTAAATATACCGCGCCACGTCTCTTCACGATAACGCGAACACCTTTTTCGAGGGTGGAGTTCTCACTTGCTTATCATGCAACAATAACGTCCCGCGGTTAGACAGAATAAAATTCAACTCGTTGAAAAAACTACCTGACACTGCGAAACGGCGCTTAGGAATTTATTCAACAAGTTCCTTTAGGGTAACATTGTCCCTTATGGCTGGAGTCAGGTGAAGGTCATCGCCATTTCAAAACCAGAAAAACCAGCCTCCGACCACAACTTGTACCGGACAATTGCAATGCTTTCCTGTATCCGGAAGCTGTTCGAGAAAATGATCCTGTTTTGATTTTAAAATTGGATTGAAGCAAATGGCTTACAATTTGCTTTCCCCAAAGGAAAAGCGACGAACGATTGTCTTGCCTTGCTCTCTACATGAATTCAAATAGCCTATACACTAGCAAACATCAGCTGGCATCAGTTTTCTTGGATATTGAAGGGGCTTTTGACTCCGTTTCTATCAACATTCGGTCATAGAAGCTGCACCAACATAGTTTTTCACCGAGTTTAAACAACTTTTTGCTAAACCTGTTGTCTGCAAAGCACATGCATTCTTCACGCGACTATTTCATAACATCGCAATTTGGCTACATGGGTCTACCTCAGAGCTTATTTCTAAGTCTTCTACACTACAACTTTTACGTGAATCACATTGACGACTGCCTTGTGCCTTCATGTACGCAACATGCAGACGACCAGATAGTCTCTGTAACATTGGACAATTTGTCTATTTGGGCATCGAGTTCTCCATGGAGAAAAGACTTTCTAGGAAATGTAAATCGGCGCAACTTCAGCTTCTACTAATGGGTATAATGATCAATCAGCTCTTCACATTTCAATATCTCGGGGTCTGTTGGTTAAAACCTGAACTACTGGTGTTAAAAAGTATATTATTTGTTGACTTCCCTTCCCAACTTTTAAACACAATTGTTCCCCTTCTTGTAAATGGAAGTACACTAAGATTCCGTTTTTGGCACGTTCCGTTTTTGGCATGCTCCCTTTTTGGCACACTCCGTTTTTGGCAACAAATGGGTTCCGTTTTTGACAACATTCTTGTTGTACATAATAAGTCTTTGAAAAATGTGCAGTAGTTTTTTTTCGTATCAATTGACATCACATTTGACTTTATTTCCAAACATGGAAGTCATATTAACCCTCAAAGGCGCAAATCTTTTTTTTTTAATTTTGTTAAAATTGTCTCGTAGATTTAATACATTACTGTGATCATTTTGAGATATTTTTCGCAATGTTGTTTTGAAACAGCGTTATACATTTATGGGTTAACTATATTTTACACTATACGTGTCGTATTTAATGATTACAATAAGTATAGAAATGTATTATTTATGTATAATATAACTGATAACAGTGTAACAGTGTAGTGTCTGAAGGAATCAATTTTTATAGTAAGACCCAGAGCCTGTGCACTGTAAGAGTCAAGTACAGAGGAATGCGCTACACTGCAGTTCTGAAGAAAATTTTCAATAGAACCTTAGTATCATTGCGAGCCTCTTTCTCTTTCGATTATTACGACGTCACTACAAAACTAAATTTTCAGTACATATCGAAAGCCCGTATTTAGGAATACAATACTGATAGCTTCCAAATAGTTTGTTTTAGCTTTATGATGTCTTTGGCAAATTTGTTAGTTTTTTTTGGCGATTATTTCAAATGAATAGAATTAGGGCGGTCCTTGTGGTTGGGATGTTCAAAGTATCGACTGTTTAGATATGTGAAGTTTACTTGCACAATGCCATACAATATAATATCACAAATAGATTGAAGCAAGTTTGCTGTATAAACAAGGCTGTCTATAATGGTTAATTTGTCATGATTTTTTACAGATTTGGTGTAGGGTGACTTGAAAAATTGTTCATTAATTTTCAGAAAGAAGAGATAACAGTCCCAGTAGCAAAATCAACACTACCATGCAGTGAATTGTTTGAGTTTTGACGTCCAGTGGGCCGAAGAAAAGCGCGATTTATATGACATGTTACACCTCCGTAAGAAGGGGCATTGTACTCGAGAAGTGCGCGAAGATTGTGAGAATTCTACTGGATGACGCACAGTGTCGCCTAACCGTACAAAACCTCAAAATTTTATTTTGGATTTAACATTTTTCTCTGTTTGTAAACAGGTTGAATAGAGTCTTCTCAAAATATTAGGTCTTGATGACAAAAGTTAGATTTTTTACAGACGTAAAATAGATTGTACATTCTGGAAAAAAAACTGTGTTCAAACCTATGTTATTCAAATGAATATATCGTTTTTGTTAAGATTCCGATTAAGGTCGAACTGATTTTATTAGTAAGGTTATTCGCTGGACTTGTATTTGCCATTCAATTTAGTCGACTTCTTCTCAGTCACTCTTTCTGAAGAACAAATAATAAATCGTGCGTTAATTTAAAATTATTTGTTCAAAGTGGTTGTACCTTTTTTCGAAACAGTTCGGAAAGATCACTTGTAGTTCATGAATCTTGAAAATTAGTGTACTTTTCGAAACTAAGTGTCTTGTTTTGCCCCTTTCTGTCCCGAGGTATGAATAAAGGTGATTTTTCATGAAGGTGACGCATGGTAACGTTTGATTACCCAGGGTTCGCAATATAATTTATAAATGTCTCTTAGCATTATCAACAATTGAAAAAAATGTGTATTCTGCTAAAAATTCACTAAACCAATTTTTTTAAATGAATTTTCAGATATAGTGCACTTTATATTCGTAAATGTTGAATTTTCAAACCACCCTAGGTGCCAAAATTTCGAAGTAAAAAAAATTAATACCAAATATTAATTCAGTGCCGTAAAATTACTCCAATGTGAAGTTTTCATCAAATTCGGACCACTTTTGAGGTTTTGTCCGACTTTTGTATGGAAGGTGATCTTTGTGCGACGACTGAATTTAATAAAAACATGAATTAAATTGAATTTTCTGTTTTTGCCTTTCTCAATAGAAAGGTATTGCAATTGCTCTGAAAACCGACTGTTTAATGGAGGCCTGGAGGGCCGAGTGACATATAACATTCGATTCAGTTCGTCGAGTTCGGCAAATGTCTGTGTGTATGTATGTATGTGTGTATATATGTGTGTATATGTATGTGCGTCTGTGTGTATGTGACCAAAAATGTCACTCATTTTTCTCAGAGATGGCTGAACCGATTTTGACAAACTTAGTCTCAAATGAATGGTAAAACGTTCCCATAGAATGCTATTGAATTTCTAATAGATCCGACTTCCGGTTCCGGAATTACAGGGTGATGAGTACGATCACGCAGAAGTGTCGATTTTAATGAATTTTTCAATGAATGTATAAAGGTGAAAATTTTTCCAAAATGTAACCACAACTACTTCGATTTGTAGTAATAGGTCACTAACAGCCATTCAAAGTCTCTTTGGTCACATTGGCTACCATCATAGGTTCCGGAAGCCCCGGCGGAAGCATCCAAATTCAGAATAACAGTCACATCGGTTTCTCAGAGATAGCTGGACCGATTCAACCAAACTTAGTCTCAAATGAAAGGTGTTGTGCCCCCGTAAATGGTTATTAAGTTTCATCCCGATCCGACTTTCGGTTCCGGAGTTACGGGTTGTGGCGTGCGAACACATAGCAAATTGCGATTCAAACCGATACTCCGATGAAAGCAAAAAAGGTAAAAATTTCTCAAACAACTTAAATTTGCAGTTCTAGGTCACCGACGGCCAACCAACCTTTCGTTGACTACATTGACCACCATAGACGGTTCCGGAAGTGCCCGGGAAAAGCGGCCATCTTTGAAAATTAACGAACTCACATCAGTTTCCCGGAAATGGTTGGGCCGATTTTCACAAACTTAGTCCCAAATGATAGCTATAATATCCCCACAGTCTATAAAATTTCGTACGGATCGCGTATATGGTTCCGGAAATATAGACTAAACCGGCCGGTCACATATGAAATTCCCATATAAGGCGGAGCTCAAAATTGTTTTTCAAGGGAGGAACCCCATGAAATTTCAGAAATCGAATTCGTAATTTTGATGGCAAACGTCTTTAAAATGCATGAAACGTCGAGATTTTATGTTATCTTGAATGACATTTTTGGGACTTTTTTGATTTCGCACCGTTTTGCCTTTCTCATATAGAAAGGTTATGCAATCACTCTGAAAAACGTCAACCTAATCCCGGCCAATTTTTTTTGACTCGCATAAGGTTTAACAGGGGCGTAGTTGATGGTTTAAGGAGAGGGGTTACACCCTCCCCCCCCTCTAGTGTTCACTCCCCTCCCTTAAAAATTTTCTTAAATCACCCCTCAGACCACCACCCCATCCAGCCCTCATACCCCTCCCCTTCAACCCCATCATCTTTAAACCACCACTAAATCACAAAGCATACCAATTTAAGCTGGGGAGTCGTTCGTTCATGCGACTTTCGCCCTCCTCACATACCCACCCCCGCATGACAAAATGAGTTAGCAAGCAGATAACATTGATCTAATGCTGATTAGGCTAATGAAGTACGATATTTTTTTGTTTCAAGTATTTCACCGTCGACGCGTAGCTCATCAAGTTCGTGGCTGGCAAGCAGGGCAGGAAAATTTCGAAAAATGAATTGATTGCTGTTCGAAGCTTCACGAAGCACCTTCTCAAGCATACCACATGCAATCGATGAGTTTGACACAATCGCTGCGAACATTTAGGGGTAAAACTTATCTCTGCTCGGACGAAGTGAGCTTCGCATCTAGTTCGCTCTTTACAATGTTCGAAAAAGTTCACATTAACCTTAGAAGCACACATCGTCGAACACGAGGTAAGCTCTTGGCTCGTGGTTTTTGCGTTTTTGGAACATTTCCACAGAGTTTCGAAGCGATATTCGGTGAACACATATAAAGCGAATGCCTCGTTTATTTGAGAATCGCGAACATCGAAGTTTTATATCGCTTCAAGCATCAGCATCATGAGGCCACCGCGAACATGTTCGCTACGTGACTATCTGTATTAAAATCATAAACTGTAAATCTTATTTTGAGTATAAATAAAATGGCTTATTTTAAGATTATAATTTAGGATTTAGGGATTAGGTGCGTCGCATACCTTACCAATTTATGAGCTACGAGTTTGAATGAGCGTAGTGGTAGTGAAATTCAAATTCTTTTTTTTTCGGAGTACAATTATGTTTACTAGCTACTTTGATTGCAAACTCGTCTTTTCTTCTTCAATCGGAGTATATTTTCCCTGCCAAGGAGTTTAGGTGAAGATGTATAAAGTATGTTTAAGGGGGTAAGGGTTTCAGCGTGAAAAAATATTTTTTGGTGAAATGACTCTTTTGGATGAAATGATACATTATAATGTACAAAAGTTTTGATCAATTCGCTTCGCCCAAATTTCTAAAAAAATCGCAAATAGTGTTTTTTAACGCTAAAACCATTACCCTCTCTTAATAATCTCCCTATCTAAAACAAATTCTTCCTAAAAAGAACAATTTTCGGATGTAATCTCACTGCTGACGCCCGAGTTCAGTTAGACGGCGAACTTCAGTTATTTGCATCCACTGAGGGGTAGTTAGGCGTAGTCCGTTGGCCTTTGTTTTCAACTTGTTGCGGTTTCTAACGTTCTTGCGCAACATTCCTAAATCGGCTAGTCATATTCACTCAGTAATATGCGATGATTTGTGTGTTAAACGTTATTTTTAATTTTACCAAATGAATTTATTAACAAATACCTACATACTTGAATCCATTATTATTGTCATTAATTGAATTATAATTTCTTGGCATCTGTACCAAACCAAGAGGAAAGCTTCCAAATGATTTTTATAATAATGTTTTATAAGTTTATTGGGTGATTACCTAATCAAAAGAGACAAAATATTTATTTTCAATTATTTTCGACAGAATCTGTTCACTTAATAAATGAAGTGTCAAACTTATTACATGTTCCACTTTTATGAAATTTATTTCCTGACTCCTGTACATGTGTTTTGTGATAAATAATGAGAAGGATATTCCAACTTGTTTGTATTGTATTTGTTAACTAATTACTGATGGAGAAACGCAAAGAACTTACAAACAATGTTCTAGTGATTTTTTTTGGTTAGAAATCCAAAAACAATTCTGAAAAGGACAAAATTTGGTTTATCTTATCCATGACGTAATCTTCCCTTATTTGACTTTTACTAATAAAAAATAAAAGAAAGAAATCTTTAGGGCCCCCTGTATTTTTTTTTTGAATCAGTTATAGCCGAAATGCGTTATAGCTTTATGTAAGGGAAATCTCGGAAAATGAGAAGCGAAATAAATAACTCCAAGTAGAATGAAAGTCGTTCTAAACTCGAACTTTTTCGAATACTGTCTTTCCATTATTATTCACTTTTTGTCGCATTCCATATTTTGATATATTATTTTGAAGACCCTTATTTAAGATCAATACAATAGTAATTCTTCAAAAGGGCTAATGAGACTTTTGTAAACAAACTGATTTCGCTCATTTTTCCGCTACAGAGTTGAATTTTATGAAAAATACACATGAATTAACATCTTTGCCCTTGGTAGAATCGATTTCAAATGTTTTCTGTGTTGAAATGATAACAAATTAACCCTTAAAGGCGCAAAGCGATTTTTTTCAAATTTTCTGAAAATTGTCTCACAGCTTTAATTCGTTCCTCTGATAATTTTAAGATGGTTTTCGCAATGTTGTTTTAAAACAACATTGCGCATTTAAGGGTTAAGAGAAATCAACAAAACAAAAGTTTGTACACAAATCTTATTAGCCCTATTCAAATGTTGATATGGAATAATAAAATCAATCAAGATCAATTTCGATTTTTTTTTAATTTTGCGGTGGTGTAATCCCTTAAGTGGTTGATTTAACGGCTTCTTTCAAAATTTATCGAACCTACTCCCATTTGTTCATTCGTTAGAGTAGTTTATGTAAAAGAGAGTGTACTAAATTAATAGGAACACTTAAATTTAGGAAGTTATGACCCTCGCTCCACAATGCAGTTTGCGACAGAATTGCTCAACTGAAAATTATTAAATGAAATGAATGAAAACAAACATTAGACTATAGCATTTTGTACGCATGCACTTCAGAGGTTCAAGGGTTACAATTTCTGTTCTAGTTCTCGGATCGCCGACACATTTTTTTCGATTTTTTGGCCCAGTTCTCAAGGGAAATCCAGTTTTTAACTTTTTGCATACATATTGCATTGAATGAAGAACTTAGATACTGTATTAGTAATAATTCGATTGTCCGTTCATTTTAAAAGGCTATTTTCTATAACTTTACAACTGATTTAATTTCACTTTCAAAATTTCTCGAAATATCATGTTCTAAAAGTTCTCAACCGATATAATATTCGAAAACAGTTATAAAAATGTCTCATCACATTGGTAGATGGATTCAAAGCGTTCAAAGCGAAAAAACATGCGCCCTTCTAAAACATACTTCTGAATCAAAATGGTTTTACTGTTAGTCGAAAACAAGATTTACAAAATGACCAGAACTGCCAAATATGAATCGGGAATGGTCGAGTTTATTGACATTCCCTATTTATTTCTAGGATTCATCATACACATCATGACGTTATTCATTTAACTGATAATCGATTTTTTCCTTTGAATGGATATCGATATCTTTATCCTCAAGAAACTGACATCCTCAAGAAACTGACATAGGAACATGACTAAGATAAGCGAGCCACTCAATACTTTGTGTACAACTTCATTTTCTAGCCCTAATTTATTTCATTTGAAAATTTATCCCCGCCCTGTCACGAAACCTTGATTTTATCCCTACTGGTAATATATCAGTAGGGTATCTTAAATAAACTTGTAACGTCACTTTTCAGTTAACCCCAGCATCCATAAGCTACACATTGTCACAATTATTTTTCACCTATTCCATTCTTAATACAAGGCCTCTGTCTAGAATATACTTTTTTTGCATAACTAGTAGGTAGGTATTTGAATAAAGAAAACTAATATCGTCCGGCGAACATGTTAGCGATGGCCCTCGCGATGCTAAATTGATATAATCCTTCGGTGTTCGCGATTCTGAAATACTTCGAGGTAATCTTTTTTCTGTGTTCGCGAACATCGCTTCGAAGCTCCGTGTAACTGTTTCATAAATATCGATCACACGAACCAAGAGCTTAGCTGGTGTTCGTCGAAAACTACGCAAAAGCTTTTACATATCTTTCCGAACATCAATGAAATGAACAAGAAGCTTCATTTGTCCTCGCCGAAGAGCATGCAAAAGTATCGCCCAAATGTCCGCAATTACGATGGTAAGCGATTGTGATGCGAAGCTTGTGAATACGAACCAGTAACGCAAAGCTTCGCGCCGCTTTGAAAGTATTCGAACATAGGTTCGGTTCGAATATTTCCTGCCCTGCTGGCAAGCCATTGTGTATAAGTGCAAAGTGTACTAAGAATGTAATGGACACTTCCACAATTATGTTGAACATAAAAAGCTTCCGTGCCATAGTTTAGACAAATGAGAAAGGCACAATTGCACCGCTAGGTGGATTAAAACAGGTTTTTCAATTTTATATAACCGTGGCTGCTCGGAAAATTTTCGTGATCAATGTTTGGTGTTTAGACCATTTGGGTATAAAGTATCCTTCAAGTTTTCGATTTGGATTATTTTCTTTTACAAAATTTTAGAACTCGACCAATAATTTCTTCGCTTGTATATAGTTGTCATTTCGTGTATAATAATAATGTAATATATACATTTGAAAGCTTTTAATGAATATAAAAAACGATAAAATTCTCGTGTTCATGATTGAGAAAGGCACAATTGTACCGCTAGGTGGATCAAAACAATTTTTTTTCATCTTATTCCGTTTCACATATGATTGAAAATCCTTGAAACATTTTTGAAGTCGTAAATTGAAAATCCAAACTTTAAAAGTAAGCTTCCATTTTTGGCGCGGTTCCGGTTTTGGCAATTGAAAAAAAATTGTTGCCAAAAACGGAATCCTACTGTATTTAAGATAGCTTTAATATATTCCATAAAAGCTGTTGTTTTTCTGTTGTACATCGTATTGTATTCCTAGTTTTAAGATAGCTGTAAAAAATTTCCGCTATGATCAAGCATTAAAAATTGTTTCAAAATTTTATTTTCTTAGTATTGAGGTACTGAATGAAATCGTCAAGCAAACGCAAATGTGCCTATTAAATAAACGAACTAATAAATCAGCACGATATGTTCTATATGGTGCTTTTGTAGGGTGTTCACTAGACTGGTTCAATTTTTGACTTTTAGCTCCAACAGGCTCTACTGATTCCTTTTATGGCCCTTAGTAATTGTGGAAATTTTGGTACCGATCATAGCAACCCTGTTTGAATCGCTCCATCGTTATACAAGTGTAAACTAGAGTCTGTGGCATTATAGAGTCCCGTACAGAGGAATGCGCAACACTGCCTAAAATAATGCCCTCTTCTTTGTTCCAGGCACCCACAGTTTTGCTGTAACTTTGAGTGACTTCAACCGAGTTACACAGTGGAATGAATTGAAAACCTACTGTTTCGTGGCTCATAGCACTTTATTCATAATGCTATTCAATGTAATTTATTTTACATTGTTACAAAAAAGTATAATAAACTGAATACAGTGTCTTGTTTAGGCGATTGAAATATTTCGCCATGATACTATTTTTCTCAACACTAATACTTTTCTTGCATGTTCTCCGAAAGAAGAATGTTTGTTTACTTTGCACGACAGGTAGCCATCTGACTGTCCGATAGGTAGATTGGGCTTCACCCTGTGCGGGCCTTTATAACATAAACAACGCCTTTGGTGTAAACTAGACTTGCCACCCACCGCAAAACTTCTTTAGTGAATAACTTTTGTCAGCAAATGTTCACAAACTTATAATGTTCCACGAATGTGTTCAGTAGAAGAATACCTTTAGAAATATATAGTGTTCTCATGAATTGATTGATAAGGTGATTTTTTAAGAATTTCAATTTTATCCGATTTTCCATACTAATTTCCATATAAACTTTGAAATTTTTGGAGGGTCCGTTGACACAACCGATCGGTACCGAAATTTGCACAATTACTAAAGGCCATAAAAGGAATCAGTAGAGCCTGGTGGAGCTAAAAGTCAAAAATTGAACCAGTCTAGTGTTCACCTCTGCCAGATTGAGCTGCATCAGAACATTTAGAAATTGCCCACTTTCAGAATAGCTGGTCTCACGGGTCAATATCAACACAATTCGCCCGCAGTGGGGCTTTCTTCTGCTGTGTTTTATTCACACTCTTCACTATTTCACCCAGTAGCCACTGGATAATGAACAAAAACATAGATCAATCGTTGCTTGCTTCACCGATGTGTTTTACTTGTACTCTATGTCAGGCAAGAAGGTAGTCATTATTGTTACGAAAATATTTGGTATTGTCTAAGGCGTTTATTGTTTGTTCTAGACACAAATCTCAATCAGTTTTAGGAATTTTATGCCATTCTTTTATCTGTCATGTTAAAAATTTAAACGAAGCGAAAACTCTCTACTTTATCAACAGCTCTACATTGAATTTCTTTTAAATGTCTCAATTATATTAGACTAAATATCGCCTAGAATTGCCTTTAATCTATCCCGATTATCAAGCGTGAGCCCCAGATAATGCAGCAAGACATTTTTAATATAAAAAAAAATAATTTTAATTGTTAAGGAAGTTCAACAGAAAACTCAACATCGATCATAAATAAAATAAAAAAGAAAGTTTATATGATGATAACTGTTATAAAAAGTTATTTTGAAAGTTTTTTTATTATTGTAACCTGAAAACGATAGATAAAAAAAGAAGAAGATAATAAAATTTGAAATGAACAACAAATTGCCCTAGAGCCCCTACTTTCTGTGTTCAGACAAAGATCACAAAGACTCTGTTCGATTACTAAGATTTCTTTATATTAGAAACACTGAAAAATACGCATGGTTTGCAGCATACAGCAAAACAGTTATTTAAAATTGATGATAAAATGACCTCAAAGTCTCGATTTTCGTATTTTTCAAGAAACATAAATATCTTCATTCAAATACTAAAGTTGTTTCTTTTAAAAAAAGATACAAATAGTCATTATCCGAATCCAAGTTCAAAAGTTAGAACACAATATTTTTACTCACATTCTCCCATACTGCCAATGCCAAAAACTTCAAGCGAAGTGGGCGAGGGTATAAAGCTGTCCAAATGATGTGTAATTTGGCATCTGAGCTTACTTTGACATTTGTCAAAATATAAATGGGGGGGGGGTGAGAATCAAAAAAATGATAGGACCTAATACGAACAAAGAACTTCAATCAAGCATGCTCTAGTACAGTGGTTTTCAACCGGGGGTGAATTCACCTCCAGGGGTAAATTAGACTATTGTAGGGGGTGAACTATATGGAATAAGTTTAACGTTGATCCTAACATTCCCGTCGGTTATTTGTCTTTATATATTGTTGCTCACTGAGAGTGTTCAGGAACAAATTTTTAATTGGCAAACTATGGTTTTGATCCAATTTAAAAACATTTTTTTTTCAGACAGGGTAATGATGGTGAGAAATTTTCCGAAAGGGGTATATTATGGGGATCAACATTCAGAAAGGGGTAAGTGGAACGAAAGAAGTTGAAAACCGCAGCTCTAGTAAGTCTCCGTGTCAAATAAACGTTTCAAACAATTAGAAATAACAACAGAACGAAAGAAAGGCTTGCAAAAACAGGGCACATTTTCTCTATTGATCTTACTTCAGTAATTTGACACATGAACCATTATAGTCTGTACTGGTTTCAAAGCAAGCATTCGTGGAACGATGTTGTAGATTTATGTAAGTAGGTATGTTATTATACTGCTTAAAATGGTTGGCGGATGGATAAGCGAAGAATGGAAAACCGCCGGGATTCGCTTACCTGCGACAAGTATCGTTCCGGTACTGTTGTGATGCGGCAACGGGTAGGGTATCGAGGTATTTCTCGGCGAAACTAGTGGTATGACATTGCTCGGGTGGTTCAATGTGCTGCTGGCTGGGGGTATGCACTGTGCCGCGGCGAGTATCATGTGACTCTGGAAGGGGACGAAAAGAACATAGTTTAGGTAGATGGAAAATACTGAAGGCCTGTGATTTTCAAATAAATCAAATCGTTCGAATGGACCTAATAATAGTCATTGTAAAAAAGTGGGCACAAGCAGGTTTAACAGCAGCCCGGTGATTGATTTTCGGAGCCTGAATTATACCTTGCCGTTTGTGGTATTACTATTGCAGCTGGTACTGTTGGCAGCGTTCAGGTGTGACAGAATGTTGATCCCGTTTGCGCCAACTGTCGTTGCAGCGAGACCTCCGGTTCCAGTACCGGTGGTAGGGGTGGCTGTGGTGGTGGCCGTCGTTCCGTGACCACCTAACGTTTGGGGGTTTGTATTTGGCGTTGTGGCTGGTGTAACTACAGGACTGCTGACGGCAACGGCACCATTCGGTCCCCCCGTTGTCGTTGTTTGACCACCGGTGTGAAGCCGACTTCTTAGTGTGACCAGTTCGGTGCTCAGGCTCTTCAATTTCTGCTGTAGGTGAACTGCTTCATTCGAGGAGGATGCATCTGGGAACGAGAGAAAAGAAAGAGGATTATTTATTGGGTGCTCTTGCAAATCTTTCAAATATCTTAGACACCTAATGAGCTTGAAAAGACTTGTATTAATGAAATTAATTCCAATGGGTTCAGTTGCTATCGATCTACATCGCCAAATTTCAAAATACTTTTAATGTAGACTTATAAAAGAAAACATTTTCCTAGGTTTAATTAGAGCCCTGTGATTAGATTTCAATTAATGATTTATCTAAAATCTTTCTAAATATGAATGAAAGCCAAATCTGCCCTTTCCGTTTTTTTTGGTTACTGCTAGTATCCCGGTTTTCAAAAGAAAATAAATGAAACCAACAGAATACACACGCAAATAATTGCCAGGTGCCGTGGCAACCAAACCGGCAATTACCTCCCAACGTGAATGATGTTCGCAACTGACGTTGATCTTTAATCTTATTATATCATTAAAATTCTCCAATAACACCATCGGCGATGAGCGGAATGCCAAAAGCCCGGAATATATCCAGACTGGGCCCTACTTTCCAAACTTCGCATTATAGAGCAGGAGAGAGCTCAACTGTCAAATAGTCCGGCCTTGCGTAGCTGTAGACATCGCCGAGGATGACAGGGGCCGGCAGCAGCAGGTCTGTCCGGTCGGATTGGGTCTCCAATGACATATTTTCCGTTCGATGAAAACAAAAAGCGAAAAACAGATAAACAACAAGCGGCACATTTTGGGGCTATTCCCAGCAGCAGACAGCGATCCGAAGGCCAAAGCAAACCATTTCCCGTTATAATAATCACTTCGTCATCTCTGTTTGCTTCTTCTTCGGGGCTGAACCCCGTCATCAAACTGCGAGTGACTGAGTAGCAAAATTACGAAATAATTGTGAGCGTAAGAAATGAGCGTTGTTTTGGTTTTCGTTTTTTTCGGTAAACTCGAACCAGTTGAGTTTTTGCACCGTTTCTCGACAAAATTACTCTACTAAACAGATATCACCGCGTGATTGCAGTGTACGGTACATGAAGAAAAAGTTCACCAAGACGGGCGATAGTGACTGTGGTGGAATGAATGGAAATGTTACTCTTCGTTGGAGATCCGATCCTAACTGGACAGCTTCTAGAAGCTTGCGTGTGAAAAGTAAAACTGGGAAGCCAGAATGTATATAATTGTAGTTGACATCAAAATTATAGGTGTTACGGATGTATTAATTTTGAATAACGTAAATAATTATTTTGCACATGATAAAATCGAATGAGTATAATCATTTCAGTCATAATGTGAGATGACAGTGACAGGCGGCAGGGTGCTTAAGAAGTTGATTTATCGTTTTTCTCATCGCTAAAAATCTCATTTGAAAGTGAAGTAAACTAAATCTAGAGATTAAGTAACAGTAGATCGAATGCATATTTTATGCGATTTTCTTCACAAATAATTGGCAAGTCAAAAGAAATTATGACAATTCTATGTAATTTTATGTTGTAGTGTAGGATGGAATATAAAATTCGACTGTTACGATAAAAGGATTTTCCGATCAAGTAATGCAGCATAATCGACGTATGTTTATTAGGATTAAAGGGTGTCCTACATCAGCTGTAGCTGTAGCTGTTGCATGACATATAAACGGTGTAAAAATAACCCATTGGGTATTTTCTCTTGAAAATTTGGGTACAAGTAGTTCATAGTGTATTGATTACACTGCATTTTCGCAATGTCAGTTTTTCAGTTTCTCGAAAATTGGAAAAAAAAATCGTCACCCAAAAAGCAATATCGTGTATTGATTTTGCACAAGCACCTGGACATCGGAAAACAACTTGGAATCGTGCAGTCAAAGGTGAGTCGTGTGATTAAACGTTACTACCAAACTCTGAGCCAGGCTTGTTATTTGTTCACACAATGTGCACAAAGAGCGAAATACACCGATGAAAAAAGAGCACCACAAAACCACTGCGATGTGCAGATCACTCGCACAAATCCAAACTTGAAAACGAAAATGAGAAAGACCTGCGCACTAAGAGATGCACGATTTCGCACGAAGAGTCACCTTGAAGAGCCACTTTTTTGTGCCTCCCCTCACTCCCCCGAACACTAAGGAAGGCGAATCAAACTACAATTCAGATAGAGTTTGATCGGAAATACATTTTTAATATGTTTTTTGGTTGACTTTCCTGCTTCTGTGCACGTGGGACCAAGATGCACACTAGACTGCCTAGAAAAATAATGATTTTTTGAAAACTCAATCGGCCCACTCCTGAGTCGATTCCTAGTCCCACCAGGAGTACTTGCGTCAAATTTGAAGCAAATCGGACAAGTCTAGCTACTGGACCAATGTACCTGAAATTTGCATAGGATTTTTCGACAATTTTCATGGAGAAAACCCACTAACTCGCATTTTCGTCGCTAGGTGGCACTGTATTCATCATATTATCACTGCAAGTGAAAATAAGAAAGATAATTTAAATTGTCTACAATTTTGTCGAAGACTGCTAGTAAATCCGGCTTTGTTGAACAAAGTTATTAAACTTTTAACGAAATGATGTCTGAGTCAGTTTTGCATGGGGCCTAGCAGCTCTTGGTTTTTTTTAAATTCGTTTATTTGACACGGCTCATAGCGGTAGCTTAACGGAGCCGTGGATCTTTTATGTGTTTACAATATGTAAAAAATAAAAATAAAAACAAATATTATTGTTTGTCCGTTGGAGCTCGTGCGCGCAACTTTTTATTGCGAGCAGAGACTTTCTTTCGCGGCTCGCCTACTGCGTCATGGAGACCGTTTAATTCTCTCCTGTCCTCCACATCAAGGTCATCATCGTTAAAAGTCCCTTGGTGCTCGCGACCAGATGTTCTTTCCTGCTTCTTGCACTTACGGGTGTAAATCCGTCGTCATTCTTATTGTCTTCATCACCGATGCTACTTACAGTTGTTTCAGGGGTGCTGGATGCTGCTTTGGCAATTGTCAATATGGACTGAACAGCTGCCACAAATTTGGCAACCATTTGTGGTTCAGGTATTGGTATTGAAAATTCTTTTTTGGGTTGGTTTGCCGTGGATGCGTTCGCAATCGGTAGAGATGCATTCTCCTCTTTATCTTCCGCGCAAGGTTGTCCGTGGTGCGCTGTCTGATTACAATACTTGCACGTAGGAGTTTGCCCCTCATGGGTGCATAACGTAGTTTGATTAATAGTAGCTTCGTGGGTTTTGAGTTTTATAGTCAAGTGGGAGGGGATAGGTCTTTGGATCCGCATCCTCACCACAAGAACACCGTTAGGTGTACCCGGGAAGAAATTTCTCCACGTATCACGTGTAACGGATTCTACTTCACCGTATTGCGACATGTATTTTGCGATTATATCAGGAGGGGTACGTGGTGATAGGTCATGTAATTTTACATCTACAGTCTTTCTCTATATAAACGGGAATCTTAATTCCAACTTTATCACTTTCAGCCTCGTGCTTCAAGTTGTTCTGCAAAACGAAACGTTCGGCTTGTGCTAACGTGTTGAATGATATGAGCACTACATTGCGAAGATGATGATACTGTAGATACATAACCTCCTTGAGCTTTAGCTGCATCTTCCACTTCACGAAAACTCAATCTTATTGAACAGAATTTAAAGTCAACGACCGCTGTGTTGGGTCGGAGCAGAGATTTTTCGTCAACTTTACTCATGATGGCAAGAATAAATTAAAAGTTTCCTTTGTTCTCGAGACAATGCACACTAGATCGAGAGGTTGCTAGTTGTTGTTCACTTGGTTCGATTGTACGTCTGACTTGGGCAGAAGTAGAAAGTAAACTGCAGCAGCGCTTGGTTGTGTATCAGTGCGCGAATTCCACGAACTATACATTTTTGTGAAATAATGGTTAGATTTAGCTGAATAGTATGTTCAGAAGAATTATAGTACATGATACGAGTTATGTTTTGGTTAGAAAATTTTAGTTCCACATGTGACCCCGTAGAGGGCGTTAACACTAACTTTTTATGGAAGAGAGATAGAATACTAATATGTTAGGAAGAATTACTGAAAATCGCCTGCTCTATAACTTTGTAGAAGACACCTAATTTCTATCTCTACCCGTTGAAAAGTTAGTGTTAGCGCACTCTATGCGGTAACAGGTGAAACTTAAATTTTCAAACCAAAATATTACTCATATTATTTGCTATAATTCTTCTGAACATGCTATTGAGCTAAACCTCACCACTATTTCACAAAAAATGTTAAGTTCGTGGTATTCGAGTATTGATACGCAACCATACACTGCTAGGCCCCATTCAAAACTGACTCAGACATCACTTCACTAAAAGGATAATAACTTATTTTAACAAGGGCGGATTGAATAGCAGTCTTCGACAATGTTGTAGAGAATTAAATTATCTTTCTTATTTTCACTTATAGTGATAATACGATGTATACAGTGCCACGTAGCGGCAAAAATGCGAGCTAGTGGGTTTTCTCCATATAAATTGTCGAAAGATCCCATACAAACTTCAGGCACGTTGGTTCGGTAGCTAGACTTGTCCGATTTACTTCAAATTTGAAGCAAGTACTCCTGGTGCGACTAGGAATCGACTCAAGGGTGGGCCGATAGGGGTCATTTTTTTTCTTGTCTAATGCACACTAAAGAGCCTCTTTATTTCTGCTGTTTTATGTATGCAGCCATGCGAGCAACAAACATCGGTGTGAAGAGGTTTTATTGTAAAAGAGAAGAGCGGTGGTTCGCATGAAAAGTGCAAAGAGCGTTCGCTGTTCTTCTCTATTCGCTCTGAGGTGTATTCCATCCCTGCTCTGAGCATCGAACGGAAGAACAAATGCGGTCAGAATGGATGTTCTATTAGTGACCAGGATCACAAGCGTGTAGTAAAAGCGTTTAAGCGGAATCTCAATGCTTCGGTCAGGTATGTGGTTAAAAGGTTAAATCTGTTCAGATTTTTCGTTCAGGGAGCCAAGGACCGGAAGGCATTGCATACGCGTACAAAGTGCAGAAGGCTCCTAATCGTGACGTCAAGGCACGGGCCCGGAAACTGTACACCCAGATGTTGACAAAGCCTCACCATGGATGATGATACTTATGCAAAGATGAACTTCTGGTAGCTTCCGTGCTACTGTTCATCACCACCCAGCACAAGTTTGATGTTACGGAGGAAGTAAGGAAGCAGAAGTAGTACCATTCGTGACTACCGGGACTGTATACCGGGAGACTCATCTCGAAGAGTGTCAATCGAAGCGTCTGCTTCTTCTGTTGAAACTACTCGAGGGCCCTTCTGGCCGGATTTAGCTTCGTACAACTATTCAAATATTGTCCTAGAATTGTATGAAGCCACTTTCGTACCCAAGGACATAGGTCCCCCTACGCACCGAAACTAAGGCCGATTGAAAAATTCTGAGTAATTATGAAGCAAACACTACGGAAGTATCCCAAGGTGATCAAATCTGAGAAAGACATGAAGAAGTGGGTTTTCGTACAGAAGACGCTGCAGCCAGATGTTGTACAGAACCTTATGAGTGGAGTTAAGCGTAAGGTGCGATATTGATGTTGAATGAAATAAATATGCCAAAACTTACTAATAGGTTATATTTTATTGTCTGAAAGTTATAAAAGGATCGGTTCACTAAGTAATTTTCTGAACCGTTTGTTCGTGATGAAATTTGATGTGGGATACCTTTTATATAAAAATTCAACGTTTGTGCTGCATTATTTGAATTGCATTGTAAATAATCTGTTTTAATCCACCTAGTGGTGCAATTGCGCCTTTTTCATTTATTCAAACTATGATTCACTCCACAATTCTATTGAACTGGGTTTGTTCAATAGAATTGTGGAAATGTCTATTACATTCTTATTTCACTTAGCACGTATCCCACGACTACCACGAAAGTAGACGCAGACTCACTTTAAACAAAAAAGTATAGGTGAGACTGGGGCTAGTTTGTGGTGTTTTCAGTTTCCATTTTTTACAGCTTTGACGTAGATAGATCTTGCAAAATAGAATATCTGGCTATTGCCAACATCCCTGAATTTTATCAAAGTATTTGTTGCATTGTCTTTGTTTTTATAGACAAAAATGTATAACGCGGAAAACCCGCCATTATATTTCAGTCTCAATACCCCGACGTTTTACTTTGACGCGTATTCCTATTCAAAAGCATATTTGTGAAATTATTGGCCGAAGTAAATATCCCCTGCATTGACGAGATATACAAAGTTTTACTTTGGAGTGAATTCCAAAAATAAAAATATTTGATGATTACCCTGTAAATAGTAGCGCCAACTTGTCCCGCGTGCGTCACCGCCAACTTACTTCAACCGCATATTTTACAAAAAGCTATTTAAATATTTAAAAAATAGCTTTAATTTATATCTACACGGATACTGAAAGTTTTTTTTACGCACTATCGAAAAATAAAATCAATGGAGAAATCGTTTAAAATTTAAAAAAAATACTTGGTATGCTCGAAAACACAGTATCGCCCACAACTTCTACAACACAAAATGTTTTTTAACAAAAACACATTGGATAAGGGTTTCACATAACTTGAGGTACGTAATGAGAGGAAGCGCTGTCTGTCTAATAGAAACAAAGACAAAGGGATTCCGCCAACTTACCCCAACTGCCAACTAGCCCCGGGCTCCCCTAATATTTAAATAACTTAATCAATATGAGTTCAACGTTATCTTCATGTGATTATATTTTGAAATGTTGGTGGAATGAGTTTGGAAGTGGAGCCGGTGGGGGTTTAGTAGAGTGGGAGTGGAGCATGCGCCAGAAATCCGTTATCCTATTTCGGTATACGGGGTGGATGAAGGATGTGAGGGTGGTCCAAAGGGAGAGGAGCGATGAAGGAGCGAGGTGTTAGGGCAAGGGGAGGAGGGGGGGGGGTGCTGAGTGGCAACACAATACTCAACCGCTAATGTTGCCTTTCATTTGAGACTTGGTTTGAGAACATCGGTTCAGTCATCACCGAAGAACCGATGTGACTTAAATTGTGGAATATGCCTGGAATCCGGGACTTCCAGAATCGTCGATAGTGGACAATATATCCAAAGAATGTTTGATTGGCAATCAGTGATCTGGACGTGTGAATCAAAGTAATTTGGTGGCCATTTGAATAGTGTTTAGCCTCTGCGGTGATACGATTGTACCAATTTATATGGAAAATTCCAGTGTAACCTTACTAACCAACCTGTATCTCCGGAACCAAGAGTCAAAACGGAATGAAATTCAGCAGTAGTCAATGGCATTACTATATCTTTCATTTGAAATCAAGTTTGTAAAAATCGGTGGAGAATTCGCTGGGTAATAGGTGTGATATTAGCTTAGGAACTTGGCGAGTTCCCCGGAGGCATCATGAACCGTCATAGGTGGCCAATGTGGTCAAAGCTGCTTTGATTGATCATTAGTGATCCAGACCCGCAAACTAGAGTAATGTTGAACCTATTTTAATATGTTTTACGTCATATGGACATCATGGTTGCACCAGTTTATATGGGAATTTGCATACACACAGACATTTGCCGATCTCGACGAACTGAATCGAATGGTATATGACACTCGGCCCTCCGGGCCTCCGTTAATAAGTCGATTTTTTCAGTGATTGCATATATGCTTCAATTTGTTGTCAGACTCTGCTCGGGTAGCCTTTCTTTATATGAGAAAGGCAAAAAGTTTATTTTTGAATTCTGAAAGTATACTCCCTTCATATTGTAGCAAATGTTAAAGTAAGCTTAGATGCCAAATTTCACATGATTTGGACAATTTTAGACCCCGCCCACTTCGCTTGAAGTTTTTGACATTGGTACTATGGGACAATATGGTGGAAAAATATTTTAAATGCCATAACTTTTGAAGTGGCACTCGGAAAATTACATACCCATACCTCAATATTTCAATAAAAATATTTCCATTTTTTCGAAATTACGGGAAAGGGGAGACGCGGTAGTATTGACCCAAAATTCCCTAGTTTTAATATTTTTTCAGCTCTGTGCTGCAACTCATACATATTTTGCAGTTTTCCAATTGTGAAAAAAATCTCAGAAATCGAATGGAAACTTTGTGACCTTTGTTCGAATACGAGAAGTTTGTGTTATTGACCCTTTCATATTAAATTTGATTATATTTTCGTGCGTATTTCTCTATTATTATTCAATCAATTTTTATAAAATATAGATTATTAAGCGTGAAAATATCTCAGAAACAAAATAAAATAGATTTGTTACCGGTAAAATTCAGAGAAATTTAATTTAGAAACCACATTTTCCAGAAATGAAATTGTGATCATTAAGCGTATTTTTCACAAGAAAATGGCAAATTAAATAATAAGCTATCGTTAAATGGATTTGATATGTGCAATTTAATAATAAAATTGTGGAATCGAGACTGAATACAAAAACCTGTTTCAATCCACCTTGTGGTGCAATTATGCCTTTCTTATTTGTCCAAACTATGATTCCATGGCTGGTTATGTTCAATATAATGGTGGAAATCTATATTACATATTCAGTACGATTTGCATATACATACAATGGTCAATGGATCGACAGCCACGAACTTGAGATGCTATGTGTCGACGCTTAGAGCCAAATTTTCCATTGGTTTTTAATAAATGTGGTTATTGCGTATCACGTAATATGTTTATTTCAAAGTCGAAATTTCAAACCAAATAGGAAATTTTATTCTAGATTCGCCCAATCCTGAAACAAAAATATATATTCAATTAGCTTGATCAGCATTAACTCAATATCGTCTTTCGGTAAACTTATTTTATCATACGGGAGTGTGTGCGAAGGGAATGAATAACCCACAATCAAGCAAGCCCCTTTAAAAGTAAAAAAATAGCCGGCATTAGGTTGACGATTTTCAGAGTGATTGCATAACCTTTCTATATGAGAAAGGCAAAAATGTGCCCAAAGTCCAAAAAAATCAATATTCGTCAAAAAAAATTTGTTTTGAGGTTACATCAAATCTCAACGTGTCATGCATTTTAAAGTAATTTGGCATCAAAAATGCAAATCCGATTTTAAAATTTTCCCTTACTCCCCCCATCCATAAATGACGTAGCATTATATGGGGGAGGGGGGAGTTTTGTATTTTGTAAATATGTGTGAGGACAGGGGGGTCATGCCATGCTACGTAGCTTTTTTTAAAGGAAAATAACTAACATCGTTTTTTATTTTTGATAAAAAAAATTACGGGACAAAGGGGGGGGGAGTTACCGTCAAGCTACGTAATTACCAGGGGGAATTTAGAGATTTGTGACGAAATGCTACGATGGAAAGGGTTGTTAAAAATTACTCAAAAAATGCTACGCCATTTATGGCTGGTCCCTTTGAGCATTTTTCAGTTCAGTTTATATGAGAATTTGCTGTGTGGCTACACTCTTCAACCCGTAACAGCGGAACCAGAAGTCCAATCAATAAAAAATTCAATAGTAGCCGATGGGAAGGTTGTACCTTTCATTTGAGATTAAGTTTGTGCAAATCGGTCCAGCCATCTCTGAGAAACAGCATTGAAATTGAAGTCCCAATTTCCCATATTTTACGAGAAACTAAAATATCTCCATTCAAATACTAAGAAAGTTTTTTTAGAAAAAGGTATAAAATATTTCTACTTCATATGTTCCCATAGTGTCAATGTCAAAAACTTCAAGCGAAGTGGGCGGGGCTCTAAAATGTCCAGATGATGTGAAATTTGGCATCTGAGAATACTTTGACATTTGTCACATTATGAAAGCGGAGGGAAAGATTGAGAACTAAAAAAATTGCCGCGCCGTCACAAGCATAAGCATAAGAGATCGCCTGCGGTTGCTACTCCGTTATTGATCAGACCCAATTGAGATATCCGACAAGAAAAGTGTCGAATTCTCATCAGACAAAATCGAAACACAAGTTTCATAACTAATTTAGTTATGAGTATTGTGTCTATAGAATATTGCATGTTTCATTGGCTTGTTAAACCGAACCATGTTTCGATTTCATTACTTCTCATCAGGTTATTAAGAACTCCTTATTTTGCGGGATATCCCGCTTTACTGCGGCTGCTTAGGAACACAAAGAATGTCTCCGTTTTTGGAGCTAACATCAATCAGGCTCTAGCTAAGTCCTGGCTCTTAGTTAGTGTCAGGTTCTGATGGGACGAAATCGAAACACGAATTCCATACCTATTTGACTGTCAGTTATTTAAAGATCACCATCTATGATTTTAAATAGCTTCAGGTATCGGATTTCTTTAACTACATGTCAATCCATTTCCGAGTATGCTCATATTGCCATTTTGTATTCCCGCTTGTCAACCTTATTCCGAGAATAATTTTACTAAAATTGCTTATTCGGAAATCACCATCTTGAATTTTGAAATGGTGTTAGACATCGATCTCCGTCATTTACTTATGAGCCCGCCTTCGAAAATAACTGTATTAGTAGAGTCGCAACCTGTAATTTTAAATTTCGTCATGCACTTGTCAATTCAATTCAAAAAATTTCTATATTGTCAGGGTTATTTAGTTGAACCAGAAGTGATTTTTATTTAACAGTAGCTTCAGACATGGATTCCAGTCATCTACTCATGCACCAAATTGCATAAAATTTTGCTCAATCGGAAAACACTTTCAAATGAATTGGATGATGTTAAGATTACAGTGCAAATAGGCTCAACACCCTTCGAATAACTGTTGCAAGTGCTTTATTTCTATGATGACAAAACAGATAAAACTTCATAAAACATTCAACTTATTTGACCCGTTGCGAACTAACCGACACTCGCAGTATTTTCTTCTACACCAAACGTCTGAAATCGTACTGAAAATGCTGCAGCTTTCATTCTTTCAATATAGTAATTGTGTGAGTTCCTCGAATAAAGGCCAAGCCCTGGCATCTTCCCCTCAAGCGAACCTCGAAAAATTTATATGGTACTATTGTTTTCTGATCTTTCGGATTTTATGATCGTTCTTTGTTTTATCGCAGCGATAGCATATTCTCGCACGGTAGAGGGGATTGCGTGCAGAACTGTGCTTGTTTCGGATCACTGATACTGCCAAACCATTCAATTTTTGGTTCATTCGCTCGATCATCATTTTGTACGGGGTAATTTAAGACTCGCGTAGAGATTAACTCAATATAATTGCCCCTTTCATTATCCACCATTGGATGTCTCATATTTTCGCTGTTGGAACAATACAGAGTCACCCGTTGAGAAGGGTTTTTCCTATTGCCGTTACGTTTTAATTGGTCTAGAAGAAATATGTCATATTCTTGTCTCGATCCTTCGTATGTGTTGCGGTGCGTACGGGTATTTTTTTTATTTCCGCGACAATTCGATGATCACGTATGTAAACTTCATAAGGTACTTGTCTTTTATAGTACCGAAGTGTAGACCGTTTATTGCAGTAATATATAAATGAACAAAATTAAAATTTGTGACTTTGTACAGAGCTTACAATTAGTTAGAGAATCGTTCAGTTGCAACACGCATTGTTACTTGTCCTTATAGTCACACTTGATATGGTACGAATTAGACGAAGAGAAAAATTCTCATCAACTCCTTGGCACATACTTGACTATCGCTGCTGATTCATCAGCTCTGTCAACCGGCAGTCCTCATTAAGATGCGCATCGAATCGGAATGCGCGCACAGGCACACACGCACACTCACACAGTGTGCAGTAGCATAATCTCCGTTGCACATGAACATGCCTACAAGAGACGGATGGTATGCGAAAATCCCGCGCAAGATAGTACAATTATAGATAGGTGTAGTGTGCATGTGCTTCCCAGCCAAGCTGTCTCCATCGTATAATGATTGCGTAGAAAAATTCGTATCAAACGTCGGAATCTCAAAAACGCTTCCCCACTGCCGGACACCACCATCGACAGTTTCGCATCGATCGAGCTTCGGTCAAGAAAAAGCCTTCAATCAAGCCGCAACCGAAGAGATTGATGGTAGTCAGCTTTTGACACATACCAGCCATCCGTTGAACCACTTTTTCAAACTATATACCTGTGGACAAAGCCCTCGAGTCATAACTAATCACACGGCGACTGACACCCGGCGAAAGTTTACAGTTTGCCAAAATGAGAAACAACCTTCAGAGGTATTTTTTTTTCATAATTTGAAATATAACTCGCGAATACCCAACCGAGAGTAAATAAGATGCTATAAAACAAGTTAGGAGAAACACCAAATCTGGTTCATTTGTTGCTGCATTGGAGTATTCCTTACCAATTGACGTCAGTCCCTTTGTCGTATGCCGCATCACAAAATCAAGAAGAAACCATGATTACGGACGGTAGGCTCGGTTTAGCTGGAATTTAGATGCAGAATGCTTAGGCTGATCTGAATATTTTATGCTACATTATTTCATTGACTATTCGCAAATTCGAATAGCTCTTAAATAGATCTCGTTTGATGCGATGTATGTTTTATTTCCAAAACATTGATTTTCATCTATATGTTTAATAAACGTAACCTATTGTACGAATTTTAGTGATAATTAGTAATGGAGACAAAATTTCTCCTACGGCCCCACAAATTAGATGAATTTAAGGGAGATACATTTTTTTGGCAAAATTTAAAATCAATTAACAACTTGTTCAGTAGCACGGGTGTACCCCATTGGGCATAAATACGCTAGGCATACGGACGTTTGGCATACGTACGTTGGGTATAATGGACGATAGGCATAAAGACGTTTGGCATAATTGATATTGGGCATGGTATACGTTAGGCATAATGGACGTTGGGCATAAATTATCATATTGAAGTATCCTTTAAGAAAATAACTTTTTGGTGGTGACAGCCTCCGGTGGTAAGAGCGCAAATGCTTGAAATTTTTTGAATTACTCTAGAAGCTGAGAAAACTCGATCAACATTTTATTCTATTGTATATACCTCAAGAAATCTTCACTCAAATAAAAGATGCAGAACGAATGAACATCAAATGAACGAATGAACAAATTGCACATCTCTAAAATAGGCTAAATACTCGTGTTTAAAAACAGTCTATTTTGTATTAAGGTATGAATAAAGCACATCAACCCCTTCAATCTTCATGCCCATGTTGTTTGTAAACAACGTTTTTAAACTGCTAAAACTTTTGATTTAGGCAGAATTTACTCACAAAAATAAGGAAGACCAGTAACTGGAACTATTAGAACTTAGAACTGAAGTTATTGCTATTAGTCTGATATAACTCTACTGGAGCAGTACCACCAGAGATATTGACAGTTGGCATTGATACATGAAATTTTGATATATCTTCATTATTTTCCATTATTATTAAAAACTGCTAAAGCGTATCTTCGACTTTCTTTTCCTAGCATATAGAATATTAAAAATTTTCCAGGAGAATTGTGTTGAGCACTGAAAGGTAAATATTGAGCAGCTTCCAGCACTGCGAAAGAAGCATCTTTTAAGGCGAGTTTTTTCGTGTTTCTTGAACCCTATGAACGCTAGAAAAAAGTTGGGCGTGTAAGCATTAACTTAGATTAGTTCTTCATGCATGCAAGGTGTAATTGTCCAAGAAGAAAATATATAACCTAGAAGAACAACTCATGAATGAAAGAATGATGCGTTTTATTATTCATTCAACGAATATACGAATATTGCTGATTCTATATTGATTATCTCCCATATTCTTAAGCACAGTGACTGTATTCTCGAGGCCATCACAAGTAGAACTACGGAAACTCTTTGATGTGAGAGAGAGTTTATTCCTGTACTGTGATGAGCTACCGAAACGAAAAAGGTATCGTCACAAACATAGAATCCGTAGCCTAATGTTGATCCTGTACATAACACTGCCAGTTTCCATTAGGTCGAAAACTTAATGTCTGTTCATTTTTTTTCCCATTTTTTTGTTTACTTATTGAGCCAATTTGTTAAATGTTGTAACGACATTTAATTATCAAGGGACTTGAAGGTGAAGTATATTTTTCAATTTTAAGAGCCATAGTACTCAAGGGAGAGCAAGGAGTTGAAGGAAGAAAGTTTAGAAAAGCGTGGAAAGGATCATATGAGCAAGCTTAGAGTTTCTCAGCGACTTAATTCTTTGTGTCCTACCGCAGGAGAAATGCGAATCACCTGAGTCTGCGGCATGCCCCGACGAGCGTAAAGCAACTTTGTATTTCATGCTGTCGGAACCGATCTTCAACTCCTTGCTCTCCCTTGAGTACTATGGCTCTTAATATTGAAAAATATACTTCACCTTCCAGTCCCTTGCCAATTAAATGCCGTTACAACAGTCTGTTCATTATTTTGCTTTTTTTTTTAAATTTTTGGATGCATTTGTATTGGTAATACATCTAAAAGGCTAAAAATTTGCTTGTATCAAAACTGGAGGGATATTTTCTTCATCTCGTCTACAGAAAAATATAAAAAAAGCTCTCCACTTGTAAGGGTTAAATATCTCACATAGTATTTTTATTTTTGGAGTCTCTCGCCAGAGTTATGCGAAGGTATGGTAGAGCAAAGCGTCGTTTTTTCGTAACCTAAAAAACAAGCGAAATCTCTAAAGAAAGCCTTGCGATTATTTTTTTTATATCTTTGTGAATTATGCCTATCGTCCATTATGCCTAACGTACATTATGCCAATCGTCCATTATGCCCAACGTATATTATGCCAATCGTCCATTATGCCTAACGTCCATTATGCCTAACGTCCATTATGCCTAACGTCCATTATGCCTAACGTCCATTATGCCTAACGTCCATTATGCTTACCGTCCATTATGCCTAACGTCCATTATGCCTAACATACTCATGCCTAACATACTCATGCCTAACGTATGTATGCCTAACGTACTTATGCCTAACGTATTTATGCTAAACGTCGCGCACCCTAGTAGCCCAGGGGATGGGGACAAAACGCTCCCGCTATTTTGAAGATGAACTGGAGAGTGTGCTAGAAGTGTCCCCTATAGCGACTACCATGTGATTCACTACCGCATCGGCCAATGGAACCCGGCTGTAGCACGAAAAAGGACGACTGGCAAGCTAAAGTGGGAGATGAAAGTCTTTAACAAAAACCTCTTTGTTGAATCACTTCGGCGAACAGCGGAATCAAGCACGTTGATGTAGCTGATCTAACAAGAAGGATTGTGACGGCTTTTGACGTTACAATCCTACGAAAACTGTAGGCATGCAGTAGACGGCGTGCAGCGTACTGGCTAAATGAGTAGTTCACTACGCTACACTCTACTTCTCTTAGAGCCACAAGACGGGCTCATAGAGCAAGATCGGAGAGTGAGAGAAGAGCGCAAGCGATGTTTCGAGAGAGCTATGGACGCTTTAAAATGGAAGATCAAGCTTAGCTAGCGAGTTTGCCATAAGTAACTGTTCTGAGAAGTAGACGCCAATCCCTGGGGGACGCGTACTGAGCAGAGTTAAAAATATTCAAAATCATTGAATGAAAATTGATCATATTCAGCCGCATTCATTTTCAATATTCAGTGACGCAGCTGAAAACGTCAAACGAACAAACCATGCAGATTTTCATTCGGCTCCGATCATTACACGAAGCGACCGTCCCGCAACGAATCAAACGCATCAAAGTAGGCCCTGGCACAATGAAAGCGATGATGATTGTTGTTTCATCCGCTTTATCGGCATTTGAAAACATTTTCATAGATAACTAGTGTAATGAATATATTGTACGATATTCAACTGAATGAATAAGATGGATATTTGAATGAATATTTTTTCTATTCACCGCGAGTCGCAACAGGTTCATTTTCAGCCGTCAAAAAAGAGCTTCGATTATTTTTAACTCTGACTGAGACATCATGACGAAGATGAGGGCCCGTCGACAACAGCTGAAATATGCCAGGGTAAGCTAAAAACAACTCGTTTCCAGCTACATGGGATTCGGGTAATTTGTAACATGTAGAGCAAACAGGGTCAGCCACAAAAGATAACCTGGTGGTCGCAGTGGCAAAGGTTCCCCTAATAAGAAAAGCGTTGGGGGTCTCTTCCCGAAGCACGAGTCGTTGACTAGTGCTTTCATCACAACTCCGACTGCTGCCATTGAGGCCCTTCTAAATATCAAACCATTACACATACACTTCAAACAAGAACAGTAACTATGTTGATCTTACTACCAGTCATACACGACTATGATTACAGATGATTACATGGGGTTAAGATATTCTTGCTCCCAGCATATTGTTTTCCTTGCAGGACATTCCATGTAAAGATTCCCTCTCGATAGGAGTGGTGGCTATTTGGAGAGACAACAACAACAGTGGTTTGTTACACTGACGGATAGATTAGATGGAGGTGCTGGTGCTGGTGCCGTGATCTACTGGAACAATCTCACTCGCTAGGTAGATACTGTACTGTATTCCAAGAAGAAATCTTCGCAATTATGTGCGGGGTACAATCTGCCCTTCAACAGAGTTTGTCCGGTAAAGTTATAAACTTTTGCTCCGATAGTCAGGCTGCAATCAAGCTCAGACAAATCACGGTCTAAGCTAGTGATCATATGCCGAGCCCAAATCGAAGAATGAAGCAATGTCAACACTATCTATCTTCTCTGGGTGCCCGGACACTAGAAACGAATGGGCTGACGAATTGGACAAGGTAGGTGCAGCGATTGACTTCATTGCTCCTGAGCCCGCCCGGCCAATTTTGACAAGTTTGATAAGTGAAAAATACGGTCCTGAGCTTCGTCCGAGCACCGCAATTATTGGGGAAATCTACAAAGATATCGCCAAGCAAAGGCCTTTCTAGAATAACCGTGCCTAGTGAATTCGAAAAATCTCCTACATTTTTAGAAACTCCACTGCGGCATGCTGACCAAGGCTTTAACTAGCCACTGGAAACTCAACTATCACATGGGAACTATTGAGCGCTCTGAGTTATTTTCATGTGATCTTGTGAATCCGACTACGGAACCTCATATCATCTGATATGTAACTGCCAGCAGTAGCGAATTTACGATTTCAAGTTTTCGGCCGTCTTTACATAGACGACACCATGTTTGGACGATTGAAACTCAGAGACATGCTAAAGTTTCTTATCCAATGCGGTACCCGTAGGCGCTTTTAACTAGTTGTGCGTTTAACTTACCTGCTGTTTGCATGTGTGCTGTTATTTTTCCCACCCTTCTAATTCTACTTCCTCCCTCCTCTTTCTTCTTTACTTCCGCTCAGGAAATGATGGGACGATACCGCAAGGCACACATACCCGACTACATACGGAGAACGTGCTATTTGAGCCAATATATTCTGATTCCTAATTCCTGAACTGCTAGTCTAAGAGCACGAAACATATTCTGAATCATTGTGCAGCATTATTTCTTCAAGGGAAGCGATACTTTGCCAGGCGTCTTATGATACCTCGCGAGGTATGACATACACGTCCAAAACGGATCCTCAGCTTAATTAATAATGTAGTATCCGGTTGGGACGAAACATGTGGACAAAACATCAACTCGTTGCCAGCTACATTGGATTCGGACAATTGAAACATGTAGAGTAAACAGGGGCAGCCACAAAAGTTAACCTGACTAGGGGTCGCAGTGGCAAAGTTTCCCCTAACAGGAAAAAAAATAGAAATCCGTGCACTAGGTGACCTGACTGCATCACGGCAAAAGTTCTGTCGTCTCCTAATACTCGTCCGTCGGCCTGCAATGACAATTATTGATATTTCTGATATAATTTATCAGTTGTTAAATTAATTCCCAAATATTTTTATTATAAGTAAGTTCACTTTAATTACCCATAGAAAAATATGTAATCATCAATCTGTAACAATAATGTATAACACTGGGATTCGTAACATAATGCAACTAAAACTCAATTTTCTCTTTAGTGGTCTAAAATAGTTTTTGGTAAATTTTCTCCACTAAGAAGAAAAATAGCATTGTGCATCTTGCATTGGCTTGCTAAGCCAAATAAAATGTTTCGATTTCACTAGTTCTCATCAGCTTAGTGAATTCCTTTTCTTGCAACACATCACACAGGACTAGGGGTTTATTAGAATCACAAATCGTGTTTTCATTTTTTTGAGCTATCGTCTAACTTAGTCCTATCACTAAATTAGTGTCGGATTCTGATGAGACGAAGTTGGAAGGGACCATCCATAAATGACGCACTATTTCTTGAGTAATTTTTAACACCCCCTCCCCCATCGTAGAATTTCGTCACAAACCTCTAAATATCCCCTGGTAATTACGTAGCTTAACGGTAACTCCCCCCCCCCCCCCCCTTTCCTCGTAATTTTTTTTAAAAAAAAAGGAAAATTATGTTAGTTATTCCCCTTTAACAAAGCTACGTAGCCTGACATGACCCCCCACTCCCCCGTCGTCACACATCGTCACAAAATGCAAAACTCCCCCCTGCCCCATATAATGCTACGTCATTTATGGATGATTCCGAACTTCAATTACATAACTAATTTAACTAAAATTCAATGGACACTATTCTTGCAGTCACGTTACCTAGTCACTAGAAATTTCTTCTAGTCATTAGTTGAAGTGACTTTAAGAAAAGGGCCCGAAGAATGCGTACAACGAGACAATTTATTCCGATAGACAAATTCACCGTAGGAAACCAAAACCGACCGAACCACCACCGACTGTGCGCTTGTTTGTTAGCAGATTTCTCTCGGGGTAATTTAGTAACAGGTTCACCAGTCTTACTCTTAACCCACAGCAAGAGTTCCTCTCGTCTGAGACCGGATAAGGGGATTCCGTTCGACAGACATATATTTATGCAAATTATGGCTTAAGGAGAAGCGGCTCGACAGTTTTTCATCGTCGCGACCGATGGTGCTGGAGATTTACCGCAAGCGGTTTCGGCAGCTTGAAAGCGTTGTAATTTTGATCAACCTGAGAGTGGATGTCGAACTTTTGGCACTGCATTACATTCAGTGCGTATTATACGATGTACCAAGTAGAGTAGCTCGTGGTTGAGAATGATCTGGCTTTTCTTAAGCCCAGCACAGCGGTACTTCATTAAATAATTAAATATTTAAACCATTCCAAAAACCATTAATTTAATTGTGTTTATATTTTTTCCGACTAAGTTAATGGTATGTTTATAGCACTGCTTTCTTTCTGAACTTTTCGAAGCTTTTTTATTAACAGTGGATGAATCTCGCATGAAACACTTACATGTGTAATTACAGGTGTCGCATGTACATGCAAATTTTTCATTCCACGCAAAGCAAAACGAAAAAGGATCAACAGTTGTTTCAACAAAGCAAAAGTGTCGATAACCATGTAATTTGTATTTTTTTTTCTTATTGATAATAATTATATTAACATATCTCATTTGACGGATCCAGCAGCAATAAAAACCAATTATCTTTTCAGGATTAATGAGTGATCCGAAACAAAGGATGTCTAAAGGGAGAGCGGTTCTAGAAGGCATAATATATTAAATCGTCCTTGGCAAACCAAAGATGAAATTAGTTAAACATACATATATACTATCTAACTGCAGTAATGCAATAAATACCACACAACTGAAAGCATTAAAACCTTCAACGGTGTGTTATTTCCTTTTTTTCCGCAGTTGTACTAAATATGTATACGAAAGGTAAAATAAGATGCTTTTAACATAAAAGCAAACATATCGCTGTTGAGCTCCTCAACCCAACAGTATTATCGATACATCATTGACCTCTGTAAGATTAACTTTCGTGATAGCTTACCAACCGTTATTGGGAGATGGTGTAAAACAACTTCCGAGTTATAATACCCCACAGTAAAAAAATTACCTTTTAGTTCGACGTAAGCTACTCGTGGTCAACAATCAACGAAGTATCAGAAGAAACACAAAACAAATCACGCATTTCTGGTCCATTTTACCCCATGGTGCACCTAACACTCGGGCCCTTGGAGCGGATGAATTCTCTTTTATTTTTCATCTTCTTCCTGTCTTCTTCACGATACTCTCGCCACCAATCATGAAGATCTATTAATACAAATCATGCACGAGTCGCAAATACCAAAACAAACCGGAGGGGATGTTCCATCTTTCAACCGTCGTCGGTGCTTTTTCCTCACTTTTCCACACATGGCGTAAGGTCCCACACCCGTCTGAAGAAATGCCGGAATGGGCTGAACCGGGGCCATTACCGCACCTCATTTCCATTCGATGTGCTATCTTGCTCTGTACTGCTGAGTGGCTGGCTGGCTGGTTGTTTGTGCGCAGCCCAGCCAGATGTGGCTGGACTTGTTATCGTGGCCGGCATCACTGCTCTGCACTGAAGGCTCCCTTGCCTTGTGGTCCGACGAACGATCACAAGATGTTCACGAGTACGATCAACAAAACGAATTTTAGCGTTCTCGTTACTACATTGTGTAGCCTATTCTTGTCCGTTGGGATCTTGAAAGTGCATTTACTTCGCGTGTGCGGATCAGTTGCACGCCATCGATTAGTTGAAAGATTTTTGAAGTATTTTTCCGACATCATTATAAACTTTGCTTACATGAACTTCTTTCTCGTGTCTTATTAAAGTAGCATGATTACTAAGATTTATGCTGATTGTAAAACAGGAAAGAATTGATTTGACTTTTGGAACTAATACATCAAACTTCTTCATATCAGTGTCGTCTTTATGCATAGGTACTACATTCGCAGTGCCAAATAGGGTAACGCAACACTCTTCTTTTTTTACTTTTTAACGACATTCAATTCTCTAGCTAGCTCTAGCTAATTATTTAGCATGGGAAGTTATGAAAATTTTGAGCCATAGTACTCCATTGAATGTAAAAATGTGAAATATGCTTATCGGAAAACTAGAAGAGGCAGGGTCGTTAGGAACAGGCTAAAAATCTTCCGGATTAATGCTTCGTAGGAGTCGAGCGTAGAATTACTACGAATCTCACTTAGTGTGTACGACGCTTTATTTATTTATTTATTTATTTAACTTCGTCAATCGATAAAATTGAAATGTGGAGGGGAAGAGATTTTTTTTTTCTCCACCTAATATATTATGCATCGCTAGATCTGAAATATAAATGTTACATTAAACTCAGGGCCGGCTGAAAGCGTGGGTAGTATGGGTAGTACTACCCACTCGAAAATAATCGAGTGGGTAATTACCCACTCGAAATTTTGAACCATTTCAAAAATTTAGATGTGCAACGCATGTATCTCGCACTACACACATTTGAAAACATCGATGTACCACAATTCCATGTGCATAAACGAACGTGACTTAATGTGAATGTAATGTAAGCGTGTGCATTGCGAAAAGGAAAAAAATCATTACTAATGGACCCCTCACCCTATGCTTTCTACCCACTCGGGCGTAAAGTGTTTCGCCGCCGCTGATTAAACTATATGATTCTTGAATGGTGTGTTGAAAAAATGTATATGGAACAAAAAGCTTATTTTGCTATGGTGACCGTTCTTAATAACCCGTCGCTTGTATGGTCGAGATTGGAAAATGTTCGATATTGTACCAAGCATTGGTTAATCTATTGTTAAACGAACCACGTTTACATTTATGGGGATATGTTGGACGCATCACATTGTTTTTTTTTTCAAAAAAAAACTGTACGAAAGTTTCGATTAGAAGGTTTTCTCAGTTTTTCTTGGATTTAACATAAGAGAAACTTACCCGAATTGTTTTTTTTTTTTCATTTTATATTTTTCAATCAGAATTTTGTGCTGCATCTGCTACCTTCTCATCTTGCTTACAACAAAACTTGAAAATTACTCCCCCGCTATCAGCAATTAAATCTACTCGTGTGTCGCTTTGGTTTCACAACAGAAGAAAAATATCGTGCTTCAACCTACTGTACGAACGAGCACAAAAATGAGTGACGATCACAAGCAGAAGGTAGCCCTATTGTGGTCAAACTGTAGTCCTGTTTACTTTCCGAGATGTCCCTGAAAATTACTTGTTCGAGAAGTGGAAATAAAATATTAAAAGTACAAATGGAGCTAAAGATGGTCTACGTTTACACCCTACGATTTCACCATATTAGACATAGTGTACTGATTATGTTCCAGACCATTAATCAAGCAAAAGCGTTAGTTTCAGGAAACGAAATACATCGTTGAATGTGGCACATGGAATCAGTACCTCTGTATATACAGGCGATGATGCAATCTAGGTACGAATACACGAATTAAAAAAAAAACAATTTTCCGTTCCTCCCACAACCACCGAACATCCGATTGCAGGTCTTGCAATACCAGCAGTAAAAACAAATTTCATAAACTTTAAAAAAGGTGACACCATCAACCCGTACCGTTCAGCTAACGAAAACATTCAACCCAAACAAATGAAAGTGACACCTACCAGCGGCGAAAATAGTTTAAACACATTGGCAACCACATCTCAACATTCGAACACAGACAGCCAATTTGAACTGGACCCCTTGCACCCTCCAATCGTACGCCTCACGTCACAATCAACGAATGGCGACGGTCGTTTTTTAAAGGCCAGACTTCGCGAACCAAAAATAATGAACATTGTACGCCTATACCTGGCATATATAAAGGACCAAAATCCATCTATTTGCGTGGAAGGAATGACGCCGACCAGCATCAAAATGACGCTCGCATCCGAAGGACTACCGACCACTCCTGACCATCTCCTGCGCATTTTCATCGAAGTCTATCAGGAATATGGGCTAAACCCAGACGAAGCAGCAGCAGACCTCGACTCTTATGGAAAATTTTTATCAAGCGAAAGAACCAGGCGCCTTCAACAACTCCGCGAAGCTACGCATAAATTTGGAACGTCGAATTTTCGGAAGTAACGACGCCCTCTATAGAGGAAGAAAATATAACTGTAAGTAATTTAAATATTCCAAAAACTTCTTCGCATCCACAACAGAATTCGACTGAAATTTTGGTCTATTGCCAAAATTTTAATCGAATGAAAAGCCCAGCCAAAATGAAAGAAATCCAACAAAAACTAATTTCATCTTCTTTTAATATACCTAATTCTTGGAACAGAAAGTAGCTGGGATGAAAGCGTAAGAAGCGAAGAAATTTTTGGAAATCAATTTAATGTATTTCGGCATGAGCGTAATTTGTCTCTTTGTAATAAAAAGTCTGGAGGAGGAGTCATTATAGCCATAAACGCAGACTTTCCTTCAGAAGAAATAGAAACCATTAAACATATAGAATTTGAACATATATGGGCAAAAGCAGTAATATCAGGAGAAGTGCACATATTCTCCTCTGTGTACTTTCCACCTGAAAATGCTCACAAAAAATCATTTGAACTATTTTTTCAAACTGTAGAATCTATCATGTCAAACATGGAACCTGAAGTAAAACTGCATATTTATGGCGACTTTAATCAACGTAACACCAACTTCATCGTAGACATTGAAAACGAATCTATCTTACTCCCTGTCGTAGGCGAAAATGAAACACTTCAATACTTCTTTGACAAAATATCTGAATTTGGCCTGCACCAAATCAACCATGTAAAAAATAGACAAAATTCATATTTAGACCTCTTATTCACGAATTGCACTGAAGACTTCTGTGTTAATGCATCTTTAAATCCATTATGGAAAAATGAAGTATTTCACACAGCAATCGAATATTCAATTTTTATTCATCAAAACTCTTCCCCGAACGACATGGAGTATGAGGAAGTGCCGGAATACCATAAAACTGACTTCGAAGAAGTCAAACGTAGACTATGTAGAATGAATTGGCAAACTGTATTGCGTATAGAAGGAAATGTCAACGAAGCAGTGACTAAATTCTATTTAATTGTAACGAATTTAATCTCTGGAACAGTACCAGTAAAAAGAAGAAGAAGAAGAACTCATGGCGGCCAGCAGCCTGTATGGTTCAACCAACATCTGAAAAATTTAAAAAATAGAAAGCAAAAAGCACATAAAATTTACAAGAAAGAACATAGCATTACAAATCGGCAAAACTATCTGGATATTTGCTCCCAACTCGACATAACCATTAACACTGCGCATGAAGAATATAATCGTAAAATCGAGTCTGAAATCAAGACCTATCCAAAGAATTTCTTCAATTACGTGAAAACGAAATTGAAAAGTAGCAACTTTCCATCCCAAATGCATTTTGACGGACATGTAGGAAATAACAATACTGAAATTTGCAATTTATTTGGAAAATTCTATCAAGAAGTCTATACTTCATATTCCGAAACAGACCGCGACCGCGACTACTTTTCATTTATACCTGAATTTTCAAATGGCATTGCCGTCCACGAACTATCTGAACACGAAATTACCACTGCACTAAAAAACTTAGACGCATCAAAAGGACCTGGACCGGACGGAATAGCACCAATATTTTTAAAAAATCTAGCAGAAGAATTCACTCTACCACTACTACACATTCTCAACATGTCACTGAAAAATGGAACATTCCCAGAAATATGGAAATCATCCTTTTTAGTGCCAATTTTTAAATCAGGCGCTAAATCGGACATCCGAAACCATCGTGGGATTGCCATTATATCATGCATTCCAAAATTATTCGAAAAACTAGTAAATGACAAAATATTTCAGCAAATCAAAAATCAAATAACAAGCAAGCAGTATGGCTTTTATAAAGGCCGCTCAACAACATCAAACCTTTTAGAATTTGTAACATTTACTGTAAATGCAATGGACAATGGCAGCCATGTGGAAACACTCTACACTGACTTTAGTGAAGCATTCGACCGTATTGACATACCTTTATTACTCTTCAAACTGCAAAAATATGACATAGAAAATAAACTATTGAAATGGCTCGAATCATATTTAACGAACCGTCAACAAACAGTTCGCTTTCAGAATATACTCTCGGAACCAATTTCTGTCACCTCTGGCGTACCCCAGGGTTCCCACTTAAGCCCTCTTCTTTTTATTTTGTACGTTAATGACATTACCTTTATACTCAAACATCTTAAAGTGCTTATATATGCAGATGACATGAAACTTTTCATGGAAATAAGAAATGTCAAAGACACTGAAATATTCCAAAACGAAATAAATATATTCCACACGTGGTGTAGCAAAAGTCTACTCCAACATAATGTAAAGAAATGCAACTCAATAACCTTCAGCAGAAAAATTTCAAATGTTCCCATAGACATACACTTAGGCAACCAACTTGTAGAAAAATGCAAAATTATACGAGATTTAGGCGTAATCTTAGACTCCAAGCTCACATTTGTTGAACATTATAATACAATAATAAATAAAGCAAATAGTATGCTGGGCTTTATTAAACGTTTCACCTACAATTTTGAAGACCCTTACACAATAAAATCATTATACAATACATATGTCAGGCCAATTTTGGAATATTGCAGCATAGTATGGAACCCATACACTGTCCTGTACGAAGAACGCATCGAATCAGTCCAAAAACAATTTATTTTGTACGCACTTCGTAAACTAAACTGGACGACATTTCCTCTTCCATCGTATAAAGCACGTTGCATGCTCATTAATATACAAACACTCAAAGAACGCCGCGAATTTGCCATGCTTTACTTTATCAACGACATTATTTCTCAACGTGTACAATCCGCATCATTACTTTCGCATATAAAATTTTATGTACCTAGCCGACAACTAAGAACTCGTAATTTATTCCAAGAACAATCTTTTAGGACAAACTATGCTAAAAATAGCCCCATCAATAGAATGATGCGTCATTATAATGAAAATTGTGTAATAATTGACCTTTCCATGTCTAGAAAACAAATCAAATCTGAACTAAACCGTAGAAATAATGTATAGTATATAAGTAAATATTGTAAAACCATTCTATGTAGTCTACATATGCTTGACGAAAATAAATAAATAAATAAATTAGCTCCGGATGCCTCTAAAAACATTATTAATCGTTACGTACACCTTTAACAAACCGAAATGTTATCTGGGTACTCGAAAATCAAAAAAATTGTAACTATGGCAAGTTTAGCTCATTTGGATAGGGTAATTTCGGGAGAGATGCCGCGTCGGGTGAGATGCCACACTTTCTATATCTCGTATATAGGGTCACTTTTATACGGTGATATGGTATTGTTAGTGTGTCTTTCGGAGAATTACAACACTGGAGATGTAAAATAATCCATATTATTAACTCACGAAAAATTTATTATTAATTATGTGCGTCCAGTTGCATCATGGAGTGCCGAAAATTTTTCAATGCAGCAAGATTCCGTTTTTGGCACGTTCCGTTTTTGGCGTGCTCCCATTTTGGCACACTCCGATTTCGGCAATAAACGGGTTCCGTTTTTGGCAACATTCTTGTTGTACATAATAAGTCTTTTAAAAATGTGCAATAGATATTTTTTTTTGTATCAATTGACATCACATTTGACTTTATTTCCAAACATGGGAGTCATATTAACCCTCAAAGGGAACACTAATATTTTTTTTCCAAATTATGTTAAAATTGTCTCATAGTTTCACTACATTACTGTGATAATTTTTAAATGCTTTTCGAATGTTGTTGTAAAACAGTGTTGTGCATTTAAGGGTTAACTATATTTCACACTATATGTGTTGTATTTAATGATCACAATAAGTATAGAAATGTATTTTTTTAGTATATTATAACTGGTAGCAGTGTAACTAGTGTCTGCCGGAATTAATTTTTATAGTAAGACCCAGAGCCTGTGCGCTTTAAGAGTCAAGTACAGAGAAATGCGCTACACTGTGTAATAAGACTAGTTCTGGAGAAAATTTTCAATAGAACCTTGATAACCTCTTTATCTTTGTATTATTACGACGTCAACACAAAACTTGGCACTAAATGTTCAGTACATATCGAAAGCTGACCATGGTGCTTCCCAAAGCCGTATTTAGGAATACAAAACTGATGGCCCCCAAATAGTTTGGTTTGCTTTATAATGTCTTTGGCTAATTTGTTAGTTTTTTGGAGAGTTTTTCAAATGCTTGGAATTAGGGTGGTCCTTGTGGTTGAGGTGTTCAAAGTATCGACTGTTTAGATGTGTGAAGTTTTCCTGCGGAATGCCTCACAAATTAATAACACAAATGAGTTGAAGCAAGTTTGCTGAATAAACAAGGCTATCTATAATGGTTCATTTATTATGATTTGTTTTAAGATTGAAGGTAGCGTGGCTCTTGAAAAATAGGGTTGCTTATATTATCTTTTGATGTGTTAATTTCTGCAATGCATTGTTCTAGAGATTTTTGAACTTTTATTGGAGCACATTTTCACCGCTGCACTGATGTTTTAATCCCTTTTGTTTGGACAGTTGCAAGTGATTTTTATAGGTTTTCTTCAAACCTATCTTCAAACATTGCAATTTGAGTTTCAATCTATCAATGCCATCTGAAAGATCGACGATTGGTAGTTATAGAGGACAAAATTTATTCATTTTTTAAAAGAGCTATGTTTTTTAAACAAAATTGTTCATTAATATTCACGAAAGAAAAGATAACAATCCCAGGAGCGAATGTCATGATAACACACTTTGAAACATTTTTCGAAGATGTAGAAATAAAACATTTATTATTTTTCATAAAAAAATGTTAAAATTCATTTTCTCGAGTATTTTTTTAAATGTCATGTAGTGCTATCTACATAAGTTATGAAGTATAAATGTCTTCAGTACATACGTTAAAAATATCAAACAAACAACTTTGATCAGTTCTACTTATCTAGATCAAAACCTAAATTGTCAAAATAATCATCATTTTCATCTAAGATATTTTGCTAAAGACACCAATCCTCCACGATATATACCCAGGGCGCTAGAGGTTTTGAGCGTCGAAAGTAGCATTCTGCCCCACCGTACGACGTCTGAATTTGATAAAAACATGAATAAAATTGAATTTTATTATATTTTTCTTTCATTTCATTCAATTTCATATATGTTTAAAAATCCTTGAAACATTTTTGAAATCGTAAATAGAAAATCTAAACTTCAAAAATAAGGTTCCTTTTTTGGCACGGTTCCGGTTTTACAACTGAAAAAAAAAAAATTGTTGCCAAAAACGGAATCCTACTGTACCACATTAAAATTTCGTTTTTTTAAATTGTTCGATTTTTTTTTGGTAAATCATGTATCAATTGAATAGCTGGGACCTTTTAGAAGACATTCTGATCATGAGCACTGTCATCCATAATTTCAGAGAAAAATGTCGTCGTGCGGACGCTCTCCCATACAATTGGGAGAGATGCCGTATCAAAATTGCGGGTGAGATGCCGCACTCGATGGCGGAGGATATGCAGCTAAAATGTATTTTTTTCTCCTCGGAATGTCATTAAATGATTATTTGCGCCAGGTATAGGTTATTAAAGGGGGGGGGGGGGGGTAAGGGATTCAATCAAAACTTTTGTGTATTATAATGCATCACTTCAATAACATTCTGTGTTTTTTTCGACTCGGTGACGAAGCTTTTTATAGAACATCTCTGGAAAAACACGATTGCGGTGTTAACTGCCATTTGAAAATTACTAAACCGATTCTTTTCAAATTTTACATACACATTGTATGTAAAAAATACCTAACCCCTACGTTGAGTTTTTGTGAATTTGGCATTGAGACATTGGGGGTCGATAGGTCAATTGGGAGGAATTGAAGGCTGCCTGCGGTAATCACGATACTATTGGGAATTTGTGATGACATCATTACAGTTCCTCGATGGCGGAGTGGTTAATGTTAGACAGAGAAAGGGTAAAATTCGCAAACGAAAAAAGCAGTTTTTTCCACACCGTATGTCAGATCTTCATAAAAATCAATCAGCAGTACTGTAACAACATTCTACATACGCTGATTGATTTTTATGAAGATCTGACATAAGGTGTGGAAAAAAAACTGCTTTTTTCGTTAGCGAATTTTGAGCATTCTCTGTCCAACCTTAACGCACCCAACTAGAGACTGGGAGATCGCAGGTTCGATTCCTGCTTGAGGACATCTTTTCTCGGTGTTTCCAATAAAACAGTGAATTTTCACTGTTTCTTCATTCTCACCGTTCCGGTCATTCTTTCTCTGTCTGTTTTCGAGTGGACACGTTCACAAAAATGTATAACGTTACTTGTCAAAAAAAACTTGAGTGGGTTGAGATTGCATATTTCGGTAGAAAAAATAATAATATAATATAACAATATAATATAGAGCATCTCTTGATTTGGTAATTAAGCATCCTGGAAATAATTATGGAGAATGAACTCAAAACATTATTTAGTGGCTTGGAGTTGTTTATAATGATATTAAAAACAACTTTTTTGAAGACACAAGAATCATCAATTGCTCATAAAAACCGATTCTGACGTACTAGAAACAAACGCCATTTTCCATCATTTTCCTTCTTCTTTCCGAAAAACGGTGTGTGGTCCCAATACACTCAAAATTTTCTGTTTTGTCGAGCAGTCTCATTCCACGAGCTTCCAATCACTTTAATCGAGCCTTGAAGTGTTTTGTTTGTTTTGGTAAAAAGTGTTTAGAAAAATGACAGAAGACATATGCAACATGGTTAAAAGACATGGCTCTACAAATGTCAAACATATAATAAAACTAATAAAAGTACGTCTGATAGAAAATATTGAAACACTTAAGTTAGTTCCACATATACATTACTGTACAGCACGAAAACATAGGCATATTTCGAAAATTTTACTTGATGCAATGTAAAGATGAATCGAGATCCCGTAGAATGCGATTTATAATACTAATTTTTATGCACAAAACCTAAAATTGTCAAGTGTTTTCAACACAAGATTGCGGCTGGACATTTTTCCACAGAATAGTTCTTTTGAAAAAGGTCCAAAAATCTATCTTCCGTAATTTTTGACCTAGAGCAAAAAACAATTTTTTTTCCATTCCTTAAAACTATAGAAAGCGACGGTATTTTGATTTTTTCGCGAAGTGCCACTCTTTTCGATAGAAACACGCTAATCATTTCTTAAAAATCGATGCAAAGTTGCCTATTTAAAGTAATTATACAATAAAAAAAGAAATCCTACGTCGAATATACGGTGAAAATTTCAGGACGATAAAAAAAAATATTGGTTTGAGTTATATTTTTGCCCATCGCAAAAAAATGCGGTTTAGACAAAAACACAATTAAAGTTTTGAGTACACTCAGGGTATACAGGGTTACGGTAAAATTGAAAATTTGAATATTCATATGTTATTGCCGCCTTCCATATTTGGAAATATCACTTTTAAGGCCCTAATACATATGTTAGGCAAATGATCCATTCTTTTAAAAATTCCACTTTTTAATAAGAGTGTGAATATTACAAAGTACTTGTGTGAATATTATTAAAGGCTTAAGCAATAGGATTCGTGATAATGGTTCAAATCAGTTTTTTTTCAACCTCTAGGTAGCGTGTTTTCAAGAGCTAAAATTTCAGTTCTAGTTTTCAGATAGCCATGAAAATTTGAATAAACGCTATTAATGATATGTACTTCAAATATACGCAATAATTTTCTTCCATTTTTTGGGCCAGCACATATATAGTCCCTGAAATGAATACTAATAAACAGCGGGAAATTGTACAAAGCAAGATGCGTCAATTACGATGCTGCACCACCGGCAGCGAGGAGCCAAATGATATTATCTCACTCATCATTAGTGTGAAGCTCATATATACCATTTTACTACTCAAGTAGAAGTAGTGCATGTCGTCATGGTACGGGTAGTGAAGATGTGTTTTCACCAAATAGAAGTTTGTCGGCTCTTATCTTAGGATATTTATTACTGAAAGTTTCAGGTCATGAGCAAAATATAGCAGGGAAGAAAAGAATGAAACAAAACAAAATGCAGTGCATAGCAGCAATGATGATGAGATTGCTTGTGGCGGGCGGGTGTGGAGAATGTGAGGTATAGAAGAAAGATACGAAACCAAATGCTAACAAATTTTCTTTGTGTATGAGTGTGTGTCATCGACTTTATTCGTGAGCGTTGTGCTCATCTCGAACTGTGCGCGAACAGCTCAATGTTCTAAAAGGATTGTTTTTGGAAATGAGATTGTGAGCCCAAGAACAGAAAATCTGAGTGATCCGTTTTGGGTATAGCATAATAAGACTCTGGTCAACAGAAACGGGAACAGATCCAACACAGTTTGATTTGAACAATTAAATGCATATTCCTCTAATCAAGATTCATATAGGTAGGTTTTGGGCCTGTCAAGATTACCAGCCTGGGGCCCGACGCGACTCTCGACGGCCCTGCTAAGGGATAATCCAATTTCGATTGACTTTAAGAAAAATCGATTTAGACCCACAGTTCAGAAGGTGAAACAACCTGTAGAAGTGCAAATGGAGGTTTCCTATAGTTTCTTATTTGAATATCTAATGCAAATTACCGAGGGATGGGATAAGAAAACAACACTGGTCACATACTTCGGGCAGACCCCTACATGGTAGTTTTATAACCAAGTGGCCCACTACGGGAAAACATGTGCTGAAACAACATACGACCGTGAACAGTATGAAAGCAGTATCGGTGACGGCATGAACGTGAACTATATCGCGAGAGAATGCAGAGTGAATATCCGCTCCAGCTTGAGATAATGCAACAAACGTTTCATCGCCAAGAAAGAGGATCTCAACACGCAATAGAAAAAAATATACAATTACTCTCAAAACCGACTTTTTAACCGAGGGCCGGAGGTTCGAGTCTCATAAAAGATTCGACTCAGTTCGTTTGTATGTGTGCGTACGTATGTGTATGTATTTTCTAATGTTACTCACTTTTCTCAGAGATGACTAAACCGAATTGCACAAATTTAAAATAAACTTCAAATGAAGTGTATAACGCTCCCATAGGCTGCTATTGAATTTCGTGCTATTTCGTGATTGGCTTTCCGGTTCCAGAGTTGCGAGATGATGGGAATTGCAAATTATCATATAAAATATTGCTTAACTTAACAGATGAATCGAGATAATTTAAAATGGGATTTATAGTAGGGTAAGGTGGGGCAAATCCGACCGTTGGGTAAACCCGACCCCCTCTGTTATCGAAAATCGGGAGCACTAAGCGAACTAATATCAATGTTGTCGTGTAGAGCATCGAAAATAATCATAATGGTGGCGTGACAGCATTTTATTAGTCTACATTGGGATACTCAAACGACTATAAGTGTGTTTTTACAACTTTTGATTTGATTTTTGTGCATCATTGACTACAGGATAGTATTGATTGTTAAAGTGATTTCATAAAAAATGTAAGTTGATTTAAATTTTTTGATTAAAGTCCTACAAAGTGCATAGATGAATTTAATCCAACTTTTTTCATAATTTTTTTTAATTGCATCGTAATGAAAAATGACGCGGTGGGGCAAATCCGACCTCTAAATAGTGGGGTAAATCCGACCGCTTTTTGCTAAGAAAATGTTTATTTATCAAATTGAATTATATTTTATTGTTATTCATAATTGTTTTGCACAATGGTTCATAATTACAAAGGAAAGACACAAAAACGTGATGAATATTGTATTCGTTGAGCAATTGCTCCCATGCAAATGGCAATATCTTTAAGTGCTACTGCTCGTGATTTTGACATTCCAAGATTGACATTGAATTCCATTTTCTTCATGTTACTATTCAATAACATAATATTCATTGATTTATCATTGAAAAACGTTTTTAATCCACCTAACAGTGTGATGAGACATTTCTTATAACTCTTATCACTCTCTTCGGATATTATATCGTTTGAGAACATTTAGAACTTGTTGCATCGCGATGTTTTTGATAACACATACTACATGGGATAGTGGCAGGACTCAGAGAACCGCTCAAATCAGCATAGGACAACATCAGTGCTAGAAATCACAAACCAAATCAATGGGAAAGCGAAAAAATGGCCCATAAAATAGACATACCAACGAATTATTTTTAATGCTCTGTTAATAAAATATCTATATTGTGGTGGGAAAACTGAATTTTCCTAAAGGGGTTATATATTGTACTGAGCCAAAAAAAATCGATTTTTTTTTGAATCGTTTCGAAGTTTATACTTTACTCAAATTTCCAACGCGACTGAGAACTAAGAAAATTTTAATGAAATCGCAGCTCCTGATATCACGCTATCTCTGAAGTGCATGCGTGCATAGTTTCAAATTTTACTTCGACATCAACTTTTTCTAAAGGTGACTTCCCAGTAGTATCCTTGATTTGAATTATTATCGCTAATCCTAATGCCAAAGAACAAATAAAAATCTCACGAAATCGAACCGTTCGGAAAAATCATCATCATTACTGAAATTTTCATTTTCACGAAACTTTTCGATAACCTTCCGTCACTTGCGTTAATGCGCTGGGTGCACAGTGCTCTGAAAATCTAGCGAAATCGTCTTAGGGCACCAGCGGGTCTGTAAAAAATACTAAAAATTAATTTCTATTCCATAATTTTCAGTTCAGCAATTCGAGAGATCGTGCTCACCGCAAGCCATGAAAAATAGACTACGTTGTGAAGCGATGGTCACTATTTATTAAAAAATCACGGTTAAATAAAAAATAAAACTATTAAAAAATTTCAAATAGTTTATAATTTTCACAAACTTATTAGGAAAAATTGTTGAATAAGCTTTCGTAATATTATGTAGGAAAAAAGCTGAAAATTTCAGTATTTTCTCTATCTGCAACATATAAACCCTTAAGTATACCAATTAATTGGTATACGAATTGGAATAGGTTCGCCAAATTTTGGAAGAAGTCTATAAAATAACCCCTTGAAAGCTACCTAAAAATTGTTGTAGTTCGATGCAATAAAAAAACCCCCAAAAATGAAATGTACCTATTAATGTGAAACACAGCGAATAATACATACAATAAAGACCCATTTTTATCAGTCTCATGGTGTATTTTAGGTTGACTAAATCGGGCAATTTTTTTTTCTTTTTAATAAACTGAAGCTGTTAAAATATTCTTCTCGTCCCTTGATGTAGTCTGATAACTATTTCTGATTATGATGAGCTTTTTATTTTCGCATATTTCGCATATATTCATGATAAGGAAAACATGCGCAAGAAAGGATTTACTCCAATTCAGTCTTGTTCGTCTGCTAGAGCCCATCAAACATATGTTCATATTTGGCTGATAAAATCAGGGTTTCAATGTATTATAATAGATATTCAGCATTCGAAGAAGTTTCTTGTGAACGAGTGTAGAACGACTATGTTTCTACTTGCTTGCCAGAAATTCGGTTTGGTGAAAATCGATCATACTGTCCAAACGGCATAATTCCGAAATTGTAATTTTTGAAGTTTTAAAATTATGCAGAATTAATTTTTCAGAAAATATTAACAGAATTCGTGTTGTCTTTAGCGAATTTGTTGAGACTTTATTATAATCATGAATATTAACCTGAGAAAATTCACCATAAATACTTCTTGGACGATATACCGTCAAAATTATTTTATCAAATGATGCGCTGTTTAACGTTTGTAAAACTCATTGAAGATACTAAACCCCCGAAATTGGCGGTTTCAAAATGATGCTATCTTAACCTTAAATTACTATGCTATATTTCACCCTAAGGAGGAAAATTTGGTAAAACCAAAATTTCTCACTAGGGTGAAAATTTGTTGGTAAAAACCAGTCTTTGTACAGGAGGGCACAAATCCTTATTTCATACTATATTGCGTTTCGGCTTCGCCTCATCAGAAACCGACACTAACACATTGTCGGAATAGATTAGCGCCGGCTTGACGCAAATCCCTTAAAACTAAAACACACTATGTGTATCAATCAAACGACTGATCAAACGTGATGTCCCGTTCGAGCAGAAGTTCTCTTTATGCCGATGAGACACAAGTGAAGCCGAAACTTGTCTTGGCTTAGCAGGCCTATGCGAAAGCACTATGCTATATTTCACCCTAAGGAGGAAAATTTGGTAAAACCAAAATTTCTCACTAGGGTGAAAATTTGTTGGTAAAAACCAGTCTTTGTACAGGAGGGCACAAATCCTTATTTCATACTATATTGCGTTTCGGCTTCGCCTCATCAGAAACCGACACTAACACATTGTCGGAATAGATTAGCGCCGGCTTGACGCAAATCCCTTAGTGTGTTTTAGTTTTAAGGGATTTGCGTCAAGCCGGCGCTAATCTATTCCGACAATGTGTTAGTGTTGGTTTCTGATGAGGCGAAGCCGAAACGCAATATAGTATGAAATAAGGATTTGTGCCCTCCTGTACAAAGACTGGTTTTTACCAACAAATTTTCACCCTAGTGAGAAATTTTGGTTTTACCAAATTTTCCTCCTTAGGGTGAAATATAGCATAGTGCTTTCGCATAGGCCTGCTAAGCCAAGACAAGTTTCGGCTTCACTTGTGTCTCATCGGCATAAAGAGAACTTCTGCTCGAACGGGACATCACGTTTGATCAGTCGTTTGATTGAAACACATAGTGTGTTTTAGTTTTAAGGGATTTGCTAATCTATTCCGACAATGTGTTAGTGTCGGTTTCTGATGAGGCGAAGCCGAAACGCAATATAGTATGACTTAAATTACTGTTTTTAAACATTTGACCTATACATATAATTGGTCATACAACAAAAATCAAATGCTCATCAAAATCGATCAGAACCTGCTAGAGTCGAATGGAAATCGTCATTTTTCATAAATTTCTCTCTACATTCGGAAAGTGTTATCCTCGTTATTAATCATATTACTTTTCGTCTCAACTCGACGCATTCCAAAAAAAACCTGTTTTAGGTGGGTGCAATTGTGCTTTTCTCATTTGTCCAGACTACGATTCCATGGCTGGTTATGTTCAATACAATGGTGGAAATGAATATTACATGTTCAGTACGATTTGCACATACATACAACGGATCGATAGTCACGATCTTGAGATACTATGTGATACTGAAACATCGCTTGAAACCAGCGGCGGATCATGGAGAAAGATCCGGAAGGTCCAGGCCCTGCCGAACATTTTCAACTTGTTAAGAAATTTTAAACTAGTTTTAATTTTAAAGTAGCAACCCCTCACTGCATACTCCCTCCGGGCCGGTATGATTGACGATTTTTAGAGTGATTGCATAACCTTTCTATATTAGAAAGGCAAAAATGTACCAAAGTCCAAAGAAGTCAATTTTTGTCAAACATCTCAATGTTTCATGCATTTTAAAGTCATTTGGCATCAAAAATACAAATTTGATTTTGAAATTTTTCATTTCATTTGTGCAAATCGATCCAGCCATCTCTGATTAACAAAGGTTACATTTTTTTCCACATATACACATACACACACAGACATTTTCCGATCTCGACGAACTCAGTCGATTGGCATATGACACTCGGCCCTCCGGGTCGGGATTAGATTGACGAATTTTAGAGTGAATGAGAAAAGCAAAAACATTTTTAGCAAATGTTGAAAGTTATGCATTTTTTTTGGTGAGCAGTTCTATGTTTCATAGACATTAAATCAATTTGAACTTCGCTTCCTATTAACTAAAGACCCTTATTACAGTACATTTCTACAAAAACGAGCTCAATTTGAAAATAAATCTGAGGATTATGATTGATTACAGAACTCTGGAATTTTCTATTGGAATGTTTCCAGGCAAGAATTTCATATTGATGCAATTAGACAACTGTGAAATCAAGACCAATAGATCAGTTACATATCAGGACCCCATTCCGACAATTTATCAAAAGTCCTCATGATGTTTACAACAACAGGTTATCAATGTACGGATCAAATAATTGTTATTGTAATATTGAATTAAATCAGTCTGCATCAATAAATTTTCAACTTCAATCCAATATTTTTTTGGGTCTGGTGGGGGGGGGGGGGTTGTATGGTGTTAAACCCCAAAACCTTCTCTTGGCTACGCCGTTGCTTGGAGTTATTTATTTCGCTTTTCATTTTCCGATATGTTTCAGATCGATCCGATGGTTATAAGTTAGAAAAAATGCAGTCAGAAGGTTCGCACAAATGAACATTTTGTACTGATAAGTTATCAAGTTCCTTCCAGACAACTTGGAAGTGTTCGGTTATTATTTCTAGCGGTTGTAGATAGACAAATGAAATACAAAATTCGATTTATCGAAATAATGTTTGGCTTATTTCAATGGATTATTACTATATTGAACAATAAATAGGCGACAAAGAGTAATCCACAAACATCAAGCCATAACTTTTAAAGTATTCAAAATAGATATTTGAAGTCTTCAGTAAAGTTATTCGCAAAAGTAAGAGCTACAAATTTGCTGAAGGCATCATTTCGATATAATCACTTCCAAGAAAATTTGTGAAAATATCTCACTCATAGGGGGATTAATCAGCAAAAGCACAATACCAAAAGAAAGGTCATATTGCCTCCATTAAATTCTCCGAAGATACTATTGACCTAAAATAAGCCGTTTTGGCGTTAATAATAGATTACATGTTTTTGGTCATATTTCTGGCAATGGGAAATGATAAAAACCTTTCGTCCGCATTTAATGTTAAATATCTCTTTTGATAATAGTCCGATTTCAACAATCTATAGCTTGTTCGAAAGGTATTCGTTGAAGCTATCTAAAAACATATAAATTGTTAACCCATATTGTCAATTTCGGCAGATAATTTAAAAGAACTGCAAAAAACGCTATTTTTGCGCATTCAAACATTCATATCTTGGAAACTAAACATCAGAATCAAAAACAAATTGATAGCGTTCATACTGTTTTTTAGTTCTTTCATTTAAAATTGGTTTGGATAAGATCGGTTCAGCCATTGCTGAGAAACACGAATGAGAATTTGTCCGTTACATACACACACACACACACAGACATACACACACACAGACATTGTCCCAAATCGTCGAGCTGAGTCGATTGGTATATAAGACTCGGCCCTCCGGGCCTCGGAAAAAATCTTGAAAGTTTGAGCGAATTCTATACATTTCTTTTATAAGAAATGTAAAACCATAAAATTTGGGTAATATCTGTACTAAATCAACCAAAAACATAGGTGGTCGGATTTACCCCACCATTTTTGAAAATAACAAAAATGAACGTTGTTTCTCAAAATTTTCCCAAGATACGAATAAAATGCTATACATAGAAAGTTGCCCAGAAGTTAAACCTTTAATTTCGTATATAAAACGACTTGATCCGGTGTAAAGCGCATTTTGCAGTCAAAACAATTTACTAGGTCGGATTTGCCCCACCTTACCCTACTAATTGTGATGTACAAAAATAATGTTTTCGAGTAATTTCATCACAAGATAGCGGTTGGGCAGCATTTCCCTGACGGCGAGTTTTTTTGAAGGGCTTCGTGGCCGGAAATCTACGGAGGATAGATTTTTTTTATCTAGGGTTAAAAAATATAGTTTTTTTCGATTATTTAGAACAATAGCAGACGACGTACGTATGATTGTTTCGATATTTTGATTTTTCGCGAACACACATTGTAGTAGAGAAACGAAAATATCCGAACAATCAAAAATCATTTGATTGAAGTACATTTCCGACCAATTAAAAAGTGTTCTAGAGAAATAAACACGGTTAAAGTTTTCAACACACTCAGGTTATACATAAGAGGCATTACGGCAGAATTGAAAATTTGATCCTTTTCAATTTTTTAAAAACTCTACGGTCAATTTTTGCAAGAATATTTATGCACCACTCACCATGTTGGATTTGTGTATTTTTAAGTGCTTACCTGCAAATAAAAAGAAAAGAGAAGTTATTTTTCAATTACCAGAAATTAAAATGCATATTGAATTTTTCAAGATAAAAAATAAAATAAACATAGCTCTCTTCATGGATATACACTCAAGTTTTTTTTACGCGGTTTTTTTTTCGCGGTTTTTTTTACGAGGATTTTGAAATTTACGCGGTTTTCATTTACGCGGATTTTGAAATTTACGCGGTTTTCATTTACGTGGTTTTTGAAATTTACGCGGTTTTCATTACGCGGTTTTTGAAATTTACGCGGTTTTCATTTACGCGGATTTTGGAATTTACGCGGTATCCATCAATGAGGTTCCCTTTATCGCGGATTCTTAAATTTAAGTGGTCTTCATTTACGCGGATTTTGAAATTTACGCAGTTTTCATTTACGCGGATTTTGAAATTTACGCGGTTTTCCTTTACGCGGATTTTGAAATTTACGCGGTTTTCATTTACGCGGATTTTGAAATTTACGCGGTTTTCATTTACGCGGCTCTTATCCCCCGCGTAAAAAAAACCTGAGTGTATATGTTTTGGATAAAAATCGCACTCACAAGTATCATAAGTGTGTATTGATGATAATTAGGTATGTACAACAAGTCATAAGTATGCACTGAAAATTTTCTATACACATGAAGGATCAATTATTAACTTTATACATATCTTTGGTTGAATTTGGTCCAGAAACAATCGGTGAGATGCAATTTGATAGAAATTGGCCCAGAAAGCTATTGAGTTCTACAAGATGACGACATGAATGAACTCGCGATAAATGAAGTTCATGTTTGGCAATTCTTGGTGGTTTGTTTACTTTGTCAGTTGCGTGAGTGCGAGTGCAACGGGTGCTCATCTGTTACATTCGAACTCACGTAACTTCCATGTAAACCAACCACCGAGAATTTTCAACTGAAGTTCATCCGGCTTATTTTACAGGGTGTTGGTTGGTGGAAAACCTAATTGAGTTCTACAAGATGACGACACGGATGAATTCGTGATGAATAAAGTTCATGTTTGACAATTCTCGGTGGTTTGTTTACTTCGTCAGTTTCGTGAGTTCGAGTGAATTGGATGTTCATCTGTTGCATTCGAACACACGTAACTCCCATGTAAACAAACCACCGAGTATTGTCAAACGAAGTTCATCCGGCTCATTTTGTGGGGTTATGTCGGTTGGTGTAAAACCTAATAAAAAGTAGTCATTTTTGGTTGTCAAATATGCAATATTTCTAGTTTAAAATTAAAGCTGTATTTTTTCGCGAACTTATATTTTTATTTTGAACATTTTTATGCCATTGTGTTTTAAAAAAATTTAAAAAGAGAATCATTCAAAACTTGAATATAATTTGAACCAATCGCAAGATACATTGATTTGAAACATAAAACTCACAATTTTTTTTGCTATATGTTAATAACAAAGCAGACTTGAAATATTCTGAAAACGTCATTTTAAAGAGAATTTTTAGATAAGTATGACATCTGTCATAAGATAGCACAACAGTGACGATATGTCACTCTGACATGGAGAAATTGAATAATAGATGGACATTAGTGTGGGACAAAAGATAGATTCCAGCTCCGAAGAACTTTTTGGGTACCATTTGGGTCCTAGAACATCTGTGCAAATTCTTAGCTTGATCCCTGAAACTATACTTTTGCGTCCACTGTTTACATGGGATTTTGTATGGGAAAATTAACTTTCACAAAATAATTCCTCCAGGAGTCGCCCATTGCTTCCTAAAAATAAACCGTTATGTGGCTTTTGTAGGAAATTTAACAAAGAAACAAAGTCTCGAAAACTATGAAACGATCTGACGCTTGAGAAAAAAGTTATTAGGCTGAAACCAATTGATGCTGATGAACTGATTGATAAAATATTAATTTTTTCTAGCACCACTGTTGTTGGTTGTCCAATAATATTCAGTATTGTTTTGATCTTCTCTTAATGTGTCTAAATCATGTATCTTTACTGTTTGGCCACTTCGCAAGAGTTTTGAGGGATAAATGAAGGCTTCTTTTGTACATAGTAAGAGAAAATTAAAGATTTTGTTAATAATTCGACCGTCAGCAGACGTGATGCTATGGAAAGTAAAATTTTCAATAATCTTCAGGGCATCAATCGGTTTTTGCTTAATAACATTTTCCACAAGCATCAGATCGTTTCGTGGTCTTCTAGACATTGTTTTCTTGACAAATTTCCTATAAAAATCAGACATCTATTTATTTTTAGGAGGTAACGGGCGACTCTTGGAAGAATTAATTTTCAAAAGACGTTTTCCCCATACGAAATCCCATGTAAACATGTAAACCATGGGCGCAAAAATATAGTTTCACCGATCGAACTAAAAATTTGCAGAGTTGTTCTGGGAGCTAAATGGGACCCAACAAGTTACTCGGAACGAAATTTTGTGTTTTTTTCATATAACCCACTCTAGTGGACATAAGTATATGCAAAAGCCAAAAATGCTCCACCTCTTGTAATTATAGATTACAAGAGATTACAAGAGCTACACATACGAAAACATCAAGATTAGTTTGTCTCCCTTTTCAACAGTGGCGGATCCAAGGGTCCGGACCCCCTCCAATTTTTTTACTGGTTGAGAAATCTTAAATTAGTTTCAAATTCAAAATCATTCCTAACCAAATTGGACCAACAAAACTGATATTCATTAATTGTTACATTATTAGATATTACGAATTGTACAATGCTCATTTTAAAATTAACATTTGAGACCCCTCCCGAACATTTTTTTTCTGAATCCGTCCCTGCTTTTGCACAAATGAAAACTGCAAATGAAGGCTTGACGTACTGCCAGAGTCGATATTGAGTGCTTGAACAGGCTACCTATAGATATAGGATTTATCCTAATGGGAACGCAACCTGCTGAAAATGTTTTAGACAAGCTATTACGATGATAAATTCAATCAGGTCATTGCTGTCATAATAGTCCAGCAAGGAACACTCACAGCTGCGATTCGAAGATGCTGTCGAACACCAAATCGTTATCGCGCGACCGTTTACAAACTCTACGCAGCTCGCAACAGGTTTTACCCTGATTCGGGTTTAGCGAGATAAAAAAAAACAAGTTTAAGAAATGTGTTGAAAATCAGGAGAAAACTGTATCCATATCGGTACACGTGTGAGTAAATTTCTGACCAAACACGGATACGAGACCTATATCAGTGCGGTAAGATCTCCCTGGGTGTCCGGGTAGTGAGGCAGGGTGATCGTAAAGAATATGCTTCAAACAGGCAGCGTGCTCGGTTCAACTAAATCGTAAAAGTTTCGGCCTGTTTTACGATTGCGGGACCTCTGGCGGTACAATGTTTCAACCACAGCAACTGCATTCAATTTTCGATATTACTGTATCGAGAAAATTGCTCTATATAAAACATGTGAAGATTTGATAATAAAAACTCCAATAAAAGAACTTGAAGCAAATATTGAATTAAATGAAAACTTCTTCATTTGGATTGAGCTTTTCTCATCGTGCACTAATGTCATGTAGTTATCTTAGTAATGACTAAACCGATCTAAACGTAACTAGTTCCAAATAAATTAAAGTTTTCAAAGTTTGAGCGAATCCTATGCATTTCTTTTGTAAGAAGTGCAAAAATGAAAAAAAATGTTATTAACCCACTTACTGCTAGAAAACAAATACTTTATTAACAATTTAATAAATACCTAATTCTAATTTAAACATTCAATCTCCCTTCCGAGTAAGGGAGTATTTCGGTTTTTTTTTGTTTCAGATGGAAATTACGCGCTGAATCTTGCACGGAGTTGGAGTTGTCCGCGGCGAGCTGAGCAAAATTATTCATAAATCAGCCATTTCTATTTATTTTGACATTCAAAAAGCTTTGTTTTGTTGGAAAGCATTTGTCCGAAAACACGTAAAAGATTATTTGTTTCTCCTGTTGTTTTCATGTTCGGAAATATTCTAAAAAATCACCTTTCTATGAGTTCTCTATGAGGGGACCTTCTTAAGGGGTTTATGTGGTATTGATGCTATGCCCTGCATTGCACCACCGCGATTATTTTGAAAGTGCCTTTTTCACCTGAATTCATGCGCTACAATTCCTAATTTGGGAAAAATTGAATAACTCCCCCATTTTTGGACGGATTTTGCTAATTAAAATGTCATTGGAGGCGAAATTAAATTCTTTTGAATTAGAACAATGTAATTTTTAAAATTTCTTTCCCAGAATCAAACATAATTTAGCATACCGTTGGAGAAGTTTATTTTTCTTCTTGTCAGAACTGTCAAAAAATTGAAAAATCGCTATGTAGCTATGTGGTTTCGTGTTGCATTTGACTGGACCTACAACCTAAACTTGAGAAGTGTATTCAAAGTTTTATTTTATTGTAGCACCGTGTTATTGCTAATCCTATTGCCAAAAACAAATAAAAAGTCTTCAACAATTGATTTCGCAGGAGAAATAGTAACTAGTATTGAAAAAACTATTTTTTTTGCGGAAACCCTTCGCTCAATCACTGAAGACTGCACTAAAATTACTCGATCAGCAACCGATATATGCCATTAAGCTAAGAATAAGCAAGGTCCAACCCATGATGCCCTGCTTGGAAGGAAGAGCAACAATATTGATGCTGTTTTATCAGAGTTACCTGGACACCGTATTATACAGTCGTTAAATGCTAGCTGGTCACGACCCAATTGGCTCTAATTACTATAATTTATTCCCGAATGGTTGGAACCCACTGAAAACAATAAATCAAGCAATAAAATAATAATTTTTCTCATTTTTCTTCATCGTCACGACTGCCACCTGACATAAACCGATCGTCCTGTAGCGACAGTGAAAAATTTTCCGGCCCAATGTATCCCGCGGCTGTCACAATGTCCATGAGAAAAAGCAAAATAAAACAGCAAACATACATATTTCTGCCAATTTGCAACGAAATTTATTTTTATTGTCACTGTGCCCCAAAATCAGCAAAGTGAACCAGGCCGAGAGACACTGCAAGTTGTGATTTCTTCCGATTTCGTGCGCTTCATCGCGTTACATGACGCATTCCCGGGTAGGAACTGGTTTTGCAGCAGCCCTATCCGCATTCGCCAATTCAATGCCATCATTGCGCGGGAAGATACGGACTGGTGAAAACAAAACACGAAAAAAAAATCCAAGATGTTTTCGTCCTTTGACAGCCAATTTATGGGCGAGTGTTGTTTGTCGAAAATACCCGAAACCAGCTAACCCGGGTTCGGAAGCGAAGAACGGATGCTGCCAACCTATCGCACGGGAGCGGAAGGATGCAGGGTATCCTCTTATGCCATCGCCGTTGAAATTCAACAGTGTGCACGAAAATATGTAATCATGATGAAAACGCTGCTGGTGTGATGGAGAGCTGAAACCTGAATGAAGTGAGCGCACAAGACGAGGGCCCAAAAACAACAGATCGCCTGAGCAGGCTGAAGCGAACTACAAATAAAAAAACCAGTCCCATCACAGGCAGCGGCAGTGGTGAAGGTATGCATGCGTTTAATGCCCGCTGAACGACCTACCGACCGACCGCCGGGAAGACAACCTGACTGACTGACTGTTTGTCTGACGATGAGAGAAATAAACGAGGAATCTGGAAAGGAAAGCACTTCGAACGCCATCGAAGAAGGATATCAAGTTCAAGGCAACGTGGCATGGTCTGATGTGATGGTTTACAGTGACTCAGTTGCAGATGTTCGGTGCAATTTTATTGAGCGTTTGGTGGCTGAAAACTCATTCAGCTTCGCAAATTGAGGTGATGTCACCAAATGTAGAATATTTAATAATAATGAATAGAACAACTGTAACACTTTAAGAGACGAGATTAGATGTATTTATTGAACTGCACTGGTCTTTCTGGAAAAAAAACCCTTTCGAGTACTATGTTGATTCATGCAGGTTAGCAAAGGCCAGAGCTACGACGGTTCACAGATGGAACTGAAATTGGACCGTTATAAACGATATGCTAAAGCAATGTTTCTATTCAGGATGTTGAAAATATACAGCAAAATGGCACGTAAATGTTTCCATCTCATCTAGTTAAAATGCTGGTTTCGAAAGTCTTAGTTATCGTGAGGATTTTTTGCCACTCACTCTTCCCTCGCGTAAGTACCTAAATACGTACACCGTAAGTCCTACCACGAAAAGAAACTATCGAGTCAGCAATGGAGCCTCGTTAACCCGTAACTATAAGCCTCCAGCTTTCGACGAACTTCGCCACGGCACGATTGCCTGACCTAGAAATCGCTTGGCCACGGTGAATTTCCATTCCAACTGTGAGCGTGGCTAATACCCGCAATTTAATTCAAATTGCCTAGGAAGCCAGCCGCAGCACCAAGCGCGACACGGGAAAGAAGAGAAATATTTAAGCGACGAACCTGATCTGCTCTTTCGCTGGAGCCTGAAGCGTTGTCAGTGGATAAAAGTGCCCCGTCCGATCGTAGGCCCGAATTGTACACCGCTTTCGATCAATCAGGCCCTGGCCCAATTTTCGGCATATGCATACGTACTTTCTAACAGTCAACGGTCAAGTTGTCTCGCAGTAGGCAAAAAGTTAGGATGTCTGTAGCTATTAAGCCAAATCGTTTTATGAAAACCGTTACAAGCATCGAGGTAAGTGGTATGTGCACCTCCAGTTTGCAGAAAGTGCAGAAATCGAAATATCATTACGTTCATCCGCCGAAAGTCGAGTGAGATACACTTGTTTCGAAAAATTAACGAGTTCAAGAGTTTAACGCTGATAATACGAGAGACCTCTCAGCTAAAATAAAACAGCAATTTCGAATCAAACCAAACCCATTAAATCTAAAAGTAATCTAATCGATTCGAAATCGACTGCGTAAGTATAAAATGCTTCAACGTCATAAATGCCAACCGTATCGATGAAGTTAACCGGAGCTCAATGTATAATTTCTCCTCAAACCAATGCGAGAATCAAAAAGGAAGCCCGCGATGGGGCATAAATTCCAAAGGTATTATCATTGAGTGGATGATGACGATGGAAATCACAAAACATAAAATTAAAATATACTTTTTTCTCTTCTTCTTCTCCTGCTCTTCCATCCAAGGGGTCTGAAATGTGAGAAGGTGCGACTATCAGGGGCCTTCGTTTTCAATCAATCAAATGCGGAATTGTTTAGCGCATTTTGCGCCGGCTTGCGGGTCAAGCATCAGAGACAGGTGCGAATGGGACAGCATGCAGCGACGATATCGATAGATGAAAGTTTCTTTAGATAATATTAGAAAGTATACCTATCTGGTTGCGTATTGGATGCTGTGAGTTTGTTGATCAAAGTGTACCTTGGATTCACCAATCAAGACTTTGTGCTAGTGGTCTTGTGACCGAACTTCTGATATATTAAAGGCGCAGATATAATAATTCTTGCAACCAGGAATCCGTCACAAACCAAAAAATCTTCAATTGACCATGGCAAGAGCTAGTATTGATTACAGCAGACTTAGAAAAGATTATGCAAAATTTAATTCGTTGAACCTGACCATTACATTTGTTTCAAATTTTACAACCCTTTCATGCCCGTGTTGTTTATAAACCACAATGTACTCACACTGATAGAACTGAAGTTATTGCAATCCGTCTGATTACATTAGAGCAGTGCTACAATATCGTGTTGTCACAATATTATTAAAAAATGGTAAAATTTATGAATACAGACTGCTTTCGATACTTTTTCCATGCGATCAGTGTAATTTTTAATTGTTGTGTATTTTTAATTGTTGACAAGAAAAAAATATGCTTCCCTTTCTCCTATACAAAGGTTATGTAATCGCTCCAAACATCAACTTTTTAATAGAGGCCCAGAGAGCCGAGTGTCATATACCATTCGACTCAGTTCGTCGTGTTCCGCAAATGTCTGTGTGTGCGTATGTGTGTATGTATGTGACCAACAAATGTACATCGGTTACTCGGAGATGGATGAACCAATTTTATCAAATTTAGTCTGAAATGTGCAACATTCCCACAGCTGCTATTGAATTTAATTCAATTCCGACATCCGGTTCCGAAGTTACCGTTTGAAAAGTGTGGTCACGCAGTAAATTCCTATGTAAACTGGTACTACCATGATGGCCAAACGATGCAATACATATTAAAATATATGCGACATTACTTGGATTTGCGGGTCTAGATCACTTTGGCAAAAGAGCTTTGACCACATTGGCCGCCAACGACGGTTCTTGATGCTCCCGGGGAACTTACCAAATTCCTAATCCTCCATCTATTTCTCAGCGAATTCTTGACCGATTTTTACTAACTTGATTTCCAACGAAAGATATGACACTCCCATTAACGGCTATTGAATTATGTTCAGATCTGACTTTTGGTTCCGGAGCTATAGGTTAATTACTACGGTTACACAGGTATTTCCCAGATGGACCGTTGTAATCGTAAAACCTCAGAGGTTAAAAATCTACTGAAATGGATATCAAATAACTTCGATTTGCATATCTATCACATATCTGCACTATCGAAATTTCCGGAAGTCCCGGGCAGATTTCAGAATTAGGGACCATTCATAAATTACGTAACGCAAAAATTGCCCAAAATTGACTCCCCCCTCCCCCCATGTAACAAATTGTCACAAATTTTTCCATCCCCCCTCCCCTGTTACGTAACAAATTCCAAGAAAAAATTTTTTTTTCTTCGATGAAAACATATTACGTAACGATCTAGTTAACACCCCCTCCCCCCTATGTCACAACTTGTCACAACTTGTCGTACCCCCTCCCCCCCTAAAAGCGTTACGTTATTTATGAATGGTCCCTTAAAGGCTCGTCGGTTTTTAGGTATTGACTGAACCGATTTTCACTAACTAAGTATAAAAGTATCAAATGGATGTTGGTTTCAACCGTCATCAAAAACTTCTTTACTTTTTTCCTTCCGACGTCTTATTGGTCACATTGATCATCATGAAAAGTTCTGACAGTCCCGGAAATATGGCAATTGGGCTGCCTAGAAAAATATTTAATTTTTGAAAACTCAATCGGCCCACCCCTGAGTCGATTCCTAATCCTACCAGGAGCACTTGCTCCAAACTTGAAGCAAATCGTACAAGTCCAGTTACCGGACTAACGTGCTTGAAGTTTGTATGGAATTTTTTGACAATTTACATGTAGAAAACCCTTTATCTCGCATTTTCATTGCTATGTGCCAGTGTGTGTATCGTATTATCACTGAAAGTGAAAATAAGAGAGCTAATCCAATTGTCTACAACTTTGTCGAAGACTGCTACTCAATACGACTTTGTTAAAACAAGTTATTAAACTTACAACGAAGTAATTTTGCACCCATTTTAATAAGTTTTGCATCATTTTGATATCATGGTGGTACCAGTTCATATAGGAATTTGTGTGTGGCCTTAAACTCGTAACTTCGGAACCGGAAGACTAATAAAAAAAAATCAGTGGCAACCGATGGGAAGATTGTACCTTTCATTTGAGACTAAGTTTGTGCAATTAGGTCCAGCCATCTGTGAGAAATATAGGTTTCATTTTTTCCACATACACACACATACATACTCTGCTAGAGGGCAGCAGGGACAGGAAGAGCAGGAATCTAGGGGCTTAACGACACCCTTCCCCCTTCTCCTGCCCTACTGTGAGTTGGGGAGTCATGCTAGGAAATGGTGGAGTTTGGATTGGGCTCTTCTAAACCTCTAAAAAGCCACAACTACGAAAGCAGCTCCGACGAAGCGAGCCTGTGCCGCTTCTGCTAAGATCCTAAGTTTCCAATAATCTAAGATCTTAACAATAAAAGCACTTTAGCCCAATCGGAGTGCCAACCGGCACATCAAGATCGACACCAGTAACATTCTGATTATAGCATACTGGCCAAGGCGAACGACAACGGACAGGACACGGATCACGAATTGGACGGCGACTTTGGGCTGACAGGCGTGCTGTTCTACTCCCTGAGTAAGGAAGGATGACACCGACTAGAAATGGGAAGTGGGCTAACAGCACTGCTGCCTCCGTCCCAACAAAACCCTGGCAGGTCTCCGGGTACGTTCAAAACACGTTACCATTTAGTTGGTAGTGCTAGGTTCGGTTGGGGCATTCCCGTTTTTACGTTGTTTCGGCTCTGAACACTTCTTTCCACGAAGGATAGTATCAACCCTTGCATGCCCTCCTTTCTGCTAATATGTTAGTATGTATAAAGGGCGAACACGAAATTATTGCGACACATTCAACAGGGCATAACTTTTTTACCATTGAGTAAAAATCAACCAAATTTTGCACACTTTCTCATTGATGTATATTGTTTACATGCTGTCAAACTCGAAGTCGTGTTTTTCGATTCAACGAAAATGGAGGTGAACCAACGCGAGTCGAGAGAACAAATTCTTTCCAAACACCTGGATTTTCCTGACCTGTTGCACCGGCAGTTGGGAAAAATGTTGAACATTCACCATTCAAACGTCTCCAGAGTGTTGAAGCGGTTCCAGGAGCGGTTGACGTTGGACCACGGCAAAGGAGATGGAAGAAAACCGGGACCGGAGAACAAAAAGACGGAGGGAAAGGTGAAGCGGATGATTAAAGCAAATCCCAACGTCTCAAGCCGTGATTTGGCTGAAAAGATCGGTATGTCGCAGAGCTACGTCCAGAATGCAAAGAAGAGAGCTGGACTACATACATACAAGGTACAGAACTTCCCAAACCGCGATGAGCGGCAATAATCGACGGCTTAAACTCGGGCACGGAAGCTTTACGAGAAGATGCTGACAAAATATGGCTGCTGTGTGATGGACGACGAAACGAATATAAAAGCCGATTTTAAGCAAATTCCGGGGTTGGAGTTTTTCACCGGCAAGAGCAAGTTCTATGTGGACGACAAATTTAAGAAGAAGAAAATGTCGAAGTTCGCCTCCAAATATCTCATTTGGCAGGCCATCTGCTCTTGCGGACTGAGGAGTGAGCCTTTCGTGACAAAGAGCACAGTAAATGGCGAGATCTACAAATCTGAGTGCCTCGAGAAGCGCCTTTTGCCGTTCTTGCAGCAGCACGACGAAGCTCCGCTATTATGGCCAGATTTGGCATCATGCCACTATTCTAAAAGTGTCCTCATACCACATGAGGCCATTTTGTTCCAAAGGACATGAATCCGCCAAACTGTCCGGAGCTGCGCCCGGTGGAGCAGTACTGGGCAATGATGAAGCGGGAACTTCGGAAGAGCAAGAAGACTGTCAAAGACAAGAAGGACATGTAAAGAAAATGGAGAAAAAAAAACTGAGAAACTGGTACCGGATGACACTGTAAAGACTTTGATGGAGGGCATCAAGCGAAAATGCGTTCAATTTTACACTCAAGGCTCCATCGATTAACTTTTCTTTTGATTTTTGAAGTTAATATATGTATAAAAGTACCCTAAAATTTTGGTTTGATTTTAAACATTATAAGAAAATTGGCATGACATTTTCGGTGTCGCAATAATTTCGTGTTCGCCCTTTTGATAATCATAAGATCACGAGAGGCGACTATGTACAACGAGTGAAGATACCGGATAACGGAGTTGGGACCCAACAAAATGGAGCAAGAATCTTTCATATATGAAGTAGACACGGCAAATCCCTTAGCCAAAAGTGGTTTAACGAGGTCACCACCTCGGCAAAATCAACCAGTGCAACAACAGCACGACCAGGATAAACAGCAGCCGCAGATTCAACACCAGGAGCAGCCTCAACAGCACCAGCCAGGAGGGAAGCGCCTGGTTGAAAATACCAAGCTTACCGAGTATAGCAGTAGCACAAAAACAGGTGGACGAACTGCACAACTTTGTTGACAAAAGAAGTAATGTGCACAAGGATATCAAGACACCGGTCCTGAAGATACAAGAATTGACCGTCAAGGAGTGGAGAACCTTGGAGCAGAAAGCGGAAGTAACCGGAAAGAAGCTGTTGATGGCCAAGAAGTCCTTAGAAATAAGGCAAACAGTGGCCCCACCGAAAGTGAGGGGAACTTACGAGGCGAAAGACAAACCCCAGCGGACGTCCCTCTCTACACCGAAGAGACCAAGAGCTTCACCAGGTGATGCAAGACCAGGAGGTTCTAAGAAACGCAAGGAGGCTTCCAGTGTAGTGGTACGCGTAGCGATCGAAGCAGCGACCAACGTGGTTAAAAACAGCAAATGGGAAATCGTCGGCAGCACAAAACAGAAGGCGAACAACAAGGATAGGTCCGAAAAGTGAAAGCTTTTCAAGGGACGAAACAAAGGTGAAGCACTCATAGTCAAAGCCAACGATAACTCATACGAGAAGGTACTGCGCACAGTGAGGACAGACACCCGGTACTCAAGGAGCTGGGCTCAGACGTCGAAAACATCAGGAGAGATGATTCTGGAACTGAAAAAGGACCCGAAGTCAAACAGCTCTACTTATTCAGAGCTAACCGAGAAAGCTATGGGCGAAGCGGTGAAAGTGAGAGGCTGGTGCCCGGAACCAACCACCCAATGTAAGGACCTGGATGTGATATCTTCGGTAGAAAAGCTAAGCTCTGGAAAAACAGTGCGAACTGGGAAAAGCGCAGATGATGATCGGAATGAGGAAGGGACCTTTCGACACGCAAGCGGCTTCGGTTAGGCTACCAGTTGAAGCAGCAAACAAGGCACTTAAAATTGGGAAGATCGAAATTGGCTTGTCGATATGCCTCTCAGCGACCGGAAGTGTGCTTTAAGTGTCAAGGGTTCGGCCACCTGATGAGAATCTGCAGAGGGCCTGACAGGAGCAAATTATGCAGAAGGTGCGGGGAAGAAGGCCACATGGCAAAAGACTGCCGGCAGGATCCAAGATGTCTGATCTGCGCAACCGAAGAAGGTAACAACCAGCAGATAACGCAAAATCAGCGGCGATTTGGACGACGGGGAAATATCCTTTTTCAGGAAGTGGTTTATCGTGCGGATGAAGGCTTCGTAATCGACAAAATCAATGAAGTCTTCTTCTGCAGCTGCTACGCACCTCCGCAGTGGACGACCGATCGATTCACAGAAATGCTCGATAAGCTGACAGAAGAGCTTATCGATCGGAGACCTGTTGTTATAGCCGGCGATTTCAACGCTTTGGCAGTAGAATGGGGCAACCGCTTGACCAACTCAAAGGAGAGTAGGCTACTCGAGGCCTTTGCAAAGCTGAACGTAGATGTTGCAAACGTTGGTACAACCAGTACCTACCACCGCCAACGCCATACGGGACGCAGTATGACTACGAAGAAGAAGCTCGGATAACCAACGAGGAGCTGATGGTGGTGGCAAAAGCCTTGAGAACCAAGAAGGCCCCGGGACCAGACGGCATCCCCAACGTGGCACTGAAAACAGCAATTCTATCGAACCCGGATATGCTTAAGACCGCGTTGCAAAAATGCATCGACAATGGTGACTTCCCCGACATCTGGAAGCGACAAAAGCTGGTGCTGTTGCCGAAGCCAGGCAAGCCCCCTGGAGATCCTTCAGCATACAGGCCGATATGCCTGTTGGATACAGTCGGCAAGGTGCTTGAAAGAGTAATCCTTAACAGGCTTACAACATACATAGAGGGAGAGAATGGACTATCCAATATGCAGTTCGGTTTCTGGAAAGGTAGATCCACCGTGGATGCCATACGAACGGTCGTGGAAACGATGGAGGCTGCACAGAAGCAAAAGAGAAGAAGAAACCGCCACTGTGGAGTGTAACTGGACGTAAAAAACACCTTCAACAGCGCTAGTTGGGCAGCAATCGCCGATTCGCTGCACAGACTGAGAGTTCCCGACTACCTCTGTATGATTCTGAGGAGCTACTTCCAGAACCGGTAACTGATCTATGAAACTCACGCCGCAAAAATAAGTGTAACCGTAACAGCGGGTGTTCCGCAGGGAGCCATACTCGGCCCAACTCTTTGGAATGCTATGTACGAATGAGTGCTGAAGCTGAGCCTCCCAAGAGGCGTGAAGATTGTCGGTTTTGTGGACGACGTGGTGCTCCTAGTGATCGGCTAATCACGAGAGGAAGTAGAAGTACTCGCAACGGATGCGATAGATGTTGTGGAAGACGAGATGCGCGAGAAGAATCGGATGCTAGCTCACCACAAAACCGAGATGGTTTCGATAAGCAACCGAAAGGCAGTGCAGCAGGCAAAAATTTCGGTCGGAGAGTGTATCATCAACTCAAAGCGGGTATTTAGACAACTGGGACTGATGGTTGACAACCGGCTAAGCTTTAATAGCCACATCGACCACGCGAGAGGAGCAACGACCAGCAACGTAACAGTACACGGCCTCGATTCGTCGAGGCACCGATGAACCGGAAGTTTTTTTTTTAACGATCGCCGGACCGGCCATGACAATGACCCGTAATACTTCTGTATTTTTAAATCTGTTAGTTCAATGGACTTGTGCCATCTGTTGATTTCATGGATTCGTTCCAAGATTACCTGCCTTCCTTAACCAAATGAGATATACAATAAGTGAATTCCACATGTTTCATGTATGTCTTCAACATTATAATCATACTCATAAAAATATCAAAAAATCGATTTAGAATATTAAGAGGGCTATAGCCCCCCCCCCCCCCCCCTCAAGACTACCCTCCCCCAACCCACTGAGCACGATAATATCCAATACCATAACTAAATGTATTTTGTTGGTACGGGTTCTCAAAATAACATGATTCTATTTAGACTGTATATCACAACAAAATAGATTTTATGCACGGTTTCTCGAAATAGCATGGATGTTTTCGACAGGTACTCGAAATAACCCGAACTTTCGCACTACGGAAGTGTCCCGTGGAAAAAAAGATTTAAGTACTAGTATTGTGAAAAATAAATAGTTTCATGAAAACGAGGACCATTATTCATGATTTTTGGATCTTGCACACGATTTTGGTAAACGATGCTTTTAACGAAGAGAATTTTAGAAAATTCCACTCCGTGTCCTTCTTTTAAGTTCATATATATCAGAGACTTTCAATAGAATAGATGAGAAGCTAAAGAGAACTAAATGCCACATTTAGATACATACTATCACGCACAGTATAACACTAGTAACACGCACTTCTATATATTTTATCGAACTCAACTAGCCATCTAAATCAATTAAGTAAACTGTAACTTTGGTAAATTATAGAAAAATGAATTTTGACATGAAAAATTTCCAGAAAAAAAAGACGGCACTTAGCTCGGTATGGTATTACACATAACAAATATTAAATGTATCTTTGTCTTCGCAAAGTTTGCTAATCATTGTCGTCGCCAGATATTTTCTGACTTTTTTGTTCGCAAGTCCCAGAAAATCCATCACTAACTCCAGACGAAGCTGAAAGCGTATTCTCTTCCTAATACATTTTTAGTATTTTTGTTTGTATAAATATTAAAACTTATTATTAATTGATTATGAAAGGCTTCAAATTATTAATTAAATAATAATAGAATAATTAAAAAAACTTCTGATGGAATAGGACACCGATAATCACCTAGGTATTTGGAATGGATTCAATATTACAAAGCTTCCCTGCATTTTGTCAAACCAATCCTCCTATCTGACACTGCACACACTCGTAAGCAATGCTCCTTTGCCCTTACCAAAACGAAATATAATATTAAGCAAGCGCAAAATGCCACCATCCGCTAGAATTCACTGAGGAGCTGAAATGGTGACTGGGCATCCCAACGACGGAGAAAAATAATGGGAAATCGTGACAGACAATTTTATTTTATGTGCGCGGTGAAACCCTCCATAAAAGAACCTCCCTTCCTATGCTTTTCCTCCTTGCCATTTCGAAATGTAAATGGCACAATGAGCGACCCGAGCGTTAGATGAATTATTTTGCGCAAAAGCTCGCCAAGATCTGAAGATTTGCGCACCGTGGACCCCAACAGCCGGAGGCTGCCACTGGAGAGGTCTTTTGTTGTTTTACTGCTGATTGCAGGCAGGTACGGGCATGGCAGGCTCGGGCAAGAAGACCAACCGAATGGCGAACGATGATCGAAACGATTGGAACGGAACAGAACGGGATGCCTTAACGGCGTGTTTATTGAAGAGTGGCTCGCTAGCTCAACGACCGAGCGAGTGCCATTGTGGCCGTGCGTATTTTCTTGTTTTTACTCCTGCCATTTGTGTTTCTGCGGAATGCTGAGAAGGTTAAGCACTTGCTCAAAAGCGACTGAAATTATCTGCCAATAATAGACTTTTCACCGTCTAGTGGAGTCGGTCACTATTCAATAACAAATCGGCATAATAGTGTATTAAAAATATTATTAAAATATGATGAGAAGATAACCAGGTACATTATAACTAAGTCTCTATTCAGTTATTGCTGAAAATTTTGTTTGAATTGGACACCTAACATGTCATTTGTTTTTAATAAAACCATCTCTCTTCGGGTTCGCCGCTTGTACAGCAGATAACACGCATTGCAGTCTCTTTCGATTTTTGTGGAATCTCAGCAGTTCCAACGTCACGACCGCCCATCCAATAAAGAAGAAGACTTGTTTTTCACATTTCTCCTTGTGGGCATGCGAAATGCCTTTCGGTTCTTGTGCAAAATGTGCAAAACGCGATAAAACTTCTGCGCCCAGCGACGAACAGTGCGGCAGTGCTGCGACAACGGAGTGAGAGGAAATATAATAAAAACAAGCAACGAGTAAAATGAGCATACAGCAACATAAAAATCAAGTTTTGCAGGGCACAGCACGGTTTCTTGGCAAAGCTGTCGAATAAGAGCAAGGGTAAACAACATCCGTGATATTGCGACTGTTTCACCGATTTCAGGCGCGATGCTTGGAAAATGCTCGTGCGCAAAAGTATTTGACAAATGTGATTTTTTATTCTTCACAAACTTGTTATATGTTTTGCATTATATCAAGAATAGTTTTGGTTGAACGATTTTGGAATAAATCCCCCGCAGCATTCACTTGACGACTGTAAAAACACAGTTTTGTCGTGACAGATAACATGCACGTTACGACAACCGTCGACGGCTGCTGCGGCGAAAAAGCGAACAAAATAAATTGCCTGAAATGAATAGAATGAGAATGTAAAAATGGATTTCCATTGAAAATTTCGTCTTGTTCGTTCGGAACAAATGCAGAATTCATGTATATTTATGGTTTACTGCGGTCAATGTGGCTTTAAGGACGAGTTGTCGTTTGGTGGTTTTTGATGGTGCTGTGAGCATTCCGGAGCCGACTCAAATGTATACTCCTGATACGAACCAAACAATAAACCAGCCAACCGGCAGAAATATGATTCAAACAATTTTGTGCTGAATTTGGAGAGCACTGTGCAAGTTGCAAGCAAAGAATGAGAGCATTGAATACGAAAACTGTATGTTGTTGTTTCAAGTTGCTGGCATTTCCGGACCATGGAGTCGCTATGGACTATGACAAGAGGCGTTGTAAAAATCCAAAGCTTTGGTATTGTTCTCATTTTTGCATGGTGCTACTCCTGACATAAAGAGTAAAAAAACGTTGGAATAAGTGTAGCACCGTCTACACCGGCATAGCGCCATGTCATGAAACGAAATTTCAATTAATTATACTTGTACTTGTATGTTTTGAATTTTACTACATAAAAAATCTCCTGAAAGTGGTACAATCTTATGAAATATTTTGATATACATAAATGTACGACCCATTTCGATCAGCTGCTACTATAGATGTGATGTAAAATCGAAGAATTCGTCAAAATTAGTTACCCAAACAAAGCCATAATTATGAAGCATCCAACAACCTGCCATGCGCTTAGGAACGACCGACACACAGAGAAGTGAAACCATTCACCGAGCAAGGAGATGGTATCTCCGTCCATATTTCTTCCGCCACTCATCCGTGCATTAATAAAAAAAAGCGCAGCACTGTGTACGAGTTTCGGACAACCTTCTGTTGGCTCTCCTTCTATTAATGATTCTCGTCATTAATTTCGGAATGAAATTATACTATTTATATCGTAACTCGTAGGTCTGAATGTGCGTGCTGGTAGGAACCGATCGCTGCTGCATACCAACTTGTGGACGTTTGAGGTATCGAGTGATCAACTGTAATGACCCCTTTGCCAGGCAGCTGCTAAGACATACAGCGACTAATAGCCACAAGACAAGCAACCATAAAAATTATACGGATCGAACAGAATTGCACTTACATTGGCTTGGTTGCCATTCACTGCCTCTATTGGGTGCATATTTCGTCGGGTAGGCTGTTTGCGTCAATCAAACGGCTGTTTTATGTATTGTTTTTACCTTGTCCTGGGGGTTTCTTGCTTATGACGCCGCAGCAGGAACCCATCGATCTACGGCTCCAATCATCGATCACTCAGGGGCCACTGAACGACAGCAAAAAATGTTGCAGGAGGTGATACAAATGTTACCTTTCTTTTTCGATCGATAGATGGGACATATGATACCGGGTCTATGGATCGTTCATTCAGAAACGTAATTGTATGCACGTAGCGTATGACGAGGAGCATGTAGAATTAATTTATTAGGAGAAGGGCCCTAGGAATACTCAATTTCGCAAATGATTCCAATTAATTATGAACGCACAGCTGGTGTAAAAAGCCAAATTAGCTGACACAGGAGAACTGCATCAAATGATGTTGGATTAACCACCCTTCGACACCAGGCATTGAAATTGTCGCTTGTCAAGTTCTAATCAAAAGCAAAGACCTTTGCATTGCTTCCATCTCCATTCCTCTTAGAGCCTCTGTAGGGCACCGAACGCTTTGTAATATCAAGAAATCCTTACCGGCACCACGGCAGGTACGGTATGGGGCTGTCTTCAAGATGATAATAAATCAACATTAATCCAAGATCTTTGCGACAGTTTCAACATGACCATCTTAAACACGGGAGAAATGTCGCGGATTCTTACACCACCAGCACGCGCAAGCGCGTTGGATTTATCGCTATGCTCGACGTCGCTACAGTTAGATTGCAGGTGATCCGTCATTTCAATTGCTAACGGTTCAACACCATCAGAAACAATCTATGTCTCGTGTCACCTCACACGGAACATTGATTGGAAGAGTTACGCGACCGCGATATCCGTTAAAATCGAATCCATTGAAAAACTTCCTCCGGAAGAAGACTGCAGGATTTTGGCTGGCTTGAGTCTCTACAGCGCGAATCAAGTTCTGACTAAACCAGTACGCGGCGCGAATATCCATGGACGGTCTCCCACCTCGTGGTGGCACAAAGAGTGCTCGGAGCTGTACGCGGAGAAAGCCACTGCGAATAACACCTTCCGGGAAGACGGGTTACCCGCTATCTATCAACAGTACGCATCGTTAGAAAGGCGCATGAAGAGTCTAATGAAAGCCAAAAAACGCAGTCATTGGCACCGGTTCGTCGACTGGTAAACGAGAGAAACAGCGATGAACACACTTTGGGGTACGGCTCGACGTATGCGTAACCGAAACAGTACCAACGAGAACGTGGAATATTCAAACTGCTGGATATTCGCTTGCGCCAAGCAGATCTGTCCGGACTCTGTCCCGGTACAGAAAACGTACCGCGCCGCGTCTCCTTACGATACCGTGAACGAAACATCGTTTTCGATGGTGGTGTTCTCACTTGCTCGCTTATCATGCAACAATTATGCCCCAGGGTTAGACAGAATCAAATTCAACTTGCTGAACAATCTGCCTGACACTGCAAAAAGGCGCTTGATGAACTTATTTAACAAGTTTCTTGAGGGTAACATTGTCCCTCATGACTGGAGGAAAGTGAAGGTCATCGCCGTCTAAAAGCTAGCAAAACCAGCCTCCGACCACCACTCGTATCGACCGATTGCAATGCTGTCCTGTATTCGGAAGTTGTTCGAGAAAATGATCAAGTTTCGCCTCGACAATCGGGTCGAACCAAATGGCTTACTGTCAGATACGCAATTTGGATTCCGCAAAGGCATAGGGACGAACGATAGCCTTGCGTTGCTTTCTACAGAAATCCAAATGGCCTGTGCTAACAAAGAGCAGTTGGCATCAGTATTCTTGGATATTAAGGGGGCTTTTGACTCAGTTTCCATCAATATTATGTCAGAGAAGTTGCACCAGTATGGCCTTTCACTGATTTTAAATAACTTTTTGCTGCATTTGTTGTCTGAAAAGCACATGCACTTTTCGCATGACGATTTAACAACATCACGATTTAGCTACATGGGTCTTCTCCAGGGCTCAAGTTTAAGTCCCCTATTCTATAATTTTTACATGAATGACATTAACGATTGTCTTGCTAATTCATGCACGCTAAGACAATTTGCAGACGACGGGATGGTCTCTGTTACTGGATCCAAAGCAGCCGATTTGCAAGGATCACTGCAAGATACTTTGGACAATTTGTCTGCCTGGGCTCTTCAGATGGGTATCGAGCTCTCAAGTGAGAAAATTGAGCTGATCGTCTTTTCTAGGAAGCGTGTGCCAGTGCAACTACAGTGTGTAACGATGAGGGTAACGATCAATCAGGTCTTCACATTTGAATATCTTGGAGACTGGTACGATTCTAAAAATACCTGGGGATGTCACATTAGGTATCTGAAACAGAAATGCCAACAAAGGATCAATTTTCTCCGGACATGTTCCAGTTGAACATGGTGGGGTGCCCACCCAGGAGACCTGACCAGGTTATACCAAACAATGATATTATCGGTGATGGAGTACGGGTGTTTCTGTTTCCCCTGCGCTGCGAACATACACTTCATCAAACTGAAGAGAGTCCAGCATCGTTGCTTGCGCATTGCCTTAGGTTGCATGCACTCGACCCATACGATGAGACTCGAAGTGCTTGCGGGCGTTCCTTCGCTGAAAAATCGATTTTGGGAACTCTGATATCGATTGCTCATCCGATGCGATATTCTGAACCCGTTGGTGATTGAAAACTTCGAGAGGCTGGTCAAGCTTAATTCTCAAACCCGATTTATGTCCTTGTACTTTGACTTCATAGCACAGAGCTTCAATCTTTCTTCGTATAATCCCAACCGTGTCGGTTTCCTAGATACTTATGATTCTACTGTATTCTTCGACACATCCAAGAGGGAAGAGATTCGTGGAATCCTGGACCGCGTACGCCCGCAAGTGATCCCCAATATATTTTATAATAAATTCCGAGAAGTCGACTGTGACAAAATGTTCTACACTGACGGATCAAATTTCGATGGGTCCACTGGCTTCGGTATCTTCAACAATACTATCATCGCTTCATTCAAGCTCAATGATCCCGCTTCAGTTTACGTCGCAGAGTTAGCTGCAATTCAGTACACCCTTGGGATCATCGACACTCTGCCCACAGATCACTACTTCATCATTTCGGACAGCCTCAGCTCCAGCCTTGATGAAGCCGTTCGATGAAGCCCAAAAAGCAATTCCCGTATTTTCTGGGGAAGATACTGGAGTCCTTGTGTATGTTTTCTGAAAAATCTTACCAGATTACCTTTGTTTAGGTCCCCTCTCATTGGTCTATACCGGGCAATGAAAATGTCGACTCTTTAGCAAAGGTAGGCGCAGTAGAAGGTGACATATACGAAACAACAATCTGCTTCAACGATTTTTTTTATTATTTGTCGTCAGAGAACACTCAACAGATGGCAAACCTCGTGAAGCAATGGGCAACTTGGACGATGGCTATTATCCGAAAGATATCAACCAAGCCTTGGTTCACGGGGATAAATGTGGGGCGGGATTTTATTCTTGAGAGTGATGTCCTGACTTATGACCAACCACTACACGTTGGATGCGCATTTGCGGCGTATTGAGCTTGAGGAGAGTAGTCTGTGCGGTTGTGACGAGGGCCATCACAAAATCGAGCACGTTGTCTGGGTATGCGCCGGTATTGTGACGATAGGTCCCAGTTAAAGAATTCCTTTTGGAACTAACTAACCAAATCGCGATCTCACTTATATGTCCATTATTTATATTTTCATGAAAACGACAAATACCCCAATTTAGCCCCTCTCTTTAATTTAAGTACTCGAGTTGGCACTATGTGAGAGCGACTCAATTCTCCGCAGGTCCGATGAATCCCACCCATCAACCCGGGTCTTGACGTCTGGGTAGCCTGAGGCTCTAAGTCATGTCGTTGATCTCCCGTTTACCTGAATGTGGCAAGTTTGGTATTCTTTCTTTTATCCCTGATCTAACTGCTGCAACACTGATATTGTCTGATTATATAGAGTTATATACACACTCACAGACATTATCCTAAATCGTCGAGCTGAGTCGATTGGTATATAACACTCGGCCTTCCGGGCCTCGGAAAAAATCTTGAAAGTTTGAGCGATTTCTATACATTTCTTTTATATGAAATGTAAACATATTTCAACATTGTTACCTCCTTGTTTTAAGATATGATAAATGTAAAAAAAAAGTTTTTGGCACCGCCAAGCTAACGCATTTGTGCTTATCAAATAAACGAACTGAATAAAAAAAATGATGAGGGGTAAATTTGACTGGAAGACAAATCCTGGAAATATTTCTTACATTCACGACCATCTTCATAGAACATTCTCTATCCACTTTAATTGACTGAAGACTGTTGAAAATATTTATCAGCTGCCCAAACCTCTCCTTTTGACAGGCTGCTGAGAATTCGTTGCGAAATATTTAAAATATGATAAAATATTTCATATATGATCTAATATTGTTGATTGAATGTTGAACTACTAGTAAAATTAATTGGGGTAAGTTGGTGGAGACACACGCGCTACAATTTACAGTGTCAAAATCGTCATCAAACATTATCGTTTCTGGAATTCACTCCAAAGAAAGAGACCCTTTTTCTTGTAAATTTCGTTAATGCACAAGGACCACTGATGTAATTGAATTTCAATTTGATTGCTTATTTTGAGGTATTCTGCCCACTTACTCCGAGGTTGGGGTAAGTTGGAGGCTTTTCTGCGTTTTTGTCTCTAGAAATGGAGACAACGTAATTTTTAATAAAATTCAGAAACGTTGCCAACAGTCTGCCCTTTCATGCAACGTGTTTTATTTTGAAAAATCTACCAAAATCAAAGCTGTGAAAAATGAAAACTTACAACACCGCCAACTAACTCCGGTCTCCCCTACTTTGCATGCGCGCAGTGACATGAAACTACGCTTATTACCATTCAGAACAAATATCGTATCGTGTATAGTAAAATAACGTGTATTATGAAATTCACCGTAATGTGAAATTAAGATTAAACGTACGACTAAATCATTTTTGATGCTCGTATATGTCAAGTCACGATTTTTCTAAGTCAGTACAAAATCGAATTGCTCCATTCAATGTAGTTCTCATTATTATTTTTACATTTTTTTCTATTTTTTCTCACGTTCAACTTGATAGTTATTTCTATAACTGATTATACAAATATTTTCTTTCTACTTTCCGATAAAGGGCATGCCATCTCAGCACACTTGATTAATTTTGACGTAACGAATACAGGACCGTGAACAAAAATCATTTGTTTTACAATTGTGTTTATTTTTCTTGTTTAACGCTTGCATGAAGCTTTTACTTGTGAAGATTTTTTTGTTTTTGTTCAACTTCATTCACAGTTTCTGCTATGTCATTTCTAAATTGATTTTCTATTTGTGAACTAGTTTACAAATTTATGAAATGTTGATTCGTTATTTCATCCATAGTTCTAAGAACATTGTTTAAGGTCCGACGCATTCTGATTCATAATTTATTACATATTAATCGTGATTTGGTTTGGTAAAACCACGGAGGTTTAAAACCTAATGACAAAATGTTTAGATGACAAAACCTAAAAAATCTTGATGTTTTCTTATATTTCACGAAACTCGGAATAGTATTAATGGATCCATTCATACGTGATCTAATTTATGATTCGTGATCGTGAAATAGTTCTCAAATACATAAAATTCGTTTCCACTTTCCATATTAGCAACTAGAATCATAAAAAACCTCACTCACAGTAACCCCACTAAAAATTCGAGCAACGTCTAACAGGAAAACAATTAATATCGAATTCCACTGTATAGTCAAGCCAGAACATTACGTAGGAATCGTGTAATTCAATGCGTGGCAAACTTCTGTTGTAGAGTAAACCGTCGCTGCTTATTTAATTGTCTATTAATAGACGCTCAAGTAATAAAAATAAGTCAGTTGCTTAGAAGTTCACGAATGTCGTGTGAACTGCTTGGATTTTTTTGTGTCAAATTAGTGCTAGTTTAGATACATCATCTAACTATACACCCAATTGGTGCTACACACCTAGAAAAAATCGTGTAAATTTACGTCTTCTGACCATGACATATACGAGCATCAAAAATGACATAGTTTTACGATTGATTTTAATTTTACATGTCGTTGAATTTTGCGAGTCATGTAATTTTACTCCACATATGGTGTTTGTTTAAAATGTTGAAGAGTGTAATTTTATGGCACTGCGCACGAAAAGTGCATCTTTCATGTAAAATTAAACAGTACACGGTTATATTTCGTCAATTCGTCGATTACGGTTTGTTAGATTGTGGCATGTTTGGAATTACGTCAACGATAAATTTCAGATTTTTTTGGTGCGTAGTTACTGACGCAAGATGAATTCGAAATGCAAAAAAACAAACTTAATTTAAATTGGGTTTTGTGCCCTTAATGCGCAAATTGGTTTAATCCTTTGGGAAATTAATATTACATATTGCCAGGCGTTTGGCTCCCTAGCCATAAGACACGAGTTCGTTTTCGCTTTCTTGTCAGCAAACAGAGCTTCTGCTTTTGCTTCCCGGGAAATCACCCGGGATAACCCCAGGTGTTGTCAGGCGACCCTGAACATGCTCCACCGCCTAGGAAACGAATCTTCGATTGCAAAGATAAATTGCGTTTGAGGGATTCAATGGAATCACATTAAATGTTATTTTTTATTATTTATTTTCTTGTAAATGTATAAAAGACCCACAGCTCCTTTAAGCTCACGCAACAAACCGTGTCAAATAAACGAATTGAAAAAAAAATCACCCGGGATAAGTCAGTTGCTTAGACGTTCACGTATGTCTTGTGAACTGCTTGGAATTTTTTGTGTATAGCTAGTGAAAACTTGGGTACTAGTTTAGATACATCATCTTACTAGACACTCAGTTGGTGCTAGTTACTGACGAGATGAATTCGAAACACAAAAAAATCAAACATAATAAAAATGTTGGTTTTCGTTCCTTAACTGCAGATGCCGCACAGAAGAGTAACTAGAACAAATTCTTGGCTAATAACCAAAAAAAAATCGATTTTTTATTTATTTATATTTTTTTTAGATACCTAAAAGCATACTGCATATTGTGGCAAAATAAAGAGTTTGCTAAAAATTGCTAAAGATTTTTTGCATGGTTGCAAAATGGTGATATTTTAAGGGGTTTTTAATCATTTTTTATTATATATTCAGCAAAATCGCTTTCTAATGATGATGACTGTATTAAGTAAGACAATATTATAACAAACGTAATTGAACACAACTATTTGTGTAATCTCAGCTTAAAAATAACCGAAAATAGTAGTGTGGATTGGACCAGCTTTAGAAACACCCTGTTTAAACTTTTTATTCCAAATTTGAATGATAAAAAAGTTACATTATACGGCAAGATCCGGCAAAGTTGCTGAAACAACTTTTCCACTGGCTAATTGTTCATACATCGGGAAAAACAAATGTATTCACAAAGATGACCTCGAAAATACTAGTATTCGGGAGGGTCTAGAAAAATGACCTTTGCACTAGTAGGTGGATTGATACCAAATTGTCCCAAAAACTAGTTATTTACTATTTTTAGTTCATATTAAGGCATAATAACAGCAATAGCCGCAATAACTAGTTTTGACCAGGATTCGACCCCAGTTACTCCTCTATGTGCCGTGCCAAATAATCCAGTTTCGAGCTATTTTTGCCTGTAAAAATGAGCTTACCCCTAATGTTTAGCAAAGTACAATTTTGGCCCAGATCTTGTCCAAAGCCCTTTTTTATGCATCTAAATACCCCCGTTTCATTTTGTCAGAACTTGCTCATAGAGCTTACTTAGGGTTTATGATAACCAGGTTTTGTTTCAGCGTCTTTTTTGAGTTCTTTCTGGCATGGTATTTGTTATCGATAACCTTATCGCATACAGATTCGCCACACTGTACTATGCGCCGCAGTGAAAAATGTGGTCATTTCACACCCATAGTCACAAGGATTATTTTTGACTGCCCTACTGATTTTCGCTTATAGATTTCGGTCAAATATGCCACTTGTACGCTTGTTTAGTTATGCGCGATCCAATGTATGTAACTTTTATCAAGCACTGTCGCTTTAGGATATTTTAGAAATTGTGCGATCATTCTTCCCGACCATTATGGGTTTTCAACGCCATTGTAGCGAATTTTTTCGCGTTCCTAGATTTGTATTTCATAATATTTGCACGTGTTTATAAACTATGATTAAACTTTCACCGCAGAACCCGAATACTATTGATTTTATAGCACTCCGTCTAGTTGTTGGATTTGGAATGTTTTAACAAAGATTTGTTCAGAAAGTGCATGTGATTCAGTGGTGAGTTTTCATTCGATAGTGCCGTATTAAAAAAGTTTTACATTTCTGCTCCTCCACGTCGAAAACCCAGTGTGGTAAATCCGAAATAGCTTGATGAAGGTGAAAATTGGCATGGAATTATCACTGTTGTTTCATTTGTAATTTTGTAACTCTTTTCAGACTATTTTGTGGTCCGTCAAAAGGTATTATTCAATAACATGTAGCTTAGATCAGAAGAGGTACTTCTGGAAGGATAACAATTCACAGTAGCCAATTACGTGTTACCGTTTGACGAAGAAGGCTATTTATGGGAATTTGTGGTTATAAATACATCCATGTTTCTTAAAGGATCTGTACGCGCAGATATTGGAAAGCGCAGAATATTGATTGACTGAGATATAGCTCAAACAGCTAGCGCCCAAGTAGATAACGGGAAGAATGAGATATTGTTTGTAACTTACGTTCTTTACGGTTTATAATAGGAGTAGTTACCATGTAGTCCATAGCAGTGCTGAAATGACTTTTTTTACAAATTTGCATGTTCTTTACATGGATTGATTTGTTTCACCGAACATGAAAGCATACATTAATCTGTAAGTATTTTAGGGCAGTCAGTATTTTAGGGCATTATGCGAAATTTGAAAGTAACACAACTTTCAAAGCTAATTGTATACGTTAGCTGGTTTTACTACCGCACAATAAATAACCTACAGTATATCAAGCAACTTCACAGAAATGGTCTCAATTTTACTGGAATTCATAATTCATTACCATCTCTCTGGGGATTCCAAAGTGAACTGGTCCGAGCCAGACTCAATCTCGCAAGTATCAAAGGAATCTCTCCCGTATTCGGCTTAACGTTATGTCCCATAACCATAAACAACACCAAGTAATGGTTTTTCCTATGAGAAGCGCGTGTATCGTAACGGTTCCGTGCCATAATTCGAGTTTGGCCCCTAGGTCTCTATCCCAGACTGGCTACAGGTGCTACCATGGCTTGGTCGGACACGCCTTCGACAAACGAAGCATCGCAGTCCGGCCCCGTCTGGTCCAGAGCTAGGCTGCAGCGTGGCAAAGCGAATACCTGTCGTTGTTTATGGCCGACTGGTGCGTAAATACTCACCTTGCAACTTCTTCTCGGTTTCCCAAAACTTCTGCAGTTCGGTAAAATACTTGTCCAGTATAAACACCTTCGAGAGGCCCAGGGTGGCCATTTTTGGAGCGATCTAATTTATGAACGCTTAATTGTTGTGCTGTTGTGTGTGAGCTAAACTACAAGAGCTGCCGAATGTGCGCGCAGCAGACGAGGAATAACAACACAAATTCAGGAGAATAACAAGCCACAAGGGAGGAGGTGGCTGCAAATTTTGAATTCGGCGCTCTCCACAAGTGACCAATTAAACAGTACACAAAAAGGAGAGTATAAATTTTAATCAACTTTTTTATCGCCTCTTTTTCTTATTTTGTTTTGTTTTGTATTTTCAAGACACATCACACTGGTTGTAATTATCGGTTAGTTGATTCCTCGTTTGGCTGTGCTCTTCGGCTACGATGGGCTTTTGAGCTCTGCTTTAAAGTATGTGAATTCATTCCACTTCCACACCTTTTTGGCTTTCAGATTTTTCCTATACTGGCTCGTTTCTTCGTCACGATTTCTTCTGTTATCCCCAACTCTCCACTTCTTGAATGTACATGTATGGGTGAGTTGTTTTGCTATAGCCCACTGGTGCCACTTCTTTCTATCATTCACTCTTCTTTATACCTTGCATGAGATCCACCACAATTCTTTTATTTATTTTCATTTCTTTCCGCTGGAACCTATGATTTATAATCTGCTTCTTCTAGAAGCCTTTGAACCTTATTTTTCTTCTCGCGCTGTTCCCTTTTTCACCTTCCTCTTTTAATGTTTTTTACTGAACACTTATGCTTATTTCACAAAGCAAGGCAATCGTAAGGCTAGGTAATCCAATCTTTTCCATTCGATAATCACAAAACATTACCATTTTGCGGCAAACTATGATTATCTGAGTTAAAACCTCTATCCTTCACAGAATTCACTTTCCAATTAGATTCTCAGTCAATTACTTGCACAAATCTTCGAACCAATTGCGTACTGACAATCAAGAACCTATCGACTGGTAGTCCATTCATAAAAAAATAATCCTTTAAATGAACCACAGACCAGAGTTTGACGCACACCTCCTGTTCGGCTGAAAACTTTCTCAAAACTGAAGCCAGAGAAGCGCCGATCTCACTTCGGAACCAGTCTCTGCTGTGGAGATCTTGCATACGAAAGCAACCATCGAGCGGAAAGCGCGAGAAGATGAAGAACTTGACCATAACCACCACAACGGGACATGGATCATTGCACAAACACCAAGGCGCCAGGGTGGTAGAATAGATGCTGTAACACGCGAACGATCGGTGCACAGGTAAAAGCTCTTCAGGTGCACGGAGAGTGGAATCCGTCGGACAGAATGGGTAGAGCAATGCATAAAAACATGGCTAACGTCAAGACCCTGGTGAAGTTTAGAATGGAAAAGCTTGCAACCATCGATCCAGCTGGCAGTGTGAAAAATCCTTCCGATAACTGAGTGAGAGTAGTAGAATTTGTTTTAAACTTGCCAGAGAGTTGGCTTAGAATGAGCAATGAATTCAATAAAAAAATTGTTTTACTTAACCTAATAATTGGTTTAGAAATGACGTTCAAACGTCGCATTAATGAAACCACATAAGTATGCTTTGGTGAAGTGTGTAGTTAAAACATTTGTAATTACAGCTTGAATGAATTAGAAATGAAGAGAAACAAATACTTTTCCTATATATGTGAAAAGATAAAGCCCCAAACGCGCATATCGAGAAATATTTATGCTTTTATCCCTCAATCACCCGGTCACCCACCTCATCCTTATTCAACATTTGATCAAGCCTGATTCCCAGCGGTAGACGCCAACAGCATATAGGTGGTACTAACACAATCGTAAACTCAGGGAGAACCGAACCAACCGCCGCTGTCGTGTCGGCATAGCTTTATGCTTCACTCTTGCTCCGTACCACTGCAAGCTTTCGATCGCACTTGTACCACTCCGCTCGCTTCCAAACTTGTCTTGGTGGTTCGCCAGATTTGCGTAACTTTGACCCATCGAAAAATCAAAGTTCGAAGAAAAAAACTATACATTACCAGCATCAATGCTGTCTGGATCACGTATCGTCGAACCGGGGTTGGAATCAGAATGAGAATCAGCATGAACTTGTGTTGTGGTTTTAAGTCACGATTTGAGCTCATGAACAGGACATAAAATGAAATAAATTAAGAAAAGATGTATAGCATGCTGTACTTTTTCGGCGCTTTAGTTTAAAAAGAAAATTTAAAATGAAGTACCTATACCTTTCCTAAACTATCGCTCACAGAACGAACCAGTAATGGATTTCTACCGTAAACCTGTTTTCTTTCTGGTCGCTAAACTCACACTGCTGCGTGCTGATCACTGACGATTGGAGTGAAAGCTCCAGTCTAGGTTTCAAAGTTTCTACAGTTTTTCGTTGCAAGGATTGCGCCCATTTTGCGGGCTTCAGTTATACATGATTATGTATGTACGAACTCAGGCATGTGCGTGATTTTTAAAGCATGAATCATCAAAAAACGTTAAACGCAACAGAATAAACTTGTTGACAGCGATGTCCACCTGTGAACAGTTGAATGAACTTCTTTCGCATATGCAAAAAACAGAAAAAGACTTCAATGCTTCAGAAGAGAGGAACCTAGCGGTTTTATAAATGTACGAAATGTTTATAAAAGCTAAGTTGCCCCTTTTGTGATGAATTTAATTACCAATTTAATTTAGTTACCATTTACTTTAAATTTCTATGTGATACTGATTCATGTTTTGAGCGGTAAAATTGAAGTTAATGATAATCGCTACTAAGAAGTACCAACGGATCACAAAAAAATGATGATGGCTAAAGCTTTGTAACTGAGCAAAACAACTTGTATGCGATCAAACGGCGGATATCATATTTAAAATGAGCTACTTTTGAGGTAACAGAAATATCTGAGTGGCTAAAAAGCTCACCTATAGGCTTTATGCAACCATTCAGTGCAATGAGAGATAGCTTGTTTTGAGCTTAAAGCTTTATACCAGATTTACGACATTAATTTGGTCGCAAGGAAAGGCTTTTGAAAGTTGCGTTAGAGAAGTTAGGTTCGCAGAACTGATCTTTTAACTTGTATGGGTGATTGTGATATAAATTCAGGAGTAAGTCCTCTGTGTTGTCCAAGAGACCTGAACCACCTGAAAATCAATATAAAATAATGTTTTAAATTGCGGTAATTCCGATTCCCAAACAATTTCTGTATTGCAATACTTTTTTATTCGGTTTGAGTACACGATTCGGCATGTTTGCGTTAGCTTGATAGTGCCTATTACTTCTTTCTATCATTTCAATTTTTTAACCCTAGAACGTTGCACTAGGGAACAAATGTACCCCACGCCTTCATTGGAGTCATGTGAAGACGAGTATGTATTCGGCATTAATCGACCTGGGACCTTAACCATAATATAATTTAGAGTTCCTAGTCAGAGTAGGAAAAGGTGGTATAGCCAGTTTGCTTATAGCCTTCGTGGAAGCAGGTGTCAAAGTTGGCGCGGGGTACATTTGTTCCCCAGTGTACGGTTTCCGTTAGCGTTTCGTCAGGTTTTGTGCTGTCAGTGGAGATGTGACTCGTAACAATATCAGTTTAAATACTTGGTTGTTTTACTACGTAAGTAACAATTAGTGTTATAAAATCGTTTTTAATCATTTATTCAATTAATTTAATTTCATTTTGAAGTAGAAAAAAATCGTTCTCATTTTTGATGATTTTTATTGTTGTATTGCTAATGTTTTATAGTTTTTCAAAACAATGGCCCGCAAGTATAAATTATGCACAGTAACTGCTGCAACAGTAATGTTGCGTGTTACCAAGGTATTACTGATCAGAGATATTTTTTGCATTTTAATTTCGTGGTATTTCCCAACACCCGATTTTTTAACTTTCACTCTTTCAACTTTTAGAATATTTAATTTTTTTCAAATCGGATGAAAATTCGCAAAGTTATAGTAATTTTGTGAAAAAGGAGGGCCGAGTCTTATATACCAATCGGCTCAGCTCGACGATTTGGGACAATGTCTGTGTGTGTGTCTGTGTGTGTATGTAACGGACAAACTCTCATTCGTGTTTCTCAGCAATGGCTGAACCGATCTTATCCAAACCAATTTTAAATGAAAAACCTATCAGCCGGACAGAACGCTATTAATTTGTTTTTGATTTTGATGCTTAGTTTCCAAGATATGAATGTTTGAATGTGTAAAAATGGCGTTTTTGCAGTTTTTTGAAATTATCTGGCGGAATTGACAACATAGATTAACACTTTATATATTTTTAGACAGCTTATACGAATAAGCTATAGATTGGACTTTTATCAAAAGAAATATTTAACATTAAATGCAGACGAAAGATTTTTATCATTCCCCATTGCCAGAAATATGACCGAAAACATATAATCTATTATTAACGCCAAAACGCCTAATTTTAAGTCAATAGTATCTTCGGAGAATTTCTTTTGGTATTGTGCTTTTGCTAATTAATCCCCCTACGAGTGGGATATTTTCATAAATTTTCTTGGAAGTGACTGTATTGAAATGATGTTTTCAGCGAATTTGTAGCTCTTACTTTTGCGAATAACTTTACTGAAGACATCAAATATCTATTTTGACTACTTTAAATGTTATGGTTTGTTGTTTGTGGATTACTCTTTGTCGCCTATTTATTGTTCAATATAGTAATAATCCATTGAAATAGGCCAAATATTATTTCGATAAAACGAATTTTGTATTTCATTTGTTTCTATCTACAACCGCTGGAAATAATCACCAAACAATTCCAATTTGTCTGGAAGGAACTTGATAACTTATCAGTGCAAAAATGTTCATTTGAGCGAACCTTCTGACCGCAATTTTTCTAACTTATAACCATCGGATCGATCTGAAACATATCTTGGAAAATGAAAAGCGAAATAAATAACTCCAAGCAGCGGCGTAGCCAAGAGAAGGTTTTGGGGTTTAACACCATACTACACTTCCCCCCACCCCACAAAAAAAAATATTGGATTGAAGTTAATAATTTATTGATGCTGACTGATTTAATTCAATATTACAATAAGAATTATCTGATCCGTACATTGATAACCTGTTGTTGCAAACATCATGAGGACTTTTGATAAAATATCGGAATGGGGTCCTGATATGTAACTGATCTATTGGTCTTGATTTCACAGTTGTCTAATAGCATCAATATCAAATAACTGCCTGAAAACATTCCAATAGAAAACTCCAGAGATATAAAATCAATCACAATCAGAGTTACAAATAATCGAAACTCTATTTTGACGGCTGAAAATGAACCTGATGCGACTCGCGGTGAATAGAAAAAATATTCATTCAAATATCCATGTTATTCATTCAGTTGAATATCGTACAATATATTCATTTCACTAATTATCAAGGAAAATGTTTTCCAATGCTGTTGAAGCATATCAAACAACAATCATCATCGCTTACATTGTGCCAGGGCCTACTTTGACGCGTTTGATTCGTTGCTGCGCGGTCGCTTCGTGTAATAATCGGAGACGAATGAAAATCTGCATGGATGAATGGGCGGTTTGTTCGTTTGACGTTTTCAGCTGCGTCACTGAATATTGAAAATGAATGTGGCTGAATATGATCAATTTTCATTCAATGAATTTGAATATGTTTAACTCTGATCACAATCCTCAGATTTCCTTTCATATTGAGCTCGCTTTTGAAGAGATGTACTGTAATAAGGGTCTTTATTTAATAGGAAGCGAAGTTAAAATTGATTTAATGTCTATGAAACAAAGAACTGCTCACCAAAAAATTGCATAACTTTCAACATTTGCTAAAAATGTTTTTGCCTTTCTCATTTTCTCTAAAAATCGACAACCTAATCCAGGCCCGGTGTTATCAAAACATCGCGAGGCATCAAGTTCTAAATGTTATGAAACGATATAATATCCGAAGGGCTTGATAAGAGGTATAAGAAATGTCTCATCACACCGTTGGGTGGATTAAAAGCATTTTTCTATCTACAACCGTTAGAATAACCACCGAACAATTCCAAGTTGTCAAGATGGAACTTGATCACTTATCAGTGTAAAAATTTTCATTTGCGCGAACCTTCTGACTTATAACCAGCGGATCGATCTGAAACATATCTCGGAAAATGAAAAGCGAAATAAATAACTCCAAACAGTGGTGTAACCAAGAGGATGCGTTGGGGTTTAACCACACCCCACCCCTCACCAAAAAAAATTGGATTGCAGTTAAAAATTTATTGATGCTGACTGATTTAATTTAATATTACAATGATAATTATCTGTAGTACATTGATAACCTATTGTTTTAAATAGGAGGACCGTTGAAAAATTGTGGAAATGTGATCCTGATCTGTAACTGACCTATTGGTCTTGATCTCACAGTTGTCTAATAACATTAATATCAAATACTTGCCTGAAAACATTCCAATAGAAACTCATTCCAGAGTTCTCAATCATAATCACAAGTTCCTATCATATTGAGTTAAGTTTTAAAGGGGTGTACTGTAATTTAGATTGGGGTCTTTTTAATAGGAATCGAAACTTGAATTGCTTTAATGTCTATAAAACTTAAAACTGCTCACCGAAAAATTGCATAACTTCCAACATTTGCTGAAAATGCAATGCGCCGAGTTGAGACGAAAACGTTATAGAATTAATAACGAGAAAACCACCTTCCAAAAGTAGGGGAATTGATGAAAATTTCCCAAAAACCGATGTGACTTTAATTGTAGAATATTCCCGGAATCCGGGACTTACGGAATTGTCGATAGTGGACAATATATTCATAGAATGGCAATCATTGATCTGGACCTACGAATCGAAGTAATTTGGTGATCATTTCAATAGCCTCTGAAGTATTACGATTGTATCGGTTTATATGGGGAATTCCAGGATGATCTTACTAACCGACCTGTAACTCCGGAACCAAATGACAGAACCGAATGAAATTCAATAGCTGTCAATAGAACTACTGTATCTTTCATTTGAAATTTTTACAGAATCGGTCAAGAGTTCGCTGTGATATAGGTGTAGTATTAGCTTAGGAACTTGGCGAGTTCCTCGGTGGCATCAAGAAACGTCATAGATGACCAATGTGGTCAAAGCTACTTTGATTTATCATTAGTGATTTAGGCCCGCAAATCCAAGTAATGTTGCACCCATTTTAATATGTATTGCATCATTCGGACATCATGGTGTTTCCAGTTTATACCGTAATTTGCTGCTGTGTGACCGCACTCTTCAACCCGTAGCTCCGGAACCGGAAGTCGGATCAACTAAAAATTAATAGAATCTTATGGGAGCATTAAAACTTTCATTAGGTTAGGTAAATAGGTTCAGCCATCTCTTAGAAAATTGTTTGAGATTAAATGACATACACACATACACAAATACACCCACAGACATTTTCCGATCTCGACGAACTGAATCGGATGGTATATGAATCTCGGCCCTCCGGGTGTCGGTTAGGGAGTCGATTTTGAGAGTGATTGCATACTTTTAATCAGCGTCTTTCAGCCTCTTTCTGAAATGTAGTGTAAGTATAATTTCACACTTGTTTTTTTGATAGAATTAGGGTGACACCCTGGACTGTTTACACTGTTTACATAAGAAAAACTATTTTTGATTAGCCACTTTCAACCTTAGTTTTGAAATGTTGAGTGAGGTCTAACTCTACACTTGTATCATGTAAGGAATTGGATTAAAACGGGTACACACGTTTCGTGCGGTCATTCTAACAATAGAGTGACAAGAAAAAAATGACCCTTATGGACCCACCCCTGACTCGATTCCTAGTCCCACCAAAAGTACATGCACCAAATTTGAAGCAAATCGGACAAGTCTAGCTACCGGACCAGCGCTCCTGAAGTTTGTATGGGAGTTTTCGACAATTTACTTGGAGAAACCCCACTAACTCACATTTTCACCGCTAGGTGGCACTGCATTCCCGAGCAAACGAAAAGCCCATAATACCCCCATGCTCATGGGGTTTGACATGGGTGTTTGAAATGGGTTCAACCCATGAAAACACCATCACCATGGTCCGGTAAATCCCATATAAAATACCATATATTAGTGTATTTATAGGTTTTTGAGACCATTTTATGGTGTCTTGATGGCAGGCATGGGAAAATTCACTCATTCGTTTGATTGCATCTGATAGCCATTCATCCTTGGTTCAGCCGCACACAATCGTCATAGTGAGCATGGAGCAACGAACCATGAGAGGATGCGATGAATCCTCTCTCAACCACCATGTTTGTGCACTCCGAACGGTCAGCGAACGCACTATGTAAGTGAGTGGTTAAAAAAATACTTGAAACGAACCGAACGTCAGCAAACAGGCAGGACTTCAATTCTGGATGAATCAAAATTCGCTCACTTATCGAATGCATTTGTTGACTCATTGAGAGGGTTCCTTGTATGTAATTCCAATAATAAGTATGAGGCGCTGTATATATCGTTTACGCAGAGCTGTAGGAATTAGATTTTTCTTAAAACTTCTTGTTCGGCTCGGAAGCCTTTTGGTGATTATAAGCCGGGAAATTACATGAAAATATAGCACAGTTTGAATACTGTGTCTGTGACATATGACGTCTATAATAATCATTGCTTCATAGGCAAGGACTGGACGTCGCTTTTGGGAATGATTTGAGATAGTATCGTCGCATTCGGAAAGCGATAGAAATTGTTAAATTTAAAATTAATTCTTTTAAAAGGCTAACGCGATGTTTATATAAACAAATTCATTATACCGCTACGGAGCTTAATTTCCTCACCCTTCGTAGTAGCAATAGCACAGCTGTTTATTATAGTAAATTAAGAGTAAAAACGAAATTAAAGTTTGTTTTGCTATTGTTAAGATTATATTGATTTGTAGACAGAGCTGCGCTAAATAAATTTAAGGTTGCACAGAGAATGCGTAAAATTCGCAAACGAAAAAAGCAGTTTTTTTCCACACCGTATGTCAGATCTTCATAAAAATCAATCAGCGTATGTAGAATGTTGTCACTGTACTGCTGATTGATTTTTATGAAGATCTGACATACGGTGTGGAAAAAAACTGCTTTTTTCGTTTGCGAATTTTACGCATTCTCTGTGCAACCTTAAGTGTTGGATACGTTGTACATAAAAACGTATTGACTCCAAAAATACGTCTGTTGAACTTTTTTTTTCATAACTAGTTCGTCGGGATAATGACGGATATCAATATTTTTGTAATTATCTTTGTTTTTGGAACGAGTTTGACGAGTGGGTTTTGAAATACCGTCATCGGTGATTACTTTACGCCAAAAATAGAACGTTTTGTACATTACACTCAAGAACTACGATCACGCAACTTCAAATTTGAAACTGTTCGATGTTTTACATATGGCACAAGTACCTCCAAAGTCATTGAAAAGAACTTTTGGAAAATCAAGATTGAACGTGAAATCTAAAGAGCTAAAATTGGCGTAAAGTCACCCCCACAAGGGGGCTACTTTATGTCAATTTTTTTTTCGCAAAATCATGGTAACTCCTTGATTTATTGTTATTGATTATGCTCGTTATTTATGTGTGAAAGCAAATGAATGTAGTGCTCGTAAAAATAAAAGGGTGTGTTCAAAAACTGCGTACCACGCATCCAATAACCTTGTTTTGGAGAGTCGATAAGTCCTACAATGAAAAAAGCAAGCCGAGAAAAAAAGCTCTACATGATATACTTGATATTGATGATATTTAGCCTTAAGAATTAGACCACCTTGTTTTAGTATTTTTCTAAAAGTAGTTTTAATTGTGTTACGGAGTGCAAAGGCTTTTCCAACAGAAACGTTTTAATGGTCAGGTCAGTTCATCCATCTTTTATGACATATCCATTTATAATATGACGAATTTCGCACCAACTCGAACAAATGTTGGCAGCACCCTCTCAGATTTTAATGAAACTTTCTGTACATGAGAAATTTGTCACAAAAAGCCACTTTGCATACTTTTTTTTTTTCCAAAAATGATCTAGACAAGCTTTTGAGAGGGTCAAACTTTTTTAACCAATTTTTTTCAAATGGCTATTGTCTAAAAATGATAAATCCTACAAAAAAATGTTGTAGGAGTTATTTTCGCAAATTTAGTCATCAGTTGGGCATTTAGTAGTCATTAGTTGGGCATTAGTATTTGAAACAAACTTTTCCTTGACCAACCTGATTTTTTTAGTAAATTTGTCGAAAACTAAAGCAATGAAAGTCATAATCATCTCAGAATCTAATAAAACTCAGTTTGTCAATAGATATTGTCCAATTTAGCAATTAAGCGTGTTTATACGCGATTAAAGAGTTTTTAAACTATATGGGGTTACCTCGATCGGTAGTTACCGAAGAAGCTGGTTTCATTCCAGTAAAGCACATTCAGAATTTAAGCTGGCTTGAGGTTTCTGTCAGAATTTCGAATCAAATAAAACAACCGATCGCGGCTCATTGCTTCATTTAAAACTGATTGTGGCTGGTTTGACTAGGATTTAATAGTATTTACAGGTATGTTCCGTTGGGATCATTTTAGATGTTTTGATGCATTTTTTTTTTTCAAATTTACCCTTTGGTCGTTATAACACCTCGTACACTATTTTTGAACTTTATAACCTTGAATGTCATGTACGTCATGATATCCAAAGCCATTGTTTAATATTGTGGTTGTAGTTGAAAACTGGAAAATCCAACCAGACACAATCGTATTTTCTTTTGTTTTTAGCAATAGAACATACTACTCCCGACGTCGTGAATTAGCATTGAACAAAAGAGAAAAAAATTGTCGCTGATAGGATTTTCCAGTTTTCAACTGTAACGATAATATTTTAACTGCACAAAAGATAGACAGCTTAATGAATAGGGGAATTGGGGGCAAGTCCGATACCGTGGGTAAGCCCGACACCCCATAACTTTTCCCAGATATCAAATTTTAAATCATACAATAATAACAGGATATCATTAGTACGATTATTTTGAGTATTTCGAGACACATATATGCCATATAGATTCATCCAACGTCACAAAATAAACAAAATATGCGAAAGCAAAGTTGATGCGCACTTGGATGTTATTTTTAGTTGAAACATTTCAAGGTTTTAACAGCACAAAAGCTTTGAGAATTACCAGTATTTTGCCGCACATTCTAATCTATTCTGCCGGATTGTTGATCAACAGAGTTCCGAAAAATCATAACACGAACCGGATAGCTCACTACAAAAGGGTATGTTACTTCTAAGTGAATGAATCTTAGTAACAGGGGATATATTCTTCTTGCAGAACGGATCTTACTTCTTAGAATGGCTTCACAAGCGGTAATAAAGCTAGAAAAGATTAATGGAGAAAACCAAGTGTTGAACATTATTTATTCACACCACACATTCGTATGCTTTTCCTCTTGCTACGCGATGATATTCCAGAAAGCATGCATTTGCATCACACATACTCATATACACATAATTACACTTTATCACACATACACAACACATTTTTAATGAAAAATTGGACAAAAAGAAAGCTAACAAGGGTGTCGCTCTTGCCACTTCGGGGTGTCAGTCTTACCCGCAGCGTTTTTAAAATGTTATTTTTCTCCCTTTGGCAACCAATAATTTTTAATGAATCCAATTTTTTGAAACACTGAAAAAAATATATCTTGTTAAGAACCATCTAAACAAGCATTATGCACAGAATATACAATTTTTGGAGAATCGTGGTATTTTAGAAAAATGATTGCACTTAGGGTGTCGGACTTGCCCCCGATTCCCCTACTGAAATAGTAAAAAGTACTTCAACATGATACAGACGAAATAAAGTCAGTAACTTGTAGGTCACGCTAGCCGTTAAACGATAAGCTTGCGTATGTAAAAATTAAAAATCCTGCATCTTGAGCTATTTTACCTTTGCACTTCTACCCATATATTACCTCTACAAAGGATAGAAAACCGATTGAACGATTCAATGATTGGATATAATGATTGAATCAAGATTAGACTCATCGAGTGGCTCGCAAACCAAAACAATAATATTCCAATCTGATTCACTCACGTCCAAACATCATTCTTAGAAAATATTGAGAGAATGAGAGGCTCTCCGACTTAGAACGAACGGGAGTCAATTGAGTGCCGCACAGCTGCTATCGTTAATGAGCTTTGCAACAAGCTCAGTGTATACTTCCTGGCGTTTACTTCGTGAGACAAACACAACGGTTGGTAGCATGAGATGTATCAGAAGATGAATACAGATGAATGAATTTCGAATGTATTTTTCCCATACCTGCTTGATGGTTGTGAATTTTGGCACGGACCATGTTTAAGGTCTTTCCAAGGGGCTATGTGGTGTTTGAACCCATGAGTATTTGCTTCGGTTCATCGTATTATCACTGTCAGTAAAAAATAAGAAAGATAATTTAAATGTCAACAAGTTTGTCGAAGACTGATAGTCAATCCGGTTTTGTTAAAATAAGTTATTAAACTTTTAACGAAGTGAAGTTTGAGTCAGTTTTGCATGGGGCCTAGCAGTGCATGGTTGTGTATCAGTACTCGATTTCTATGAACTATACATTTTCTGAAAAAACGGTTAGGTTTAGCTCAATAGTATGTTCAGAAGAATTATAGTAAATATTACGAGTGATTTTTTGGTTAGAAAATTTTAGTTCCACCCTTGACCACATAGATGGCGCCAACACTAACTTTTCAACGGAGAGAGATTAAATTAGGTGTCTTCTACAAATTTATAGAACAAGCATTTTGCAGTAATTCTTCTATAAAAAGTCATAGGTGGAACTAAAATTTTTAAACCAAAATATGACTCGCATTATCACTTCACCAAAAGTTTAATAACTTATTTTAACAAAGCCGGATAGACTTGCAGTCTTCGCCAAAGTTGTAGACAATCAAATTATCTTTCTTGTTTTCCCTTACAATGATAATACGATGCATACAGTGCCACCTAGCGGTGAAAATGCGAGCTAGCTGTTCTCCATGTAAATTGTCGAAAATCCCATACAAACTCCTGGTGGGACTAGAAATCGACTCAAGGGGGATTGTGTTTTCAAAATTTCATTATTTTTCTGGGCAGTCTATTCCAACAATCTTCAATCGATTCCTCGGCTTTTTCTACATAAGAGTTAAAACTTTGGATCAGCCGCATTTAGCCCCTTTCCGAGAAGTACAGTCAGGTTTAACTTCACAGCTCAGTAATGGGAGGAATTGGGGTAAAACGGGTGCCCATGTTTTGTGCGTTCATTCTAATGATCTTGAATTGATTCCCTGGACTATTTAACATAAAAAAATACTTTTAATCAGCCCCTTTCAGCGTCGTTCTGAAATATTGAGTAAGGTAAAACTTTTATTATGTGGAGAATAAGGGTAAAACAGGTACACACGTTTTGTGCAGTCATTATAGCTACCTTCAATCGATTTCCCGGATCATCATCAGTCGCATTCAGCCTCTTTCCTAGAAGCACAACCAGGTTCAACTTTACACTTGAAAAAAGTGAAGTGATCGTGACGGATCGTTATGCTGCCGGTTTCCCACAGGGTTTTCTTAATGCATATAGCTTGCGGCGAAACAGAGTCAGATCTCACTATGAACACGAACAATTCGACGGACACTAATTTCACGATACACGGATGGATCTAACTGGTTTTGGAGTCGCGATGTTTCGGAACGTATAAATAAACACAATTTTTGTAATTCTTAAAAATACTGGCGGGTTTCGCGGTCGCGGTCTTTCGCTTTATTCCCTGCCTCTTTTATCGTACCAAACAATCTATCTAGCTCTCCCCATCAATATGTGTGTGTTCGATTATTATTTCAAGTACATTGGGTAAATACTTAAATTCTAGAGATTTCTTTTCCTATTCAATATAAAACAATGCTTTTGATCAGCCACTTTCAGCCTCTTTCTTAAATGCTGAGGAAGGTATAACTCCACATTTGTATTATGTGACAAATTGGGACAGAAACACACCTTTCTTGCGGTTATTCAAGCTATCTTCAGTCGATTCCCAGGATTTTCTACATAAGAACTACTACTTTCCATCAGCCGCATTCAGCCTATTTCCGAGAAACACAGCCAGGTTTAACTTCACACTTGAGTTATGGGAATAATTGGGGTAAAACGGGTACACACGTTTCGTGCGGTCATTCTAACTTATCAAATGATATGAAGTTACATATCAAATGATATAAAATTCCGTAATCGGATTCATAAAGATCACACGAATAATGAACGCTGAATAGTAGCCATGTAATAATTGAGTTTGCAATGTCTAGTCAGTGCCCTGACTAGAACAATGCAATTGTGCTTAGAAAATGCCGCAAATTCATTGGAACTCATATCCGGCAGAATAGTTTGTAAGCTGTGCCGAACATGCCATGCCGCACAATAGCAACTATTGTACTTTGTCCAAATTATCGACAGTGGGAGAACTGGTTCTGGTCCAACGAAGTCTGTCGCTGCACCCGCTCTAGCCAATTCATCCTTCCATTCATTTCCAGTAATATCGGAATAACTGGGTACATGTTGAAGGTAGATAGCATTTGAAATGCGAAGTTTTTCGATTTGAGTTGGACATGCGATTACTAATTTAGATCTCGAATCTGCCATCTAAGTGCTTCCAGTGCAAGAATAGATTCTTCCAGTGCTGTCAGAGCAAAAATAGATTCTTTTACTTCAAAATCCGTGTTGAAGTGCCGATAATACGCCCCACAGAATCGCGAAGAGTGGAGTACGGTACAGTATCTATCAAGCGAATGAGATTAGTTTAATGCCATTTCACGACAGTAGACACCAGCACTGGTTCGGCCCTTCAACAAAGAACCGTTAGTATAATCGACTACGTTTTCTTCAAGTCGTCGCTCAATCCAACCAGACAACCATTTCTCGCGAGGAGAAATTGAGCGTTTTGAAAGGAAAACTACATGTGCGTGTAAGGTCGGTGGGAGCAAGTAGGGTAGACGAGCCTTTATTCATCTCATTAGTTAGGATGTCACACTATTTCTTAACTCGACTTAGAGTGATAGGACTGCGCTTAAATAGGTATCATCAACTTTGCTTCGTTTCTAAGAAGCAGTACAGTTAAAATTTTTGCCTGGAAAATGTAAAATGCTCACGTTTGAGCAAAGCGAAAAGTAGACTACAACGTACCCTTATTCATCTCACCATTTGAACTAATGCGTTGAAAAGAGATAGCAGATGCTGCACTAACTAATGTGTTCAAATGGGTAGGATGAATAGAGGTGCTAAGATGAATTAGCGAGCAGTAACCCTACCCATCCCAAGTGACCATTTGAGGCCACAGTTTACTGTGGCTAGTTGCACGATCTTTTGGGTTACTGTTCGAGAATCCAGTAATCTTAAAATGGTATACACAAGAAAATGCTTCTTGTTTCAGAAACACATATAGTGGTTTTACGTTCAAGAGTGCCTCTAAAGCAGCACTAGGTATTGTTGAGAACGCACTAGTTATCGCCATGAATACCATCCTCTGATTTCACTTTGCTTGGATTGTCACGATTTCTCCCTTCTGCCACCACATAATACACCGTATGCCAGTATTGGTCTAACAATTGTTGTGTAGATCCATTGAATGAATTTGAGTTTGAGTCCCCAAGATATGCTGATATTCAGTCTAAATTGGCCGAAGGCCATGCAAGCTACTTCCATTCTAAAATTTATGTGCGCTGTCTACTTAAGTTTTGAATCAAGAATTACCCCAACGTACCCAACTTGATCTACGACAATAATTTCAGAGACAAAGCACTGCAATGGACGAACTCCGGTTGTAATCCTTCGTTTCTTGAAAAACACAAATGTTTCATTAACTGATAGTCCGACATAAAAACACTATTACTCAACAACACATAAGGCTTGCTGCATCAAATAAATAGATGTGTTAAGGCAAATACCGGTGATACTCATCGGCGACACCAAATGTCGGAAGCTCATGTTCATTAAATTTTCTCGACAAGCCATAGGTTCCATAGAAGTGGTGACAGCACACCACCTTGACGACATCCGCAGACACTCAGTTACCTTATCTCTTCTTGTCTTAACGATGAGCATAGATGTCGGTTGTTAAGCATTGCGTGTATCCTATTCGTGATATATTAAGGTACTCCATGACCTCCATGACGTCTTGCTTCCAAAATGGATTCGAAGGATAGGTTGTCTAAAGCGCCCTTAATATCAAGAAAAACGCGTAAGCTTGATAGCTTTTGCGAAAAAGCTTTTTCAATATTGTAGATACACACCTAGAAAAAATCGTGTAAATTTACGTCTCCTGACCCTGACATATACGAGCATGACTTACGTCTTACGTCTTTACGTCTCCTGACCCTGACATATACGAGCAAATGACTTTCTTTTGAGTTTGATTTTAATTTTACATGACGTTGAATTTCGTAAATCACGTAATTTTACTCCACATACAGCTTTTGTTCTGAATGGCAGTAAGTGTAATTTTATGTCATTGTGCATGTAATGCATATGTTTCATGTAAAATTAAATGGAGCACGATTATATTTCGTCATTTCGTGAATTACGGTTTGTTAAATTCTGTCATGCTTGCAATTACGTCAACGATAAAATTCGTATTTTTTGGTGTGCAGTATTGTGTAACAGCATGGTAGTAGACTTTCCCCGCTGATATGCAGTTAAGTATTACATCTTTATCAGACGAGTATTCACCATTAGCAGTTCTAATCGAACTGAGTTTTAGGGGTGAGAATAGCATAGTTGGTAAAACGATTGCCTTGTACACAGCTCATCTGGGTTCGATCTCAGGGGGGTTAGAAATTTTTCTAAAAAAAATTTTCTAACTCTAAAAGAGGCGAATGACCATAAGGTTATAAAACCTCTGTAATCGAAGAAATAATAAAATAATAAAAATAACTAACTGGCAAGAGTCTTTCCTTTTCGAAAGTATCTTACTTAATCTACTAGTCTCGTTGAGACTTGAGACATTTGTGCAAATGCTTTTTCAACCTCTTCGCTCGGAGGATCGAAGGGTATTTCAGTATTTTTTTGCGAGCCAACTTAAATGCCTCCGACACGTCCCTGAGTCTGCGATTTCAAGCTCTTCTAGATAACTATTTGAGTAGAACACCTTTACCAAGAAGTCAGTAAGCCTATCAGTCAGGTATGAACACTGCAGAAGACTATTCGTCGTAGTCGAAATACTTGTATCTGTTGTTTTGTTATTATCATAGTGAAATTAAACGGAACACATCTGTCTTAATAGGATTAATTTTGACATTTCACTAATTCGTTCAAAATGCTTCGTTTTGTTTTTAATCTATAATTTTTTATTATTTCAGCCACAAATGAAACCAGATTTATAATACAATTTGTTATGCAGATTGCTTTCTGTTAAAATATTGTTTTGTGATTCTTATCAGGTATCCACGATACAAACAGTAAACAAAATAATTTGCTAAATAATAATAATTATTATTCTGCCCTAACACGCACATTTTGCACCATGTCCCATGACTTTTGTCATGCTGAATAATACGAAGATAACTTAACTTTAAACCCCAAGTACTGGAGGGGCGGTTTTTTGACCCACTGTAGCATTCCTTCTTAAAATTAATCCAATTTAGTTTCCGAAACGTTCATATTATTTGAAACGTTACTTGATATACTTCGCTGTTTTGCGTCTCAGTAAATAGCAAAAAGTGGGATATTATTACCTGCCAACTGTAATTTACACATATCTTGCCAGTTAGCTGGACCATGATTGATGTAAAAAAGCCCCCTCATAGACATAGCAGCTTCCAGGTACACAGTTGCCACAAAAAAAATCCTTCCACATTGAGAAATTATTGCCCTCTCCATGGATCCACAGTTTATCACCATGTCGGCGGCATCAATAAATTCAACAAATTTTACGACGCATCAATAAAAGCCGTGGTGCGCTCCGCAGCAAATTCGCTGCCTTCGGCGTTCAGCGTGTCTACTTATCATTACCGTTGACTGATGATGACGATGTGTGCGTATGATTTCTGGCGGATCACGATGGGACACATTGTATAAATTATCTTCGGGCCAGATAATTGACGCCTGCGAGGAACTGTATTAAGTCAAACAATCCATTATCGGGACCACTAATGAAGATGTTCTCAACACCTGATGGCGCTGATAGCGGTGCGGTCGCATCTTATCGCGATCTTGAGCAAACTCTTGTTTTAAAACGATCTCGTCAGATTGTCCGGTTGACGCCCCACACAGGTTTGAAACCATCTGGTTGGGTGCAACGTAAGCTCTTGGGAAAAAATAAGGAAAAAAAAACGAACCAGAACGGAACACGCGATATGCAATCATCTTCTCAGCACTTTCTTAGGTCGCCGTGAAGCTTCCTAGGGGCGGGTACGTGTCATTATTGTTATTAATTTTATGGGACACCTTGACTGCGCCGGTAAGATGGTTGCACAGTAAACGTAATGCCAGCTTCAATAAAAAGAATTGATGGCAAGGTTTCACGCAGAATGATGCAGATTAATTGCTGTGGGCAGGTATCATGCTTCAAATCAGCAATAATGGTAATTATAAATGGAAACGTTCAACTGAACACTGGAAATGTGGTTTTTATATGCAGTGCATTTACGTGTAGGAGCGTAATTTTATTTACGATTCCATTTTGCATGCTGCTAGATAGTTACTCTGGTAATCTAAAAAAATAATTAATCCACCTATCAGTAAGTCGGGATAAGTAAAGACATGCATTCATCATTTGCATATTTAGGTAATGTCCAGTAGGAACACAGTTTTCAGCAATCAGAGAACAATTTCAAGTTGTGCGGTTGCAGTTAAGAAATGAGCCCTCATCAGTGCGTTAAGCCAAAAATCCCCTCTGACAGAACCTTTCTAATCGTCACTTCCAATCATCGGCAGGATGAAACTTTCTAGAGAAACCCAACAATTGAAAAAAATGTAATTGCTTGTAATTTTTTTGTTGGAGATCAGAAAAAGATTTAAATTTAAACTAAATATAGTTTACATCAGCCGAGTTTGACCAAAATCGGATGGATGGATGGCTATAAATAGTTTCTAGTCGAGGAGTTACACCACCGTAGAATTTAAAAAAATATCAAGTTTTTTTATTGATCTGAAATATGCCTTAGGATCTTAAAAATGATATACCAAAAAACCACAGGCGACAATAATTGCTAAATGTTCAAATTTTCGATTCTGCCGCAACGTCTCTTTTGTATACCCCTCGCGTATTGAAAACTTAACCGCGTTTTTCTCGAAACCACATTTTTTGAGCTGACCGGAAACACATCTCGAACAAATGATTTTTGAACGTTTTGAAATTTTCGCATTACATTTAAAATTGATTTCTCCAACGACGTACGTAGGATTTAATTTTTTGATTGGTTAATTTTTTTTATCAACGGTTTTGTATCGATTTTTATGACAATTTTAGTTTTTTTTAATAAAAAGAGCGCCATTTCACAAAAAAACAAAATATCGAAAAAAAATCCTATGTACGTCCCTTGCTATGGTTATAAGAAATCGAAAAACTTTAGTTTTAAGCTCTTGGTTGAAAATTGCGGTAGATCGGATTCCGGCCATGACACTAGGTAATGAACGAAGGATTGGAAATTCACGACATTCCTTCAATGTTTTTATATTGATAAAAATGCAGCGTGCTTCATAAGATGGCAGAGGATATGCTGTCCAGTCTAGTTTACGAAAGGCATATAATAAGAATTGTTCTTGTTGAGTTCTATTCGTTGTTCTTCATATGTGCTCGAAACAGGGCACCAAATGTTCTGATTGCATTAGTTCTTTATTAGCTCTTGATTCTATAAATTTTAACAAGAAAAAACCTGTTTGAATCCACCTGGAGGTGCAATTGTGCCTTTCTCATTTCTCCAAACTATGATTTAATAGCTGGTTCGTACAATATAACATTATGGAAATGTCTTACACTTGGTAAGTATATATAAGAGCACGTTTTTGCATTCATCGCGGTATCGGTTTGAATCGGAGTTTTCTATGTGATCGCACTCCACAACCCGTAACTCCGGAGCCGGAAGTCGGATGGAGATGGAATTCAATATCAGTTTCCGGGAACGCAACACCTTTCATTTGAGACTAAGTTGATCAAATCGGTCTAGCCATTTTCGAGAAACCAATATAACCGTTATTCTGAATTTGGATGCTTCCGGATCCGTCGATGGTGGCCAGTGTGGCCAAAGAGACTTTGAATGACTGTTGGGGACCTAGATCTACAATTTCAACAGTTGTGTTTACATTTTGGAAAAAAATCACCTTTTTAAATTCACCGCAAAATTCGTTAGAATCGGGATTTGCTGCGTGATCGTACGTATCACCCTGTAATTCAGGAACCAGAACTCGGATCCACACAACATTCAACAGCAGCTGATGGACCTTTCATTTAAAATTAAGTTTGTCAAAATCGGTTCAGAAAATTCCCAGAAACCGATGTGGACAAATCAACAAATTTTGTTTTGTAACCATACTATTCAACTCGTAATCCGGAACAAGATGTCGGTTGAAAATGAAATTCAATAGCAACCTATGGGAATATTATACCTTTCATTTGAATCTTAGTTTGTAAAGATCGGTTCAGCCATCTCCGAAAAACCGATGTGTACATTTTGTTAACAAATCCACACATACACACACATACATACATACATACATACATACATACATACATACACACATACATACACACATACATACACACAGATATTTTGCGATCTCGGCGAACTGAGTCGAATGTTATATGAGACTCGGCCCTCCGGGCCTCGGTTAAAAAGTCGGTTTTTGGAGCATACATAACCTTTCTATATAAGAAAGGCAAAAGAATAATATTCAATTAGCTTAATAAGCATGAGTTCAATGTTATCTACATGTGATTATAATTTGGAAAGGTTGGTGGAATGGGTTTGAACGTGTAGGGAATGGGGGGTTAGTAGAGTGGGAGTGGAGGATGCGTCAGAAATCCTTCATCTTATTTCGGTATACGGGGTGGATGAAGGAAATGCAGGCGTGAGGGTGGTCCAAGAGGAGGGGAGTGATGAAGGAGGGAGGTGTAAGGGCAAGGCGGGGGGAGGGGCGGCGACGCAATACTCAACTGCATATTTTGCCTTCCATTTGAGACTTGGTTTGAGAAAATCGGTTCAGTCATCACCGATGCACCGATGTGACTTTAATTGTGGAATATGCCCGGAATTCCGGACTTCCGGAATCGTCGATAGTGTACAATATATTCAAAGAATGTTTGATTGGCAATCAGTGATCTAGATCTGCGATTAGAAGTAATTTGGTGACTATTTCAATAGTTTTAAGCCTCTGAGGTATTACGATTGTACCGATTTATATGGGAAGTTCCAGTGTATCCTTACTAACACCCCTGTAACTCCGAAAGCAAGAGTCAGAACCGAATGAAATTTAGCAGCAGTCAATGGCATTACTGTATCTTTCATTTGAAATCAAGTTTGTAAAAATCGGGAGAGAATTCGTTGGGGAATGGGTGTAATATTAGCTTAGGAACTTGGCGGGTTCCCCGGGGGCGTCATGAACCGTCATAGGTGGCCAATGTGGTCAAAGCTGCTTTGATTGACCATTAGTGATCCAGACCCGCAAACTAGAGTAATGTTACATAAATTTTGATATGTTTTACATCATTTGAACATCATGGTGGTACCAGTTTATATGGGAATTTGCTGTGTGACCGCACTCTTCAACCCGTAACTCCGGAACCGGAAGTCGGATCAACTAAAAATTCAATAGCAGCGTTATACCTTTCAGATGAAACTAAGTTTGCGAAAATCGGTTCAGCCATCTCGGAGAAAATTGTGTGAGTTTAAATGACACACACACATACACACACATACACACACACACATACATACACACAGACATTTGCCGATCTCGACGAACTGAATCGAATGGTGTATGACACTCGGCCCTCCGGGTCTCGGTTAAAAAGTCGATTTTTACAGTGATTGCATAGCCTTTCTTTATATGAGAAAGGCCAAACATTATTGTATATTAGACTGGTTAAATTTTTGACTTTTAGCTCCACCAGGCTTTACTGATTCCTTTTATGGCCCTTAGTAATTGTGCAAATTTTGGTCCCGATCGGTTGTGTCTACGGACCCTCCAAAAATCCAAAGTTTATATGGAAATTAGTATGGAAAATCGGTTAAAATTAAAAATAAATTCTTAAAAAATCACCTCATCAATCAATTCATGAGAAAACTGTATATTTCTAAAGGTATTCTTCTACTGAACACATTCATGGAACATTATAAGTTTGTGAAAATTCGCTGAGAAAAGTTATTAACTAAAGAAGCAGCATGGCTTCAAAACAAGTAGATTTTATTATTAATCATAGCAACCGTGTTTGCAGAACTGCATCTGCCATACGGGAGCGGTGGGTTGTAGGCCTAGTTTACACTTGTATAACGATGAAGCTATTCAAACAGGGTTGCTATGATTAATAATAATTTCTACTTGTTTTGAAGCCATGCTGCTTCTTTAGGTAATAACTTTTCTCAGCGAATTTTCACAAACTTAAAATGTTCCACGAATGTGTTCAGTAGAAGAATACCTTTAGAATCATATAGTTTTCTAATGAATTGATTGATGAGGTCATTTTTTAAGAATTTATTTTTAATTTTAACCGATTTTCCATACTAATTTCCATATAAACTTTGGAATTTTTGGAGGGTCCGTAGACACAACCGATCGGTACCAAAATATGAACAATTACTAAGGGCCATAAAAGAAATCAGTAAAGCCTGGTGGAGCTAAAAGTCAAAAATTGAACCAGTCTAACAAAATGAACAAAGAAGGATTCTCAATAACATTTATTTGGGTAGCATTGCATTGTGAAATATATGGGAATGAACAAGCAGATAGGTTAGCCAAATTAGAACCATCAAGAGGCATTTTTATGATCGAGGAATTCAAGGTAACGAATTCACTATGATAATAACAAAACAACATCTTTGATTCGACATACAATAAATATGCTTTGGCAAAAAGCATGGTATCTTAGCGAAATGCGACGAATGTGTTATTCTATTTTACCAAATGTTAATTGAAAACCTTGGTTTTGTGGATTAAATGCTGGAAGATTTGTTTAATTTTATTATTTTGATTATAGAGGATTTAACCTTAGGGTCATTCGCCTCTTTTCGGGTTACAAAAATCTCTTTTGGAAAAGTCTCTAACCCTATGTGCGGGGTTGGGAATCGAACCCAGGTGACAAGGCAATCGACTTACCAACTACGCTATGCCCGTCCCCTATGCTGGAATATTATTTATACAATATATCTCTCGTATAATATAAAATCACTATTCATGTAAAATCCATTTATATCGCATAAATATAATTGATTCTAATTTATGTGAGTGTTTAGAGTCATATGAGGATATCGATCATATCAGTTTACATTGTTCACGATTTTCAGAAACAACACATTTTATTTCTGCCCTCTGTAGGAAAACCTATCTTTCATTCTGTTAGAGATGTATTAGCTAATAAAGACTTTGTTGTCCTTAAAATCATCTTTGAATTTCTTATGAGATCCAATCTTTCAAACTTCATAAAATTTATATATTTTCAGATTTAAAGACGACTCACTGATCAAAAGAATTACACAATCAAACATTACATTTACATACATAGGAAGAATGAAGCTTAGCTCTGTTATGGTTTTATTTAAGCGAGTGAGATAGATTAATTTAAGAATTTTATATATTTACGGTGGCAGCGCGAGGTTTTTTTGCTGCTCGAGGCAAAAATTTAATTTGCCGCCCGTTTTATTGCGAACGCATCAAAAGAGTTCGATTATTTCTCACCCTTTCATATACGACTAATATGAATGCCAATTTTGTCTTACCTCCAGTATTTCAAAAAGATGCTGACCTTCTTTGAAAAACAATGCTTCTTTCAACTATTACCAAATATATTCTTTCCGGGTGTATATTGAAATTTCAAGCATTACAAGTATATTTTTCGTCTTCAGTAAAGATGTCTTATATACCAATCGACTCAGCTCGACGATTTGGGACAATGTCTGTGTGTGTGTGTGTGTGTGTCTGTGTGTGTGTGTGTATGTAACGGACAAATTCTCATTCGTGTTTCTCAGCAATGGCTGAACCGATCTTATCCAAACCAATTTTAAATGAAAGAACTAAAAAATAGTATGAACGCTATTAATTTGTTTTTGATTCTGATGTTTAGTTTCCAAGATATGAATGTTTGAATGTGTAAAAATGGCGTTTTTTGCAGTTTTTTTGAATTATCTGCCGAAATTGACAATATAGATTTACAATTTATATGTTTTTAGACAGCTTTAACGAATACCTTTCGAACAAGCTATAGATTGTTGAAATCGGACTATCATCAAAAGAGATATTTAACATTGAATGCGGACGAAAGATTTTTATCATTTCCCATTGCCAGAAATATGACCAAAAACATGTAATCTATTATTAACGCCAAAACGGCTTATTTTAGGTCAATAGTATCTTCGGAGAATTTAATGGAGGAAATATGCCCTTTCTTTTGGTATTGTGCTTTTGCTGATTGATCCCCCTATGAGTGAGATATTTTCACAAATTTTCTTGGAAGTGATTATATCGAAATGATGCCTTCTACAAATTTGTAGCTCCTACTTTTGCGAATAACTTTACTGAAGACTTTAAATATCTATTTTGAATACTTTAAAAGTTATGGCTTGTTGTTTGTGGATTACTCTTTGTCGCCTATTTATTGTTCAATATAGAAATAATCCATTGAAATAAGCCAAACATTATTTCGACAAATCGAATTTTGTATTTCATTTTTCTATCTACAACCGCTAGAAATAATCACCGAACATTTCCAAGTTGTCTGGAAGGAACTTGATAACTTAGCAGTGCAAAAATGTTCATTTGTGCGAACCTTCTGACTGCAATTTTTCTAACTAATGACCATCGGATCGATCTGAAACATATCGGAAAATGAAAAGCGAAATAAATAACTCCAAGCAATGGCGTAGCCCAGAGAAGGTTTTGGGGTTTAACACCATACAACGCTCCCCACCCTCCCCCCCCCCACCACACCCAAAAAAAATATTGGATTGAAGTTGAAAATTTATTGATGCAGACTGATTTAATTCAATATTACAATAACAATTATCTGATCCGTAAATTGATAGCCTGTTGTTGTAAACATCATGAGGACTTTTGATAAATTGTCGAAATGGGGTCCTGATATGTAACTGATCTTGATTTCACAGTTGTCTAATAGCATCAATATCAAATTCCTGCCTGAAAACATTCCAATAGAAAATTACAGAGTTCTGCAATCAATCATAGTCCTCAGATTTATTTTCAAATTGATCTCGTTTTTGTAGAGATGTACTGTAATAAGGGTCTTTATTTAATAGGAAGAGAAGTTAAAATTGATTTAATGTCTATGAAACATAGAACTGCTCACCAAAAAAATGCATAACTTTCAACATTTGCTAAAAATGTTCTTGCCTTTCTCATTCACTCTAAAATTCGTCAATCTAATCCAGACCCGGAGGGCCGAGTGTCATATGCCAATCGACTGAGTTCGTCGAGATCGGAAAATGTCTGTGTGTGTATGTATGTGTGTATGTGAAAAAAATGTGACCTCTGTTTCTCAGAGATGGCTGGACCGATTTGCACAAAGTTAGTCTCAAATGAACAACCTTCCCATCGGCTGCTATTGAATTTTTTATTGATTGGACTTCCGGTTCCGGAGTTACGAGTTGAAGAGTGCAATCACACAGCAAATTCCCATATAAACTGAAATGAAAAATTATCAAAATCAAATTTGTATTTTTGATGCCAAATGACTTTAAAATGCATGAAACATTGAGATGTTTGACAAAAATTGACTTTTTTTGGACTTTGGTACATTTTTGTCTTTCTCATATAGAAAGGTTATGCAATAACTCTAAAAATCGTCAATACCGGCCCGGAGGGAGTATGCAGTGAGGGGTTGCTACTTTAAAATTAAAACTAGTTTAAAATTTCTTAACAAGTTGAAAATTTTCGGCGGGACCTGGACCTCCCGGATCTTTCTCCATGATCCGCCGCTGGTTTCAAGCGATGTTTCAGTGTCACATAGTATCTCAAGATCGTGGCTGTCGATCCATTGTATGTATGTGCAAATCGTACTGAACATGTAATATTCATTTCCACCATTGTATTGAACATAACCAGCCATGGAATCGTAGTCTGGACAAATGAGACAAGCACAATTGCACCACTAGGTGGATTAAGACAGGTTTTTTTGGGAATGCGTCGTGTTGAGACGAAACCGTAATATGATTAATAACGAGGATAACACTTTCCGAATGTAGAGAGAAATTTATGAAAAATGACGATTTCCATTGGACTCTAGCAGGTCCTGATCGATTTTGATGAGAATTTGATTTTTGTTGTATGACCAATTATATGTATACGTCATATGTTTAAAAACAGTAATTTAAGGTCAAGATAGCATCATTTTGAAACCGCCAATTTCGGAGGTTTAGTATCTTCGATGAGTTTTACAAACGTTAAACAGCGCATCATTTGATAAAATAATTTTGACGGTATATCGTCCAAGAAGTATTTATGGTGATTTTTCTCAGGTTAATATTCATGACTACAATAAAGTCTCAACAAATTCGCTAGACACGAACTCTGTTACTATTTTCTGAAAAATTAATTCTGCATAATTTTAAAACTTCAAAAATTACGGTTTCGGAATTATGCCGTTTGGACAGTAAGATCGATTTTCACCAAACCCCCACCAATTGTAAAATTGGTATTTTAATTAACGTAAGGGCGATACTTCAATGCTGATAGGTGGGACCGGAAAAGTAAACAATCGCCAAAGGGTCGATACTATCATTTTGTCAATTTCAATAGCAAACACAAATTTTAATTTAATAATTTCAAATACTTCATGAAGTTTTGGGTTTCGATCACTGAATCATGTAATCTAGGATGTAAAAAACACAATAGTTCTTAAATAGGAAATAAAAGTCTGGAAATATTCACTGTTGATTTTCTTTGAATGGTGTCACTGCTAGTATCGCCCTTTTCAAGAAAAAGCCTTGATTTCTTAGTTCTCAGTCGCGTTGGTGATTTGAGTAAAGTATAAACTTCAAATCGATTAAAAAAATGCGATTTTTTTTGGCTCAGTACAATATATAACCCCTTTAGGAAAATTCAGTTTTCCCACCACAATTGAGATATTTTATTAACAGAGCATTAACAATAATTCGTAGCTATGTCTATTTTATGGGCCATTTTTTCGCTTCCCATTGATTTGATTTGAGATTTCTAGCACTGATGTTGTCCTATGCTGATTTGAGCGATTCTCTGAGTCCTGCCACTTTCCCATGTAGTATGTGTTATCAAAAACATCGCGAAGCATCAAGTTCTAAATGTTATCAAACGATATAATATCCGAAGAGAGTGATAAGAGTTATAAGAAATGTCTCATCACACTGTTAGGTGGATTAAAAGCGTTTTTTATTTTATACCTTCAAAAAAGTTAACAATTATCACACTTTTGTTACTATGTTTTAATTGCCGCAAGGCTCTACTGTATCGATATTTTTGGCTATTTGCGGGAAATTTGAGACTAAGAGAAACGAAAGCAATGAAATTGAAAGACGGATAGATATTCTAGAGCGAATCAGTTATAAACTTTGAACGGAAAACTAGGACTAGGCAGGCTCATATGGACATGATCGAAAGGAAATGTGAAGATTTCTTTGCCTTCTGCTAAGTAGGAGTTGGGCGTTGCACCCAAGTCTACCGCATGGTCTATGGTAGAACATAACTCATCATCATGTTTTATCGGCGTCGGCCATAGACCATGCGGTAGCATAAGAATATGCTTAAAAAATTTTCACCCGTAAAACTTAGCAAGATTGAACCTCCAGTATAAAAACCAGTTAAAAATAAATAAATCGTGCGCAGTAGCATTCGTATAACGTGATTTTAAAAAATAAAAGTCAGCTAAAAAACTACTTTGAACTGAATCGGATTTTTTTGTCCGGCTTTTATGCTGAAGGTTTCTTATCCGACTCTTACAAAGAAGGTCTGGTTTTTATATTCTAATATATTTGAAGCGGGTTTTACGAAGCATGTTTTGTCCTTGTGACTTTTATTTTCGTTCGCTCATATAACAAATTTATTTCACGATATATTTTTGTTTTTTATTTGATTAATCGGGGTGAAATTTTCCTGAGCACTATGGATAATCGAATCTGGACGTAGCTTTGGAATTTGTTTGGTCAGCTGAGTTGCTCGGCTCAAAAAAATGATTTTAAAATTTTAAAGGATCTTAATGTAGTTTGAGCCATTTAATATTTTGTTTCTTTTCTGTAATGCGATAGTATACAATTCATTGTTAGTTTTGATCGCGACAATATCTTGATTTAGGAGTTTTTGCATATTTCAACGGAATAACAGGCTTAACTCATATTCTGATTTGTTATGTCGTTGACTAAAAATCTGAATCGTCTGCAAATAATTTATTTCGTTGCCATAAACAACTTATTATAGGATAATCATAATAATATATCCAACTAGAAAATACATTTGTTTCCAATTTTTTCTTTCATTCTCACAATAACAATTGTCCATAATAGGTCAGATAACTTATTATCAAATATCTTCATCTAGGAAGCTTGGTCGTTTGCTGTTCAGTGATATTCATTCAAACGATTCAACGTATTCAAAATAACCAAACTATGTAAATAAATGTTTGACATTCCATTAAATTAAGTCCGGTCAATTAGCATTCGGCCAAATGGTTCATTGGGTCTATAAACCAAACGACCTTTTCGGCTACATAACATTCGGTCGAACGACATTCGGCTAAATGTTATTTAGATAAAATAACAACGGCATTAAGCCAAATCACTACCAGCCAATTGACATGGAATTGATGAAAGTATTAGAAAATGTCTGCATAAAAAGATTTTTGTTATTTATTATAACAATTTTAAATTGTGTCTTTCTTGCCTTCGCTGCAGGTAAAAGTTTCACCCTTTGCTTCAGCGTGGTTATTGAAAAACTAACTTTGAAAGAGGCATTGCTAGCATATTTTGGCTAACCGATCCATTTTGAGGAAAATTGTTAGTATCTTAAAACATCTAGTTTAAGCAAGGATACACCTTTTTGCAACTACTGCTACACTCTCTATAAATTATAAGCTACAACTACCATATGTACATACATAATAAAAGTACGAAAAAAAAATTTAAATTTAAAATTGTATAAGAATAAAATACAAATATTTTTGCAAAATTGTGATATAAATCAGAATAATATAACAATTCTTTTGACAATGCAGCTTATCTTATACAAGCGTGTTTTCAAAGACCCTAGGTGACAGGGCGGTCAAGATGCAACTATCCGTATTTCGGATTTTGGTAAACAAACTAGCAAAAAGTAAACTGCTGTACACTACTTTGTTTTGTCGTACTGCTGCTGGTACTGAGCGGAAAGGTAGTGTTTTTCCTTAACCGACCATTCGGGATCACAACGCAGTGACCGCGTTCTCCTTTGGTCGTTTCAATGGCTGCTCCGGTAGTGGTCCTTAACGATTAGCTAGGAAGGTGAGTGAGGTTCTTTTGTTGGAACCTCCCTAGTGATAGGCCGACTAATCGCCTCTATGAATGGCCAAGCAGACACCTGCTTCGTTCTCCTTTGTGATTAGCAATGAAGGAGAACAAGGCTCGTTTAGCTGATCTGCCACAGTGAGAATGAATCAGTGTCGTCTATGGGCCCTTTATAGTTAGCCGAGGAAGCGAGTGGCTCCTTGGAGGTTAGCTTCACTTCACCGGAGACCCTATTCCAACCGGACCACAGACCGGCACTTGAGCGGATACAAAGCTTTTGTACTCGCACGCGTGTTTTCGCGGTTGGAATTATCCAGGAATAGTAAACGATCGAAAGTGAATGAACTGAACTCCAACCTTTTGTCCAAAATTTGCTTCCTTCACTCGATGGCCGCCTTCCGCGCGATATCAACAAATCGCTAAATAGCGAATTCAGGAACTTCTTCGCACTATGGATTGGAGTCAAACTAAGCCCCAACATTTGTACACAAATATAAAACAAAACTTCCTCCACTTATCTTGACCAACAGAATTATTCAGAAAAACTGAAACAAACAAAATTTACAAGGAAATGTGAATTACTTAGAATACCGGTGATTATTATGTTGCATAAACAATACACTTTAGGGACTCTATAGTACATAATCGGGTATTTTTTCCACCCGGTGCAAAATTGTTAGCCCAATTTGTTACACCGTCACTTTCTGTCCATAGTTGCGAAACGTGAGGATTGAACTATCATCAACGTGCACTTTCCACACGAAACAAGAACCGAGGACAAGAAAAGTGCATTTCGCGCGCTCCTGGAGTGTAGCTATGCTGCTTGTGACGGGATTGATGCTCATTATAGGCAACAGGAATGGCCAGATAAGCAATGTACAAATCGATGATCGATCGCCAGTCAGTCAGCACACCGTGATCGATAATGGCCAACGATATGTGAACTTTGCAGACTTCCAAGGAATGCAAGAACGAATATAATTTTTTCACCCCTCACATGCGATCCACCATGGTTTGGGTGCCAGAAGGTTGACAACGAGGATGATTCCAGAAAGGTATTCTGACGAACAAAGCGCTTACCATAAGATTTCAATAACAAGGCGATAGAGCAGCTATACTGCGATAAGTTCTACGAGACAGTAAATCGATCGCCCAAAGGCCACACACCGACCTGTGCAGGGCCGCTAGTGGGAACCTTCTAAGAAACCAGTGTAAAGTGATTGATATTTGGAAGCAGTGTTATGACGAACATTTAAATGGCGAATCAGTGGACGTTAAGAGTAGCGCATGGATCAACCTGGGGACGCGCGCAGCTGACGACAGATTCCCAACACCGGATCTATTTGAAGAGATCGGATAGCAATGATCAACTGTGTAAGCTGATCAGAAAAGGAGAGGCGGCATTCGCTAGAACACTTCATTGGGGAATTTCAAAGATTTGGAAGGAGGAGACTTTGCTGAAAGTTTGAATCGATGGAGTAGTGTGTTCCATTTACAAAAAAATGAAGGCTGGATTACTGCCACATCCAAGCAATCCCATTGCGAACGCGGCCTACAAGGTACTAGCTAGCAAGGGAGTTTATAGTGCAATATCAAGCGCTTTTCACAAGTGTTCACTCATATCTTGTTTATATGTTTCAAAGTCGCTAAAATACATTTGATCGACATCAGCCATGGAATATAATTGACGAATACGGATTACCAGATATATTTATGATTTATCCATGCTAAAATGAATTGAGTGATGGGCTTCTTTTCCAGATACAACACCATGTGCGATAGACACATTCCAGCGTTAGGGGACAACGTTTGCATGCATTATGCAACTGTTAACAGCTTGCCGTTTGAAAAATCCTACGATGTACGCTCAAAACGCTTTGATGAATTCTTAAGTCCTAACACAACGTTAATGTTATGGGTTCGATGTTTTTCAGGTTATCATTTCATTCTGAGAGGTGAAAATGTCGCGTTAGGGGACAACAGAGCAAAATATTGATTTTCCAACCTACACTTGTATTTATCAAAAAACCTGCTCTATCTCAAACTTGAGAACATCTATTTGTTCTAGGAATTTGATCATCGATAGTCGCAGAACAATATTGTATACTTAGATTTTTGTGCCTTCATGAAATTTTTTTCACGACCGTTGCAAACGCTGCGTTAGAGGACAACACCAAAAACGATCGCATATGATGTGTTGTCCCCTAACGCGACCGAAGTGTTTGTTGAAGCTCAAACAAAACCAAGTATATTACCGCTAGACATGTAAATAACTCAAAACAAAGATTTGAAATGCCAAACTAGATGTTATTCTAGTTTCACCTTCATGTGTATTTGACAAATGATATTTAGAAATCAAATTAATATGGATTGAGAACAGGCCACACCGCATACCACAGTGTGGCCCTGTATAGAAGAGATTGTAGACCACAATCGCCAATTTCTAATGGTTCGAAAAAGGTGGTTTCTAGTAGTTTTGGTAAGTTGAATACATTATTGACATCGGAAAATATATTAAATAAAATTAACTGTTTATTAGGGTGACTCAACAAATTTTTATTTTGTTGACCAAATAAGTTTTTTCAAGCAATTTTAATGCGCTGACTTTGTTTTTTGACATCACAAAATCTTGAAAATAAAATTTACTGTTGATTAGGGCAGATCAAAAAACGTCATTAGTGTGGTTCAATATTTATTTTCTTGTTGCGTTAAAAATAAACAAATGTGACACTGAAGCAACTCAGCAAAGGTAATACTCAGTCTCAGTCACGCAGTTATGATATTTACATATTGAATATAATGTCGTGAAAAACCAGTAATACGGTTGAAGTAAAGATTTCGAAATGGAATATCGCCCTTCCAGGTCAACCTCTGGCGTTTGTTCAACCGTTTCTATGTATACAATAAGTGCAAGAAGGCACTTAATAGTAATGATTGCGGAAATTAATCAAAATGCATCCGTTTTACACGATTTTTGGAAAAGAATGGAAGGAAGCAGCTTTTTGAAAATTTAGATATATTAAGTATGAAAAAATTGTTAAAAATTTGCACACAATTGCGGTCTTATGGGTCATCTGGCCGGCTTGTCACTGAATTATCTAAATGATAGAAAACTGGAGAATTCTATGAAATTGTATCTTTTATTTGTGAATTCTGAGAAATGCGAATCCTCAATAAAATTTTGACTTTAACGTGCTATAAAAACATTAAAAAGTTGTGTTAAACTACGATGTTTGGTTCATGTAGAAGAAAATCAATTCCGAAAAGACAAACCGTGGTTTGTTCCAAGTGGTCAATAATAATAAACTGTGAAGTCCCGTTCCATTTTTTTTCAAAATTTTCTCCACGGTGACTTAGTTGTAACCGTAAATCTCTGCCATCTTTTTATTTGTTCTGCTCCCAAGCCTAGTACGTTGGAAAAATTCGATCAAAAATGTCCATTTCAATTAAAAGATGCAAATTTTCAAAAATTTCACAAAGCTTTGGTTTTAAACTGTAAAGTCCCGTTCCATTTTTTTTTCAAAAACTCCTTCACGGTGATTTAGTTGGAACCACAAATCCTTGCCATCTTTTTATTTGTGCTGCTACCAAGCCCAGTTCGATGGTAATTTCTTTTTCAATCGTAGGGCTTTACAGTAAAATTTTCGAGTATCGAATAATTTTTTCAAAAATTTCCAAGTCCTTGGATCTAAAAAAAATTTATAATTTGTTTTCAGCGGTTTTCGTTTGTTCAAAACACTAGATGCTGATGCTTCATGCTATTTTCAGACATATTTCGAAATTTTTTTCGATTTTCAAAATTTCATGTACTCCCCCTTTGGATTTTTTCTTATATTATGAAAACAACATTCAAACGCAGCACCCCCTTAATGATGTCCAATTGAGCTAAAAACTTGCATAGATTCCTTTTTCGATTTAATAAGCAAGTAAGACTTAATGCGATGATTTAAGATGACCATTTTCATTGATATCTTGCCTCTTGAACACCCCTAGTTATCCATACAAACTTTGGTTTTAAACTGTGAAGCCCGGTTCCAATTTTTTTCAGAAATTTCTTCACCAGGGGTTTTCTGGTACCCAAAACTTTCTCCATTTTTTTGGTTCTGCTCCCCGATCGTGTTTATTTATGTTTGAAAGAATATTTAAGGAGGACAAGTGAGTGTTATTCCCTATGACCAAATTCTTTCATGCGCTCTCATACTTGTTTGCGTTCCATTCCATATCTTTGCGTTCCATTCCATATCTTTGAACCCTGTTCTGAAATTGTTGATTTATTCTTAGATAGTTTATCCATTGATAGATGTAATAAATACTCGATTATTTTGTGATATTATAAGGTAGGCCTTCCCCTTAATGGCATAACCCCCCCCCCCCTCTCTCTCTCTCACACTCTTTCCACCTCTTAGGCCACTCATACCACTGCATGGCTGCGCTATTTTTGAAATAGGTAGCTTATATCTTTTTTGTCTATATCCTGTTCTGTAGGCTCCCAAAGTATCTCTGCAGAAGGATTTACCGTAATGTAACTCTAATACATTCTGAAAATATTTCATAGATATCGTGCATTGTTTTCGTGAAAAATTGAAAAAAACATGATTTTTGCGTTAGGGGACAACGCAAAAATGGTCAATTTTTGCCCCACTTTTATCCGGCAATACATTCACTCAAAAAATCTGCGTCCAAAGATGAAATCTTTGTACAATATGTATACAATAAAATGGCATTTAAGATTACTCCAAATTAATTTCATTACGAGCATATCGGTGTGGCACGGGAAAATCTATTCAATTATTAAAAACGAGTCTTAAATGTATTACTGGTTTTATTGACGAGCGTCATAAAATTCTTTTAATATATATATATATATATATATATATATATATATATATATATATATATATATATATATATATATATATATATATATATATATATATATATATATATATATATATATATATATATATATATATATATATATATATATATATATATATATATATATATATATATATATATATATATATATATATATATATATATATATATATATATATATATATCCTTAGAAGAAGAAAAAGACGAGTTTGCTGTTGAGCACAGTGTTTTCCAAGAATTAGATAATGATGGTAGACTTTCCAATACAAAAAAGACTGCGACAGAATTATTAATGTATTGTCAAAATTTTAATAGGATGAAAAGTCCAGCCAAATGGCAGAAATTCATAAACGTATATTAGGTTCGTCATTTTTGGTTATATTAGGAACTGAAACTAGCTGGGACGATAGCGTAAAAAGTGAAGAAATTTTCGGCAGTGGTTTTAACGTATTCAGAGACGATCGAAATCTTCACGAATCTCAAAAGAAGTCTGGCGGGGGAGTCCTTGTGGGTATTTCGGCTCAATTTAATTCAGAAATTCTAGTCACAGTGAAGTTTAAGGAATTTGAACATGTGTGGGTTAAATCAAACATTGCCGGCGAAATGCATGTTTTTGCCTCTGTATATTTCCCACCAGAGCATGCTAATATAACATCGTACGAAGCTTTTTTCCAAATTGCTGAACAAATTTTATCTGAACTCCCAGCCGAGGTTAAAGTTCACATTTACGGAGACTTTAACCAACGCAACGCAGATTTTATTCCGGACTCTGAAAACGAACATATTTTAATCCCAGTCGTGGGAGAAAACGAAACATTGCAGTATATTTTCGACAAAACTGCTAGCATAGGACTAAATCAAATAAATCACGTAAAAAATCGACTGAATTGCTATCTCGATCTTTTATTTACAAACATTCAGGAAGACTTCTGTGTATCTGAATCTCTAACTCCTTTGTGGAAAAATGAAGCATTTCATACTGCTATTGAATTTTCCTTATTCATCCATGAAATTCAAAAGCCCAGCGATTGTGACTTTGAAGAAGTCTTTGAATACCATAAAGCCAATTATGACAATATTAGGCGGAAGCTAAGTAGTGTCGACTGGCAAAATAGCCTTAGAAATGAAGAAAATATTGTAACCGCAGTGGACGTATTTTACAAAATTATTTTCAAAATAATTTATGAAGAGGTGCCTATTAAGAAAAAAAGACGACACGGCAACTCGAAGCATCCCGTTTGGTATAATAGACAAATTAAGAGTTTGAAAAATAGGAAGCAAAAAGCCCATAAGCTATATAAGAAAAACCAAAATAATGAGGACTTGGAAAAATATTTCGACATTTGCGATAAACTAAATATGGCCATAGATTCTGCACTTGCGGATTATAATTCAAAAACGGAACAGCAGATCAAATCTTGTCCAAAGAATTTTTTCAACTACGTCAAAACTAAATTAAAATCAGACAATTTCCCATCAACAATGCACTTGGATGACAACGTACGTGATAACTCGGAAGAAATCTGCAACCTATTTGCAACATTCTTCCAAGAAATATATACGACTTTTTCTGAACAAGACCGTGATCGCGATTACTTCGCTTTTCTTCCCGATTTTCCTTTGGATATTAGTGTCAATCATGTCATAGTGGAAGACATTTTCAATTCTCTAAAACATTTAGATGTATCAAAAGGTTCTGGCCCTGATGGAATCCCACCATTATTTATGAAAAACCTAGCAACCGAGTTAACTGCTCCATTGTTCTGGCTGTTTAATATGTCTTTGCAATCTGGACAGTTCCCTAAAATATGGAAAAAATCTTTTTTAGTGCCTATATATAAATCTGGCAAAAAATCTGACGTACGTAATTATCGTGGTATAGCCATAATCTCCTGTATTCCGAAACTTTTCGAATCAATCATTAACGAAAAAATATTTCTTCAAATAAAAAACAGAATTTCCAACCTCCAGCATGGCTTCTTCAAAGGTCGTTCGACCTCAACAAACTTACTAGAATTTATTAATTATACACTGATTGCAATGGATAATGGAAACTACGTGGAGGCACTTTATACAGACTTTAGTAAAGCATTTGATCGCATTGACATCCCAATGTTACTTTATAAATTGACAAAGATCGGCATTGAGCCTGGGCTACTTACATGGTTAGAATCATATCTCTCCGAACGTCAGCAAATAATTAAATTTAAAGGAAAGCAATCTAATCCAATTAAAGTCACCTCAGGAGTTCCACAAGGCTCTCATTTAGGCCCTCTATTGTTTATTTTATACGTGAACGATATCTCCTTCATTCTCAAAAAACTGAAAATACTAATTTATGCGGACGATATGAAACTTTATTTGGAGATAAGAAATGCCGAGGATATTAATACATTTCAAAACGAAATACAAATTTTCCACATGTGGTGTCAAAAAAGCCTCTTACAACTGAACGTGAAAAAGTGTAATTCAATAACCTTTAGTAGAAAACGACAAACACCGAATGTTGAGATTACCTTAGGAAATCAGACTGTAGTAAAGTGTGAAAGAATTAGGGATTTAGGTGTTATATTAGATTCAAAGTTAAATTTTATTGATCATTATAACACAATTATACACAAAGCTAACAACATGCTCAGTTTTATAAAACGCTTTAGCTATCATTTCGAAGATCCTTATACAATAAAAATATTATATATTGCATATGTTAGGTCGATATTGGAATATTGCAGTATTATTTGGTGCCCTTTTTCAAGCAGACATGAAGAACGAATAGAATCGGTACAAAAACAGTTTTTATTATTTGCCCTTCGTAAATTAGGATGGACAGCATTCCCTCTGCCATCTTATGAAGCACGCTGCTTGCTTATCAATATTCAAACATTAAAGGAGCGTCGCGAATTTGCAATGCTCTCATTCATTAATAATATCGTTTCGCATCGTATCGATTCAGCTGAAATTTTATCCAAATTGAACTTTTATGCACCTTCACGACAGCTACGAAATCGAAGTATATTTTCAATAACTCCTTTTCGCACAAACTATGCAAAATATAGCCCCATAAATCGAATGATGTCTATTTATAATCACTATTGCGACTCAATTGATTTTACAATGTCTAAACTGAAACTAAAGCAATATTTTATACACAAAAGAAATTCTAACGCGTAAGAGGATGATTCAGTAAAAGCCGAAATTGCTTCATTTATACTAAATTTACGAAATATACACATTAGTAATTAAGGAAATCTGTAGTCTACATCGATTGACGAAATAAATAAATAAATAAATAAATAAATATATATATATATATATATATATATATATATATATATATATATATATATATATATATATATATATATATATATATATATATATATATATATATATATATATATATATATATATATATATATATATATATATATATATATATATATATATATATATATATATATATATATATATATATATATATATATATATATATATATATATATATATGTGATTTGGAAGCCTTAAACCTATACCAACATATTTCAGAACAACTTTAACTTATATTAGCAGATTTATTTTCATGAGGTAAGCGATACAAGTGCGTGGAATGTGTCGATAGCGCTCGCTGGTTTAATCCCATCAAATTAGTTCACATACTCCTACTACTTCGAGGGCGTTCGGAAACTCATCTTGGTTCAGCCTGTGTTAGAATTTAGTTATATTAAAATCATACGCAAGATAAACAGAGACGAGTCTCCCAATACATCTTTTAAAATTGAGCAATATATAGTTTTGACAGGCGTCATTTCGCTCCCTTAATTTTTCATTTTCAACAGACTCCAAAATATTTTAAATTCAAACGTTTCACTCGAGCTAGAATTTTATCGCAATTACTGAACTGTGAATAATTAATAAAAAATGAAAGTAAAATTTGTTGAACAGGAAATGCCATCTCCAAATTTTGCCGCCAAGACTGCTGACCCCGTCACCGCTCTCCCCCACCCTTAGCGCCGCCACTGTATATTTATATATTCTGAAAAGATAAGTGCACAGCAAAAAAATCTGAATTTTATCGTTGGCGTAATTCTAAACTTGCCACAATCTAACAAACTGTAATTGACGAAATATAACCGTGTTCTGTTTAATTCTACATGAAAGATGTACTTCCTTCAACATTTTAAATAAACGCCATATATGGAGTAAAATTGCGTGTCTCGCAAAATTCAACGATATGTTAAATTAAAATCAAACGTAAAACTGTCATTTTTGATGCTCGTATGGTCAGAAGACGAAAATTGGGAGTGGGCGTAGCGAATTGGTAAATCGATTGCCTTGTACGCAGCGCACCTGGGTTCGAATCCCGACCCCGCACATAGGGTTAGAAATTTTTCCTAAGAGATTTTTCTAACCCGAAGAGGCGAATGACCTTAAGGTTAAAACCTCTATAATTGAAATAAAAAAAAACGAAAATTTACACGATTTTTCTAGGTGTGTGGGTATTTTATGCCTTTTTGAGAAGAGATTACAAAATTGAATTTCACTGAAAAGGGATTTTTCCTACTTTAAAAAAATATTCAAGTAATAAATAAATAAATAAGCCATCTATGAGAAAGTGAGTTACATTTTTTACATACACACATATACACACATACAGCCAACCTTTAAATGGAACACACGCCCGCATAAAAAATCTGTAGCCCAACCATCCTGTTGCGGGCTGTTTGCCTTTTGTTTCAGCAGACTCACTTGTTGGATGGTGATCGAACATACGAGGACTAACTTATGAAACCAGTACCACCACATTAGAATATGACCGCATATCTCCATAGCCGAATCTTTCATCAGCTAGGTTCTATTTAATTTATTTTATGCGAAATAAATTCGAAAATGAGCCTCTCTACTATTTAGCTTAACATAGCAATCTCTATAGTAGTATTAGGTCGTATTCCTCTTCGATATGTTTCATTCATTCTATTCTAAGCTGTATGATATCACACATGATCACACGTACCGATTATCGCACTCAGCAGTTTGTAGTACAAGTTCCAGAACAATTCAACGGTGGCAACGGATTCCTGACAAATCATTTTTCATATTTATGTATATTCGTAATCGTAGATGATTTGCCACTTTTTGTTGAAAGCAAATTAACAAATTATACATTCGCCAGAAGCGCCGAAAACCCCGACCAACTTGTCGGAATTTTGAAAGCCTCATCCCGCAAGCAGCAGCAGCCGCAACCGCAGGGGTATTATGATGGGGGGCATCAGGCCTGAATAGTATGATTCAGAAATAAACAGCATTAACAGTTTTTGGCAGGTAATCACTCTGTGCAGCCGCCAGGGTATGTCTCCTCGTCTCTAGGCTTCCTTCTCCGTTTATTATTGTATACATACAGCCCTTTCCAAGATTTCTCCGGTTCTACTGTCTTTCGATTCCCTTTTGCGATGTAGCTTTTTGAGCTGCTCATTAGCGTTCATGTTATGCTTCGAACATGATCTTTGCGATCTTGGCCCGTCATCGGGTTGACCCGTAGCAAGACGCTCAACTTGAACCTGCTAAAAGCGGCGCACACTTTCAGTCGAATGGATGGTTAAGGCTGGGTGAGAAATAGGTGGTTTGGACAGGGCGGTGATGTTATCATTTTAATTCAATTTTGATTAACATAAGTATGTTAACGCGATTAAAATGTATGGAGTGAAGAAAAATATGAAAGTGAAAAATTCCCGTGATGAGAGCGGAATCATATACAGGGCTGTTTGTTATTCTGAAAGATCGGCGTTTTCTTTTTAATTTGTATCAGTTGAACGTGGGAATGTTCGTAGTATATTTCTTTCTATTATTGAAAACTCAAATTATTCAAAAATTCGTAGAGGAAATTCACCTTCAAAAACGTAGCCTCTGAAAAAGTAAATTCTTGACTCAACGTTTCGCGCGCGAGTTTGCATGTGTCCCAGCCCCCTCGCAATCTGTTTTCACATCAAACTAACCATTAATAACTATTACGACGTAAATTTAGTCAAATGAAATCGAGCTACTTACCCGTATTCGAGTTGACAATAAATCGTCTCCGTTTGCCGGCACGATTTGGCACGCTGTAAATCGCATTCACGGCAGCGGTGGTGGTGGTGGGGGTGCAGGTTTTTGGCGGCGTCCCCAGATTCCCTCGTGACGACGGTGGTCGCTGCATTGCTGGAGACAAACTTTTCGGTTTGCGCCCGGTACTGTCAACCGGTGTTCTCGTTCGCGAAAGTGGAAATGAGGGAGGTGCCGATACGGAGGCACTAAAACGACAGACAAGCGATTAATTAGATCTTTCACAACAGATTCACTAAACGGAGGGCTTACTTGATAACTTTTTTGTACTTGCAGAAGAAATCCGGCCGGATACGGTTGCGCATCAGGAACAACTCGCAAGCACGCAAGATGTCGATATTGGTTCTGATGTTCATATCATTCTTGTTGTTCAAGCTAAAGGGACCTAACGATTCACCTTGAAACTCCGGAATGTTGTTGAAAAAGTCCGACGTCTTGTCGTAATCGGTTTCCTGCTCGTCTGCAACCTTCCGATCACGCATTGGATCAGCCCGCCGATCGTCTTCATATTCTTCGCTGCCAATGTCCGTTTGGATGTCACTGGCGAGGCTACTGCAGCTGCTGTCATTCGCTCCTCGACGTGATCTCTGATGTCGTCGTGCTGCTCTGCTCTTCCATTCCTCTGGACTCCTGTTGTCTCTACACCCACCACCCACTTTCCGGCCAGAAACACTCGTTACAATTTTGCCATTGTCATTCCGGCTTTTCAATTGTTCTCTGGTGCTCCAAATAGCACTGTCGGTGTCCTCCTGTGCGGGGCTCTTCCCTCCGCCACCACTAATTCCTGGTACACCGGCGCTGACTCCGGCCGCACTGGGTAAGCTGCTACCGCTTCGACTGGCCTGACAAAATTTCATCTCATTATTCGTCAGCACCATGAACTCGTCCGCGTTGTCGCTGTCGAAAATGTTGCGGTGCAGCCGCTTGACATCGATTTCTTTCAGATCGATGATTCGGTTGAATTCATCATATGATCGTAAGTAGTCCTGATGGTTGTTGGCCTGTTCGTACGTTTGGTCTGGCAGCAACATGTCACCATGTCAGCTTCGCATCGGGCTGCGACTGGTTTGAGGAGCCTTGTGCTCTTCCGGACAAGCACGCGGATGAACCATGCGGGCCGCGGCAGGACGGGTAAACGATTTATTCAATTTTCGAAGGGGGGAAATGCCGTTTGGAATTCGTTGGCTTTTGTTTTTACTGTCGATCCTGCTGTCCGTCTTTCTTGATCTTGCGCCACGAGATAACAGTTTTTTAGTCTTGTGTTTCGAAATTTCAATTTCTTTTTATTTCATTTGTCCAGTTACTGCTACAGCCGGGTAACGTGTGTACGCAAGTGTTTTGCTTTTACTGGACAGGTTGTTTATGTAACAAATTTGGTTTAGTTCTGCAATTGGAAAAAGAAAAATAATGTTATCAGCAGATTGATGGATATACGCATAATAGCCATTAGTCTAATATTATTCATTTTATACATATATACTATATACTACTTATTAGATATTCACGGTGTCTTTTTGGAACAACGATTTAGTGTCCCAAGATATTTGTCGAAATATTTATGTAATTGAAAATGTCGTAATTCAAGCATTATTTATCGTGTATAAACCTTGGTATTAATATAAGAAATGAAATGACGATTATGTATTGTTTTTTTCCCGGAAAGATTGATGTTTATGTTCTAATTATTTGGCTGCGTTGTTATGCTATCTGAAGCGCATTTTAAACGGTATACATAAACTCTATCCAAATGCCCGAAACTACTAACTTTGTACAACCGATGACATGTGCGCGGTTTTTTAGTTTGAGCTTAAGCTTGTGCGTCCACCCCTGGCTGCTACTCCGTTATCGATCTGGACTAGCTGCATCTGCACAGGGAATCAGTAGATAATTATGCTTGGAAATAGCGAAACATCTTTCAATGTGCAACTCCTGGTAATCTTAAAGTGTTTTATTGATCAATACCGGTACCAGGCCCGAACGTAGATCACGGAAGGAAAGGGAAGGAATGTTAGTCCGATACTTGCTTCTGCTATAGGCCGTATATACTACTGCGCACTCCACAAGTATCACAGGAGGAGGAGATATTTGTTAGTAAGAATAGAAGTTGAATTTTTCATCTTCTTTACCGACGCCAGAGAGATGACCCCACTATCAGGACTAGATATCGATTCATCAGCTCATGGACCGGGGACCAACGGCTTTACTTCCCTTCCGAAGGAAGACGTGACCACAGATTTTACTAATTACTAGAACATGATTGGAGACAATACGAACGAATAGAAACTTACTTGTCAACTTTTGCGTCAATAGTCAAGCTATATCATTTTTGTACTCGTAAAGAAATATGGTTAACATGACAATAATATAGTGAATGTACGACTCCAAACCATATGAAAGTAATTGTAATTGTTTATTTGGGTTTTAACCTGACGGTCATTCACCCACCATATGAAAGGACTCAATTCAACGAGAACAATTAATATAATTGGTTGATGATTTGATTGACTAAAAGTCTCGACTAACATATGATTACGGCTTAAAAGGCAACTGTCAAAATTATTTCCATAGTTGGTCAAATAAACACTAATCAAATAAAGAAAATAGTTTGTTCAGTCCAAAGAAATGTCTGTTCGATTAGCATCAACCGGTGGATACGAGTTCCCTTCCAATGCACGGTGCTCCAGAATGTAAATTTAGTAGAAATTTTAACACAAACTACATAACTTAGCATTACAAAATGTTTAGGAAAGTTGTTGTGTTTTGCAAGATCCTTCTTTTCGTATAAACAGAAGGTTGGTTCTAATTTGAGCAAGATTTGAAATTGAACTTTTTGACGCTTCAAGAGAGAGCTTGACTATCTTCGATGAAGTTGTAGAAAAGACAAATTTTAGAAAAAATTGCTGAAGACACACAAGCTCTATTTTTATACTTCTCAATGCACGACAAATGTAAGCTTTAGGATGTTCCATAAAAGTATGGTTTTTCTATAACTTTGGAAATTGTTATTTACACTAAAGTACCCTTTGGACAACATGAAGATTATTTCAGGGTGCATCACTTGTTTTCGTACACCGCCTACCAAACTTTTTGCGTTTCAAATTTATGAGAACTTTTACAAAAAAAGCCTATTTAATCTACCTATCAGTGACATGAGATATTTCTTACACATATAACTGTTGCATAAATTATTAGTTTGCCGAACTCACGCGAAGTTGGCGAGCAACTATATGTGAGATAAGCCCAGTTTCGAGTCCTTCACGAATAACACTTCGAATAAACTGAATAAATTATAGAAATAAATAATAATAAAACCAATAACATTAAGATAATTATGAAACAAAAATAATCAGACAAAGTTATTCATAAAATGGGTAGAAAGATTAATATAAATAAATTTAATAAAACAAATAAATCGAATTAGCTCAAATGAAATAATAATATAAAAAGTTATAAAATTTACTCTCTTAATTTAATATTTAATATTCGGGGTTTTACCTCTATGCCCGAAAATAGTGTTTCTTCCGGCGACAAGAATTTTTTTCCCGAGTATCAAATGAAACAGCACGACCAATTTATAGCGCCAAATCATTGGAAGGCAGTTATAATGACAATAGATCGCCTTAAATAAAGCGAGTAACAAGAACATTATAGAGAATCTCTACTGAAGAAGACCGGAACCAACGGTCGAAACGCTTGGACATTACCAAAATTAGTGTTCGCTAAAATTTACATGACTGAACAGCCGAATAAATTCCCCTGAAACAACCACAGTCGTAACAACACCCAACAATATAACCAATAAGGTGGGACAAAAATTAGATTCCTGCTCCGAACAACTTTTTGGGTTACATTTGGGTCCTAAAACAATCGTGCAAATTCTTAACGCGATCAGTGAAACTATATTTTTGCGCCAATGGTAAAAAGTTTACATGGAGATTCGTATGGGAACATTGAATTTCACAAAATAATTCCTTCGGGAATCTTCCATTACCTTCTAAAAATAAATCGATATGTGATTTTAGTAAGAAATTGACCAGTGAAACAATGTGTCAAAGACCGCGAGACGACCTGACGCTAGTGGAAAACTTATTAAGCAGAAACCGATTGATGGTCTGACGATTGAAAAAATGATCATTTTTTCTAGCACCACTGCTGTTCGCTTTCGAATCATCTGCAATGTTCTTTGACATTCTCTTATTGAGTACAAATCAGTGATCACAATAGTTTTTAGGAATAAAATGACTTCTTTTATCCACAATAAGAGAAAGTTTAAAGTTTTGTATATAATTCGACCGTCAGCATGCTATGAAAGGAGATTTTTTTCCGATTATCAATCGGATTCTGCTTAATTACTTTATGCACAAGAGTCAGATCGTTTCACGGTCTTCGAGACATTGTTTCACTGGTCAATTTCCTACTAAAACCGCATATCGATTTATTTTTAGGAGGTTATCGGAGACTCCTGCGCAAAAATATAGTTTCGCTGATCGAGCCAAGAATTTGCACGATTGTTTTAGGACCCAAATGTAATCCAAAAAGTTGCTCGGAGCAAAATTTTATTTTTTTATATAACAGTGTCCCACTCTTATAACCAGTCAACATCGAATGTTACATATTGAACCAAAACTTTTTGCTTATCAGGTTTATTATATTTGTAGTAGGCGATCGACTCCGATTAAAATTACTTGAGAGGACTTGAAGAAAAAGACAGAAAACTGCGACCGATAAGCAAACTAATAGTTGGCCCTGTTTTAAATTTTAATGGCACAATCCCAACATTGAAAAATTGTAAAAACTTGTCAATTGTGTGAGGGGAAAAACCCGGACCAGTGAAGCAAATTCAAATTTTAGGCAATATAGTCACATTTCATGTATGGAACAAGCTTTCTAGTTATATTTTGCCATTATTGCAACTTTCCTAAAGTATACATTTAAATATAGCGAATGAAGTGGTCTTATTCATATATCGAAGCACGTAGAATATTGTATTAGAATCGAATTAGATAGGCTGAGTGGAAATGAATCATGTGGAATCAATAACCTAACATAATAAACCTTCGTTGCACTTTCCATCGATTCGCGTAAATTTATTGCTAAACAGTTTTCATCTGTGCACAACGAAAGCACAGATTGTTATCTTGTGGACGCATGCAACCTCGTATACACATTTGCCTCAAGCATTGAACCCAAGCGAACGGTTTACAGTTGTACAATGCTTGAATCAAACAGCAGTGTGAGTGCATCGTGTCCGTACACGAATGGAAGATACATACCAAGCAAAATTAGTCAACGCTAGTAACGAAGGAGGGAGTGAAAGAAACAATTAGTATCACGACGCTATGTTAACAGTGTTTGCAAATGTAGCTCGACTGTACAAGCGATTTTGTGCACTTGGGTTATACGAATTCATGCGTTCGGGAATGTACACAAAATCTGTGCATAAAAGAAAGCAAGGTGTACGATCGGACAAACTCAGTCGCCTGTTGAACGGAACCGCGCAGCGTACCTCCTGAAAGCACGCAACGAGGTGCTCTGCCTGGAGTTCAACAGGCAACTGAGCTTGTCTGACCAAATCTGTTCCTTAATTAGTGGACGATGACATCATACCTAGCGTAGCGCGCTAGGTACCTAAATCTGTCGTGTCAGACTTGGGACGCACTTCTTTCTATGTGCAAATGCGTGGTATTTTTACTATGTTATAAACTATTTAATTTTTTAATGCCATGATATCAAAATTTATGTGTTTATCCATTGGAAATACTTCCGAGCGATATGTGCAAAAATACCGAAAATTTATCGTGAGATGGCTGAAATATAAGTGTTTAAAACCTGACCTCTTTTCGTTACATTCCATTTTTATTTAATTTGTAAAGTGCACCCCCATATCAAAAACAAAAACGTAGTCCTACGCCAAAAAGTGCCATTCCCTATACAGATTTAACCTTCCCTCGATATCGAACATTAAAGTCGATTAGTTGAATAAAGCACAAAATTCGCTCCTATGCAGTATCCCAACATGCCAACCATTTGCGTAACTTGCAAACTAGCGTTTAAACTAAAACTTTTCTTGGGTGGATGTACCAATAGTCGCATACTTAAGGAAAACTTTTGATAAAAAATCGATGAATAGACCTATGGTCAATGTTAATACATTAAACGAAAGCTTTCAGTCCCCACTTCATAGGAAAAATATAAAGATGGTTTAATAACCAATTTATGTATTCAAAACCGCTTGTGCCACTATAGGAACACATGTACCAATAGTGGTGCAATCGGTTCCTATTGTTGCAAATCCCATTGCTTTCTTATAGGACCTGCAACTATAGGTACACTATATCAACTATAGGTGCAAGGGAGCTCAAAATTCTAAGAAAACCTTTTTTTTCAATAGTTATTTGAGCAAATTTCAAGGATAACAGTTTTATTGTCGCATAATTTTAGTGCGATGAATCGATAAAAAATATTTGTTGATGGTTGGTACCTTAGTTAGGCATATAACCCACTACTGCAACTATTGGTACACCTCAACTATAGGAGCACACACCCCACCGGATGTGAGTTCGAAAATGTAAAAGATTTTTTTGTATTGTTTCCAGCACAGTTTCAGTATTCTAGTGAGGATGCTAACTGGATATTTATCATATGGCTACTATTCAGAGAGATGAGTATTATTCATCTGATCTTTGCAAGTCCGATTTCGGACTATCATATGATATGTAACTACCCTGCAGTAATGCAATTGCATATGATACATTCTTTCGTGACGTTACAACGATTTGACGAATCTTTATTCGACAAATATGTTATAACTTTTGTGAAATGAACGCCTACATGAAAACTTATTTCAGATTCAGAAAGTAGACAAAATTTCACGAAAGATTCAATCAACATAAACTGAATATACTGGAAGAGGATTGTTTTATGACCGATAATGTAACGTGACGTTACAACGCGTCACAAATTAAAACTTTCAACGTATTTCAATAAAAGTCAAATCATCAAATACTAGTATATTCAGTTTATGTTGATTGAATCTTTCGTGAAATTTTGTCTACTTTCCGAATCTGTTGATGTAGGCGTTCATTTGATAAAGTTATAACATATTTGTCGAATGAAGATTCGTCAAATAGTTGTAAACGTCACGAAAGAATGTGTCATATCCGGATTTTTGATTCTCTGTGCATAGACAAACCTATGCACAGAGGGCAAAAACTAAAAGATATACTATTGTTCATAACCCAGTGTTGTAAAAAGCTATAGGCTTTATCAGGGTTCAGTTATTCCTTCAAGTGTGTAGAATCCATGCTAATTATTGTCTTTCGTTGCGATTATATTATGTTGTTTGTTTTCCATTTCCATTGTTTCTTTCACCTCCCTTTCCCGTCCCACCAGAAAAGTGATGAGATGACATGGCAAGGCACGAATCTCCGAATAACATCATATCTGTCAATGCTACACAGGAGACCATAAATTGTAAAATATATACAATTGCGATTATTTCTCTCACGACTCATATGTGCGTAGCAATTTACATAATCGAATAGTAATATGACACGTCAGGTAATTTATTTTGGATTCGCAAATTCGATTAACTTTTACTCCGCACTGCGGCTCATCTCACCCGGAGGTCAGTCACGATATGCATCGTGCAAGGTATTTCGTTATTCATATCCCACATTAATGAAATACCGAGTTCAAACATTGTCATAAAAACCCACCAGGATATGCATACTGCTCGGCAGGGCAAAATAGTTGTTAGATACTTATCCCGATCAGAAACACATAACAAAAACATTTCAGAACTATATCTCGCATTGTTACTTGTAATAAATTTCTGTAATTTTAACTGCTAACGAGACCTAATTTATAACACAATATGTTACAAAAAATGTGTTCTGTTATAATCTTGTTATTTCATTCTGATCGGGATACCACACTATGTAAATCAGTAAAAGTTACAAAATGTGCTACTATTCCTTTTTGCCGATGCGCTACATCATTTATTGATTGGATATTTTACCAAGCAACATGAGAACTTGTAGTTATGCTGTAGTTAGGTAGGTTCATACTATACTTTATTCTCTTTCGTGTATAGGACTACCCGGGTACAAAACAATTTGAAATAGTCATAAAAATTAAATCGACCCGGTCCACTATTTAAATGTATTTTAAGGTACAGAAGCATTTAGAAATAACGCAACTCTATTATTCATGTTATAGACCGAAGAAGTAATTTAAATATATACTTCGAAGCAATATATGAAAAATCAGGTTTTTAATATAACTTTAGCAGTTTTCTTTTTTTGCGAACGACGTTTGCGGTAAGCGCTTGATGTCATTGAAATCTTGAATACAACCCATGTGAATTTATGGGTTGCAAATTATATTAAAATAGTTAATTTAAATTATAGCGTTGCTTGCATCTGTTTCAACATTTTTAGGATTTTAGGTTTCCATTATCTTAGTAACGGAGTTGCCACTAAGAATCTTTCAAAATTAACTACAGTTTTCAGTTATTATTTAGTCGGCGGTCACTAGGCATTAAGCCACCTATGAAATAAAATATTGGCCAAAGTTTCATAGCCTTTATTTCGTTAGATTGTCAAACGAGAATTTGAGCTAATTTTGAGACTACGGTATACGAAAATTGCTTGGTCAGATATAATTGATAATTTTCAATTTGCTTATTTTGCAATTCTTTGGTTTTTGGTATTTTAGATTGTCAATCATATTAGAGACATTCAGTAGGAGTCATGTTACCGTTTTATGTGTTTAACCAACATTCTGTACATTTCTATTGTTCCCTTTCGCATACATCGCATCGGAAATGTCATATAACATCGTTTCGTAAGCTTATTTAGATCTCATTAACACTTATTTTCATGATTGTTAGGTTTTGGTATTCATTAGGTCGTTCTATTTCCGTAGATAAAGATGTGATCCTATACCTCTTCCAAAACTAATTCCATCCAATAACAATCAATAAATTAGATTATCGCCTATAGCTTTTCCCAATCCAAAGGGTAACAGAATCCCACATGCAGCGTTTCCTTCGAGCATCATTAGAATCACCAACTGTATAGCGACGAGTTCAGGTGGTAGAGCCGTTAGAGCGCCGCTTGTTGTTTTTCGAAATGCCGCTGAAATGCTCACAATTAATTATGCCACCGAGAAACCGTGACGGCGGTTCATACTAGAGCCGAGAAGACTGTTTTATTCCGAATGGGAATAAATAATATAAATATGCCTAACATTATAATTTAATTTAACGGAGGGCAAACTCTAGTGGTTCGTATAAAAAGTTGGTTTCGAGGTATTCTTTTCTCAGCCAAACAAGACGACAACGGTGCAGCAAGTCTTGAATAGAAATCCGATCGATAACCCAATTAGGCTTCAGATTAAGTAAATAATTAACCTTGTCATTTTTAAGCGAGGAACAAATTTTCACAGACGGTCTAATTCAACTGGTGGGAATAGTTATGGTTCCTAGACTACGAGATTTAAACGTCTTCATTACATTATAATCTATAACATCCAGGGGAGAGAGCTACAATTGGTCTCTTCTTAACTCTTCTTATTAACTACCTCTTAAGATATGCTTAGAATGACAGAAGAAATTGAGACAGCTAAAAAGGGTCAATTGAATACAAATAACTACTCAATCGTTCCCACAGTCAGCGGAATTACTGCAGCAGAAAAATCAAATAATTTTTCAATCAAAATCACTACTCCGTCCATCTAGACTGCTTCTGCAACCTTTCCCGCAAATTACCCACTCCATCCGGAATCGAACAATGAACAAATCCAAGTGGACTGCTCTCAAGGGCCATCGGGCCGGCACTCTAGTATTTATGTTTATTTGCTTCTTCATGATTGTAACACCGGCTCTTATGTAGTGAGCGGCGAATCCGTCCTGTCATCGATCGTTTTGTAGTCAAGTGAAGTAGGTAGGTTCTCTCTAGTGGTGGCCGAAGCATGTACGACGTACTTATCGAACCGGACGGTGGTCAACGATCAACTACACTACTGGCTGACACTGACAGCAGGAACTATGTTTGTTTGATCGTTTGCAGCCGCACGTGGTTCCACCCTTCCACTCACCAATGCACCGATTGCTATTGTATAGGGACACTGCTCACTCGAATCTGTGTGAAGAGAATTCCATCGTTACAACTTTATATCGCCACGTCAACATTTATTTATTTTACATTAACTAGAAGTGCTTCCAGACGAATGAGCGTTAGGGTGGATGTGTGTGAAAAACTGATATTACGTCGTTGTTGTGCTATCTTTTGAGAAACACCATTCTGGGGTAAACTGAGTTAGTTGGCATATCCACATCATTTGTCTAAAAAACCTCTACAAAGTGGCATTTTCAGAATTTTGCCATTCTGCTTGGTTACTGAGATATAGCGAGAAACGTGCTGAGAAATTTTTAATTTTGCTTCAAGTGACTGTGTCTGGAGATTGGCTCAAGTTATCTTGATGCATAAGATGTTTATATGTGTATAACTATCTGAGAAACCCAATGGAATATTCATTTTCAAAACAAAAATACACGAATTATGAGAAAAATGCAGTTTAAGTTTTAAACTGGAAATATAGCATATTTGACAACACTGTAACCAAAAATAACTATTTTTGCTAGATTTTCTGACTCATTTCCTTCAAAATGCGTCTCACCAGTTGTATATAGACCAAATGAAGCCAAAGATATGAATAAAATTGTTAACTTTTATTCATATCGGGTCATATGATGGTTTTTTTTCTATGGAAAATTTTCCATTCCGATTATGACAAACCATACAAATTTTGTCATCAATACAATACGTATCACACCTATGCTACGTGTGAATGCGACTTTTGTTGACATTTATAGTAAAAACTCGCAACAGAGTCAACCGATCTTCGTAATATTTGAGAGATTAATACAGAATAGGTAGACGCATCAATTGTTTTCTTTGTACTGTTTATATCATTTATAAGTATTCAATCTTAAACTTTAAAAATCTTTTTTCTCGAAATGTGCCAAATACCGCTTGTCATAAGATATCACAATAGCGACGATTAGGCAAACTTCGGTATCATCGACTGACACTCGTAAGAACAACGAAAATGAAAAATTCGAAAAGGGTCTTGTACATTATATTAGCTAGTCCTTGACCCACCATCTTTAAAAAAATATAATTATTAACAAAATGGCGGGAACTCGAGAAAAAAAAATTTTCTTCGAAAAATCGTTTAATTGCATACAAAAATACTTAAAATTAAAGCTTTCCAGAACATATTAGTGAAAGACTAGATAAATTAATAAGATTTTCAACAGCAAAAATAAGGGGATTTCGTGAGCGGTTCTTGAGATATCCATGATACCAACTTTGAAGACAAATAGAAAACAGGATTAAAGTGTTCACAAGGGTTTACCCCATCATTCGTTTCCGAGCGCTCGATCGAGACACAAGTATTTTGTTGCCATTCCGTGCAGTGTTTTGCTACAAAGAATAGTACTAATCCGCGTTCAAGATTATCTTGCGCACTTTCCTCCTCGTCGAGGTTTCAGTTTTTTTCTCTTCTTTTGTGTTTCTGAGTACCGTTAGCAGTTAAGTAGAGTTTTTCTAGTAAGCCGTCTGGATACCGTTATACACACAGTTAAGTTCAGGTATTTTATACGTTTCCCCTTCTTGGTTCTCATACTTTGCACGGGCAATAGGGAGTACAGGGTGTATATTACAGCTAACAGGGTTGAAGTCTGTGGGGTAGGCTCCGATTCGAGTCTGAAGTGCGAGGACCTGCTGAAATATGGGACTGGATGTTTCAAAGTGAAGATACTGGAGTGCAAACGTTTGCATTCAGCGTCAGTCGCAGCTGACGGGAAGAAAACAAACATCAGCTCAGACTCTTATCGGGTGACCTTCGCTGGTTCTGCTCTACCCAACTACCTCCTCTTTGACGAGGTTCGTCTACCTGGTCGCCTTTTTGTGCCGCGGGTCAGTACGAATTGCAAACAATTGGTACATGATGCTTTCCAATGAAGACCGCTCGAGTCTGTAATCTTTACTGTTGATTTCCCGATGCCGGAAACCGAAAGCATCTTTCTCCATCCTGTCAGCTTTGTCCACTCTGTCCCCTGTCTCTGATACCCAGATGTAGGAATTCCACCTGCTGTATATCGTCCTAAAACTTATTTGCCTCCCTGTCTTGTCTAGTTGTAGTTGTTCAATATATGCTCTCGTTAAGAAATGTCCAACATTACTACTACTCATAAAGTAGCCCTTATCAACACCCCCTCCCCCCGGCAATCAAAATAAAATTGAATCTAGTTATTCATAGTTTTAATATGGTTCTAAAATGTTCCGCTTAGCTAATAATTAATTGCTCCAATAATCTCCCTACAAAAAATCTTAAAGTGCATTAATATACAAAAACGCACTAAATGACGCCCCCTTAAACTTACGAATATTATATTATCTCCTCTTGTATATGCATAAGTTAGCTGCATTAGTTTCATTGTATATAAAAATATTTAAATATGTAATCCCCTAGCTTTCAGATATTCAAAATGTAAAACAAAGAAAAAAATGGCACCTTTAAGCTAACGTAAACGTGACTAATCAAATAAACAAATTGAATAAAACAATGGTGCTTTAATTTTTTTTCGAAAATGTTGGATTATTATTAAGAACAGAAAAACTTTTTTTTCAGTATACAGTATATTTTGTCGCGAAGTAACAATAATCATCTGAAACTCATTATCCTTTTGTTTCGCTGTACAAATTACTCTTCCCAAACAATTTTTTGTTAAAGTAATGCATTCAAAATCTCACATGCCCTTTTAACGAATTTCTTCTGAGTTAATATATTCTGACTGTCAGTGGGAAACACGGAGATTAAGAAACCGAACACATCTGCAAAGTTTCGTTTGGAATCGTGAATGGTTTTGTGGCCTGCTGCTTTGTCATAGAACACATCTAATTAGTCACAATTATATCGTTCTTAAACCAACATGATTGAAATTTTAAAAATTGGTTATTATAAGGGTTCTTTACTAACAGTTCGACATAACATTTTAAACAGCATCTTCTTTTATTTGCCTTACGTCAGGGGAACATGAAGCGCGAACCGAATAATTTCCATAAATATTTTATTTGAACTTAATGCAGGTATTCCTATTATCTTTTGCTAAGACAAGACATTACGGAATGGGCTACATGTTCATGTGCTGAATGCTCAAACTGATGATTCACTCATTATTTTTCTAATGAGCAATTCCGTTGTAAATCCGCTCAAATTTCGGTCCGAACAAAACAAATCATATTTCGTAAGGTTACTTTTGGCTCTACAATAATTATATTCAATATAAGACAACTTAAATAACCCATTGACCAGTTTTTCATGTTTTCCCAAGCGTTTCTCAACTTATCCAACTACTAGCAACAGAATAGAATCATCACATTAATGGGAATAATCCTCCTTGTTTCACCACCCATCCCGAAGACAGAAGTCGACTTGGCTGCAATTTCATATGTATTTATTCGTGTTTGTCAATAGTCGCATAGGCCGCCGTTGTTGTTGTTGTTGTAACATTTTATGCTCGCTCCCACATCGGAACTGTCTTCAATTAGTTCACGTTGAAAGCTACATGGCAGAGATTATTTCCATCGTGAAGCAGCATAAAGTCAGCCGGCATAGATCATCAGTTACCTTACGTCGGTCGTTTGCGGCATTCGCGCCGGACGCTTCGTCTACACTTTCTTACAAATGGAACATGGCTGTAACGCCCGTTTCCCTGCAGAATCCCCACAAGTGAACTAGATCGTCTTTCGAACCCGGCTCCTCCGCGACTTCTGAGCGGAAGCCAAGACCCACAAAACTATTTGACGACCCACGGCACTTCGAATAATAGAGACACATAGGATTCACACCGTACCGCAACCGGTAGCCGCAAATGCGAAACTAAAAGGAATAGAATTATTAGGTGGATTTTATGGGGTGCTTCACGATGCAAATGTTTACCATATTTATAAACCTCTTCGCCGTGGCATAAATAGGAGCGCGATGTATTAATGGAGATTCCCTTTGTTTTCCGCTTTACGAATAACTCACGCCTCTTCGAATATATAGCTTGAGAGGGCCCGCGAAAGTCATCAATTCGGTCCTCGGCAGTGGCAATGAGAATGGCTTTATTTTGTGGAGTGCAGTCTCATGAAAATATGATGGGGTTTGGTGCTTATTTCAAGATTATTTTCATGGAGTATTTTTAAAGTTTTGCTCGATGCTGAATCTTTTATAATACATTAAATTGATTCTATCAGGACTATTGATAAAAGCAATGATGTTATATACTTGCTGGCATGCTTACCCCACTAGAAATGCCCACCTTGATTCAAATTTACTTTTTGCAGAGGGAGTCAGAATTTTGAAGATAGAGCATACGACTCTGATACCGATTCCAATGCTTTTATGACAAAATATGTATTTCAAGGTGTCAGCACTGCACAAAGGTTTTTCTTCGCTAAAACGTGCGATAAATTATTCACTCGAAAACAGAAAAGCGTACAGCAACGATGTCTTCTGGGATGTTTCATAATGACCCAAGGTCTTCATTTTGGAAATATAGTTAAAGTAATTCATCTCTCTTGAAGTGAAATGTTTGTTACATTTTTAAGTATGAAAACCAAGATAATGTCTTGTTTTTGCGAACATCTTTACTGAGGACCGAAAATCTTTATTTACCGTTGTTTGTGAATGATCCCTTGAAAACTTTATTCAACATAACTTCTTAAACATCGTAGATAAAACTTCAGCAAGTTCCAGAAAGTTGTTATCTAGAACCAATCTTTCGAGAATGGCCATTGATCTATCTCTCGAGACTTAAAAATTCTTAAATTATATTGATTAAATTAGGGAAATTTTGAAAACAAATAACTTTTCAACAGGTAAAAACGTGCAGCCAGCTCTAGTTGCAATTAGAAGGGACATTCAATGAAATTCAATGGATTTCATTTATTTATTTAACACACACACACACACACACACATCAACAGGCCGCACTCGGCCTTAATGAGTTGACACCAACTCTCGTAGCTTGGTGATGATGACGGTCCCACCTCATACCCCCACAAAGGTGTGAGCTGAACGATTTATCTAGAAGATAATTAATATTTTAACTCATGACAAGACCAGTTAACAAAAAAAAACGGACTGGTTCAATTTGCAGACATAGCCTTTCCTTCAAAAGAACGTAACCAGATATATTTCGAATATTCTATCAACAACCAGGGTCCATCAAGAAAATTTCCATTCCGGGAAGATACTTGATAGAATCGGGAATTGAACCCAATAGCTATTTCTGATAATTCTCTGTAAGACTCCTCTCACCTCTCTATCTGCCTATCGCGCGCGTGGCTCAGACTTCTGTAGACATATCATTATTTTTAAAAACTATAATATACAATTAACAAAAATCCATCATCATCATAGCGAATATAATAACTTAGTGTGACTAAATGCAAATAATAGAAGAGAAATAAAATACAATCTTCGTGGTGTTACATAGTTATTCAAATAACTCCAAAATATAAAAATTCAAAAAATCTGTCTGCAAAGCAGATTTTACGTGTGAAATACATAGTGTTTTGAACTCCGCTAATGTTGCCGCACGTTTAATATGTCTAGGCATCGAATTGAAAAAACTTATTCCTTTGTACAACAAGGAGTTCTGTGATCTACTAAGTAAAAAGTTAGGTGTTCTTGCATCAGACGCGTTTCTAGTGTTGTACCTATGCACATCATTTCCTCTTTCAATTCGATCACACAAATATCATAGCATTCCATTAATAATTTTAAAAATGAACACCATAGTCAAATAATAAATTCTTTGCTTCACAGAGAGCCATTGTAATGCATCTAGCATGAAATTAGAGAAAGTATATCTGTTACATTTTAAAATTAATTTTGCCTTCAATTCGATCGCTGCTGTTCATGTAATTCGGGATCCAGACTGCCGAACAATACTTCAGCGTGGAGCGTACTAAAGAGCAGTAGAGGCTTTTGAGACAATAAATGTCTGTGAAGGATTTATTCGTACGAAAAATGAAGCCCAGGCTTCGCAATCTAACAGCACTCCAAGATCCTTAACGCAACTCACCCGGGAGCAAGAGCGCCAAACAAGTTATATTCAAACTCTATGGGATCTTTTTTTCTGGAGAACGATATCACAGAATATTTCAAACTGCTACTGCAAATAAAGTGCGTTCGTTCGGTTCATCTGCATACGACAACCGTGGCCCTTTCAGCCGATAGTTTACATTTTTGAAATAGAGAGTGAATATGAATGGTTCGAGATGACTTCCATGCGGAATACTAGACGTTACGGAGAATAGTTTGGAGTATGCATCACCTATGTTCACCCTGAGTTGAATCCACTGAAACCAAGTTTTTCCAAGTTAGCGATTGCGATATCGTGATTGATATTGTCGAAAGCTGCAGATAAGTCAGTATATATAACATCAGTTTGTTTTTTTTCCAATTCGTTTATTTGATAAGGCAGGTTTGCGTTAGCTTAAAGGTGCCAATTTTGTTTTGTTTTACATTTTAAATTACTTAAAACTAGGGGATTACATATTGATTAGCTATACATATACACAAGGGGGTAATATAATTTTCGTAAGATTAGGGGGTCATTTAGTTTTTATGGCAATATGGTTTGACATTTTTAGCAATGAGATTATTGGAGCAAATAATGTTTAACTAAGGGGGAAAAGTTATACGACTATCTTAAAAGTAGAAATAATTAGAGGGCGTGATTAAATTTTGTAAAGATTCGGAGACATTAATTAGAGTTATTTTATGTGGTAGTAGAGTTGGGCATTTTCAACGAGATCATATAATATAATAGTTAAAACTAGAAAAGGCAAGAAGAGCTAAATGCTTCATGAAGATATTTGGGGGGGGGGAAGGGGTGTTACTTCTGTGTATAAGAGTCAGGGGAAGTAGGGTGGACAAACATGGCAGGGGGAGAACATTATTTCAGTTTCAGACTTCGGGAGATCAACGGATGGATTACAGAATCAGGGTGGCCTTCATCAGGAAGAATCATGTACTGGGACGCCGGGTGGTCGTTCTTAAGATGGCAGGGGTTTCTCCAGACGATTTCGTAGTGCGGCTCAGTGGTTGATCGGCTACATTTCGAGTTGTGCATGTGATGTTCGTGCTTTAGGTCCCGTGTTTGTTGGCTCATTTGACAGGGATGTTTTGTGTCGCCTTGGAGTCGCATCAAACCATCGTGGGTGTATGGTACAGGTGGAAGAGAGCGTTTCTGAGAATGATAAGGAAAAGGGGCAGTTAAAGTTGGATATTGATGGTTTTTATGGAGGTGTATATAAGGGACATATAGAGGACATCGCGGCTTGCCAACACATCTCGAACCGGGACGTTGGGTGGTCTTCCTCGGGCCCGGAGGGTGTCCATAAGCCGAGACCTGGCGAAACTGTACTCGGTGCACGCCCAGACTATGTGCTCTATATCGTGATAACCGTCGCCACAAGCGCAGATACCACTCTCCACGAGCCCAATACGTCGGAGATGTGCATCCAGCGTGTAATGGTTCGCCATGAGTCGAGACATCACACGAATGAAGTCACGACCCACATCCATCCCCTTGAACCAAGGTTTCGTCGATACCTTAGGGACTATCGAATGTAGCCACCTTCCTAGCTCCCTATTGCTCCACGAGGTTTACCAACTTTCGAGGGTTCTCTGATGAGTAATACTGAAAAATTCGTGGAAGCAAATTGGTCTTTCAAAAACGTCACCTTCAATGGCACCCACCTTAGCTAAGGAGTCCGCCTTCTCATTGCCCGGAATGGAGCAATGAGAAGGGACCCACACCAAGGTAATCTGGAAAGATTTGTCAGATAAAGCACTCAGTAGCTCCCGTATTTTCCCCAAAAAATACGAGGAATGCTTTCCATGTTTCATCGAGCGAATAGCGTCAATAGAACTCAGACTATCCGAGACGATGAAGTAATGGTCTGCGGGTAATGTGTCAATGACTCCAAGGGTATACTGAATAGCAGCTAGTTCTGCGGCGTAAACTGAAGCAGGGTCACTGAGTTTGTAGGAGGCGGTGAACTTTTGATTGAAAATACCGAAGCCAGTGGACCCTTCGAGGTTTGATCTGTCAGTATAAAACATCTTAGAACAGTCAACTTCTCGGAATTTATTATAAAAAATATTTGGAACCACTTGTGGGCGTATGTGGTCCGGAATTCCACTAATCTCATCTTTCATGGATGTGTCGAAGAAAACAGTAGATTCAGAAGTATTTATGAAATGCACACGGTTGGGATTGTAAGAAGAAGGATTAATATTTTGCGCCATGTAGTCAAAGTACAGGGACATAAAACGGGTCTGAGAATTGAGCTCAACAAGCCTTTCGAAATTTTCAATCACCAACGGGTTCAAGATATCGCATCGAATGAGCAATCGATATGAGAGTTCCCAAAATCGATTTTTCAGCGGGAGAACGCCCGACAGGACTTCGAGACTCATCGTATGGGTCGACTGCATGCACCCTAAGGCGATACGCAAACAACGATACTGAATTCTTTCGAGTTTGATGAAATGTATGTTCGCGGCGGATCGAAAGCAGAAGCATCCGTATTCCAGTACCGACAGTATCGTTGTTTGATACAACCTAATTAGGTCTCCTGGGTGGGCACCCCACCACGTTCCGGTTATTGTACGAAGAAAGTTGATCCTTTGTTGGCATTTCTGTTTCAGATACCGAATATGGCATCCCCAAGTATCTTTCGAGTCGAACCAGACCCCTAGATATTTTACTGTGAAGACCTGAGCTATAGTTTGACCCATTAATAGAAGCTGTAGTTGTGCTGGTTCACGCTTCCTAGAAAATACAACTAGCTCAGTTTTCTCCGTGGAGAATTCGATACCCAGCTTAATAGCCCATGCAGACAAATTGTCCAAGGTATTCTGTAATGGTCCTTGTAGATCGACAGCTTTGGGTCCCGTAACAGACACCACGCCATCGTCTGCAAGTTGTCTCAACGTGCAGGAATTGTCAAGACATTCATCAATGTCGTTGACGTAGAAATTGTATAACAGGGGGCTTAGACATGAGCCCTGGGGAAGGCCCATGTAGCTAAATCGTGATGTCGATAAGTCACCATGCGAAAAATGCATGTGCTTTTCCGACAACAAGTTTAGTAAAAAGTTGTTTAAAGTCGCTGAAAGACCATGCTGGTGCAGCTTCTCTGAAAGATAGTTGATAGAAACTGAATCAAAAGCCCCCTTTATATCTAGGAACACCGATGCCATCTGCTCTTTACTAGCATAGGCCATTTGAATTTCGGTTGAGAGCAACGCAAGACAATCGTTCGTCCCTTTGCCTTTGCGAAAGCCAAACTGTGTATCTGACAGTAAGCCATTTGCTTCGACCCAATTGTCGAGGCGGGATAGGATCATTTTCTCGAACAACTTCCGGATACAAGATAGCATTGCGATCGGTCGATACGAATTGTGGTCGGAGGCTGGTTTTCCTGGTTTTTGGATGGCGATGACCTTCACTTGCCTCCAATCGTGTGGGACAATGTTAGCCTCAAGAAACTTATTAAATAAGTTCAACAAGCGTCTCTTGGCAGAGTCTGGCAGATTCTTCAACAAGTTGAATTTGATTCTGTCTGGCCCTGGAGCTTTATTGTTACACGACAAGAGAGCAAGTGAGAACTCCACCATCGAAAAAGGTGTTTCGTTCGCGTTATCGTGACGGGACGCGGCGCGGTAGATCTTCTGTGCCGGGGCGGAATCCGGACAAACCCTCTTGGCGAAATCGAATATCCAACGGTTTGAATATTCCACGCTCTCATTAGTACTGTTTCAATTTCGCATACGTCGGGCTGTTCCCCAAAGAGTGCTCATCGATGTTTCTCTCGTTAATCCGTCGACGAACCGGCGCCAATAATCGCGTTTTTTGGCTTTCATCAAACTCTTCATTCGCTTGTCTAACGTCGCGTACTGTCGAAAACTAGCGGGTAACCCGTCGTTCCGGAAGATCTTAAACGCGGCGGCCTTCTCTGCGTACACGTCTGAGCACTCTTTGTCCCACCAGGGATTGGGAGAACGTTTTTGTATGTTCGCGCCGGGTACTGGCTTAGTCTGAGCTTGATTCGCGCTGTCGAGAATCAAGCCAGCCAAAAAGCTGTACTCTTCCTCCGGAGGAAGTTCTTGAGTAGATTCGATGTTGTCGGATATCGCGGCAGCATAGCTCTTCCAATCGATATTTCGTGTGAGGTCATACGAAATATTGATTGTTTCCAATGGCCTTGAGCCGTTATTGATTGAAACTACGATCGGCAGATGGTCGCTACCGTGGGGATCAGGGATTACCTTCCACGCGCATTCTAACTTTGGCGAGGTCGAGCAAAGGGATAAATCTAATGCGCTTGGGCGCGCAGGTGGGGGAGGAATCCGTGTCATTTCACCCGTGTTTAGAATTGTCATGTTGGAGTTGTCGCAAATATTGTGAATTAAAGAGGAACGGTTGTCATCATAAAGGCAACCCCATTCCGCACCGTGAGAGTTAAAGTCGCCTAAAACTAGTCGCGGTGCAGGCAGGGATTCTATGATGTCATGTAGCCGGCGATGCCCAATCGCGGTGTTGGGGGGAATATATATGGAAGCTATGCAAAGATCTTTGCCTTTGGTTGTTACTTGACAAGCGACAACTTCAATACCTGTTATCGAGGGAAGGTTAATTCTGTAGAAGGAATAGCGCTTTTTGATCCCCAAAAGCACTCCTCCATAGGGGGTGTCTCGATCCAGGCGAATAATATTAAAGTCGTGGAAGTTGAGATCTATGTAGGAAGTTAACCAAGTTTCACATAATGCAAATGCATCGCAACTCAAATTATTTATTAAAATTTTGAAGGAATCGATTTTCGGGATGATACTTCTGCAATTCCACTGTAGAACAGTGATCAAATCCGTGACCTCGTTCGATGAGTTAGCCATCGAAGGATACAATCGCTGAAAGGAGGGGCCATTTAGCAGTCAACTGCTTCAAAAATGTTCTTACTGTAGGGAGAAAAGCTAACATAAGACTTTTAATTGGATCAGTTATATTGAAAGTTTTTATTATCCAGTCCACAATGTCCGAGAGTTTGATAATTCCAGTGCCGCGATTATTCTCGAACTGAAACAGAGGAACACTTGGGATTTTTGATGTTCCGGGAAGTGCTGGGAACTCCTTCTCTGAGTTTAATCCTCCGAGACCAGGAGCTAATTGCTTCGGTTTGGTTGCAACACTTCCAATAGATGTGACTTTCGGAGTCCCGTCAAGGGATACCTTCTGGCCTTTACAACGAACTTTAGGAGAGGAAATGTTCCTCCTCTTCCTATAACTTCTAGGCGCCCTAGTAGATGTTCCCTCTTGTGGGTGTCATCAGCCTCGCCCTCGTTAGGAGGCAAGTGAGCATAGATGTTTGTTGAGGTTGGTGGTGTAGCTTTCTTTAGCATTTCTGCGAAAGAACGTTCGGATCGTCCCGCAAGGGAACGTTTTAGTTTATCCCCGCGTAGTTTGTACGCGGGACATGCCGAGATATCATGCAGATTCTCTGCACAGTATGGACACTTCTCAGCATTCTTACTGCACGAATCATCTAGATGATTCTCCCCGCATTTTCCACAGCGGGCCTTATTGCTACAATGGGTGGCTGTGTGACCCAATTGTTTACACTTTGTGCAATTCATGACCCGCGGCACAAACAGACGCACAGGCAGACGAACCTTGTGCAAGAGGACGTAATTTGGCAAAGCGGTACCAGCGAAGGTCAACCGATAAGAGTTTGATTGGGGGTACGTTTTTGAACCATCCCCCGCAACTACTACTGAGGGCAAACGCTTGCACTCGAGTATTTTCACTGGCTGAAGTATGCGGTCTCTAAAACGGCCAACTCCGTACTGCAGCAGATCCTCGCATGTCAAACTGTCATCGGTGACAACGCCTTCAGACTGTACTTTTACAGCTGGAATATACACGTGATAGTCCTTCGTAAAGTGCTCGCAGCAAGCAATATCGTTTGCCTGCTTTGAGTTAGTCAGCACGACCCTCAGCCTGTCTGAGCGGACCTTTTTTATTTCGGTCACAGCCGAGAACCGTTCCGTCAGGTCTTTTGAAATCTGTAATAGATTCAGCGATTTTGTTTTGGGCCGAAAGAAGACCACAAAGGGACCGGTCGAGAGCTCTGGATATTGTTTGGGTCGGGGGAGAGCCTTAGGAGTCGACTCGATCTCCATTTGGCCATCCGGGGAGGAAGCCATCGACACCGTCAATGCACGGGGTCAGCACCCGCGCAGACGGGAAAAAGCCGTAAATGTATCAAAAAGGTAGATTTCACTTATCTGTATACTCGTTTCCCACGACGCACCAGTCCAGCTTAAATAGCTGGTTATTGTTCAATCCTCGCTTTACGAACAAAAGGTTGAGGAATGTGGCCTAACGGTTAACACACGCACAAAAGAATAAAAGTCCAAACCTCGAAGAGGCAGAGAATGGCAAAATAACCTTGAACGCGGATTACTGCACTGTTCTTTTTCCAACAGACCGAAAACAAAACACTTCTATCTCGATCGAGCGATGCGTAGAGACTGTGAACATCAGTTTGTTGATTCGCATCGAACACTTCGGACACAAAAGAGGTTAGAGATAGTAGATTCGTCGTCGTCCATTGGTTTGGCATGAATCCGTGTTGGTCTTTAGGAATATATTTCTTACATTGAAAAAACACTGACTCCACCACGACTAACTCAAAGAGCTTGGAAATGACATAGAGCGCTGAAATTCCTCGACAATTGTCTTATCACCTTTTTTGTGGACAGGAAAGATGAAAGCTGCTTCCAAAATTGAGGAAAAATCGCTGTTGTCAGAGACATTTTGAATAGTTGGCAGAGTGGTTCCACCAAACCAGATATACACTTTTTCAAAAACATAGCAGAGAACTATCCAGTAGAGTTATGAAGATTTTAAAACAAACTTTAAAAAAAGCTTTAAAAAAGAATCCAATATTTTCGGAAATACGGAGATTGCTTTAATGAAAATGTCTATTTTGTACGATAGGAAGAACTTCATAAAATATATAAAACTCGCAGGAATAATTGAAAATATCTTTAAAAAATATTTTTTGGGTCATCCAAATTTAACTAGTTGTAACTTCAAAAACGTTTAAAAAAGATACTTAGTGTGTTCAGCAAAAACATTCGCGAAAGCAATCTCAACAGCTTTCCCAAAGACGTCAGATAGTTTGCATTTGAAAAATATTAAAAAAAGGGCAAAAAAATTTTAGGAGGATTAATCACTAAAATTACAGTAGCGAATAACAGACCTTGCTATTTTTGGTGTCTCCCGAAAACATTACACTCAGGTTTTTTTTACGCGGGGGATACGAGCCGCGTAAATGAAAACCGCGTAAATGAAAACCGCGTAAATTTCAAAATCCGCGCAAATGAAGACCACTTAAATTTAAGAATCCGCGATAAAGGGAACCTCATTGATGGATACCGCGTAAATTTCAAAATCCGCGTAAATTTCAAAACCGCGTAAATCAAAACCGCGTAATTTCAAAATCCGCGTAAATGAAAACCGCGTAAATTTCAAAATCCGCGTAAATGAAAACCGCGTAAATTTCAAAATCCGCGTAAAAAAACCGCGTAAAAAATACCGCGCAAAAAAAACCGCGTAAAAGAAAACTTGAGTGTATTGACGTAAACTCAGCCGTTTCAATGTGAACGAAGAACCAATATTGCAAAAAAATAATGTTATCCATTTTGAAAATTCGAACCTTTTTACGGAACATACCCAACTTGTCTGGATGATAATTAAAAAGTTATATTAATTAATTGGCTTAAAGGGTCATCCAAAAATAACAATCAGTAATGTTGAAGATATTAAAGATGAAGACTTTGTGTCTTCAGAAAGATTGTTGGCAAGAACTTGCTCTATAACTTTGCTGAAAATATAATCCTAATATAAGGACTTGCGAGAAAATTTATAAATATATCTCACTTTTATTTTTAAAATTACAGCACCATATGAAAGAGTTAATACCGTCAACAAATTCCTCCGAAGACGTCATTGACCCAATTTAAAATTTTAACAACATGGAATGGACTTTAGTGTGAACAAATGTCCATGTTAACCCTTAAGAGCAATGTTGTTTTAAAGCAATATTGCCAAAAACGGATGCGCGATGGGGATAAATATGGTTGGCATAAGTACGTTAGGTATACATACGATTGGCATAAGTACGCTAGGGATACTGCAAGTTAAGCATAACGTATGATGAACATAATGTACGTTAGGCATAACGGACGATTGGCGTAATGGACGATAGACATAATTAACAAAAAATAATCGTATAGATTCTTGATTATAGAAATTTTAACTCTAGAATCATTTTTTCGGGTTAGAAAAATCTAAGCTATGCTACATCATTTCGTGTGACGTGGTCATGCCGAGGACAATGGACTGGGCAAACATCCAGAGTATTGTTGTAACAAAATGCTCAGCATCCTCCTCATTGCCTGCTATAAAGACAGAAGATGTGTTTAGAGAGTAAGATCTGAGGACCGCTTTTAAACGCGAGATAGTTCTGAGCAAGTCAACCTGCTGAAATGAGCCGTGTCGTGTTGGCCAAAATTACGGATCCGGTGAACGCCAGTTGAAATGTGCGCTGACAAAGTGAAAACTATCGTTGAAGGTCTCTTCCCGAAGTACGACACTACTGTATGGCCGGCAACATCGAACGTTGACTCATACGGTGGATATGCTGGTAACAATCGGGTCTCCAACAATGAGCTTCTTACAGTGGCTGAAAGCGATAAGAGCTCCCGGTCCGGATAGTATTCCCAACGTGGCACTGAAGACCGATTATAGCACTGAAGCGCTTCCGACATGTTCTGGATAATGCTACAAAAATCCTAGACGGAGGCTACTTTCCGGAAAGATCGAAGATCCAGAAGGTGATGTTGCTGCCAAACTAGGAAAGCCACTGGGAGATTCAGCATCGTATCGGCCTATATAGCTGCAGGATATTCCTCATACACCTCTAGAAAGGGTCATCCTCAACAGACTGGCGAACTACGCTGAAGATGAGAACGTATTATCACAGAGCCACTTCGGAGTGCGGGATATCGACGGTAGATCCCATCCGCAAAGCCATCGCAAGTGCGAAGAATTGAAGCAAAAGAGATGGGATAATCGCTACGGCGTCGTTACAACGACCGACGTTAAGAACGCGTTCAACAGCGCCAGTGGGGTGACTATCGCCGGGTTCCGGACTATCTGAGCAAGGTTCTGAAAAGTTGCTTCAAGAACCGAGTAGTGGTCTACGAAACAAACATGGGAGATATGTCGATTGGGTTCACGACGAGAGTACCTTGGGGCTTTATACTCGGTTCAACGCTCTGGAATATAATGTACAACCGAGTGCTAGCACTAGAACTGCCCAGGAAAGTTGAGGTTTTCGGCTTTGCAGATAAAGCTGTCCTAACGATATCTTGAGAAACTCTGGAGGAAGTGCAGATGTTAACGGTAGAGACGATAGGCATCGTTTAAACCTGGATGGCTGATGTCTAGTTGCAGCTGGCTTACCACATGACGGAAGTAGTGCTGGTCAGTAGCCGTAAAAACCGTAAAAACGTAAAAAATGCGATCAGTGTCGGTGGAAATACAATTCCATCCATGCTTGTGCTGAAGCACCTGAGTGTGTTTTGTATTATAAAATCCAACTGACAATTTGTCTAAATGAACTAAACTGAACATAATTAAACTAGTTACTTTATACGATGACAAAACTGAAACGAATTCGAAAATTTCAGCAAACTCGTTGAAGCGACGGCTTGTTGCTAAAATTAGACTGTTGGTTGCGTAGTTTTTTTTGTTAGAGGAAACTTTGCCACAGCGACCGCTATTCAGGTTATCTTATGTGTTGTTTGTTTGTCCACATCTGTCGTCCCAACCGGGTAGTACATTATTAATGTAGCTAAGGATCCGTTTGGGACAGGTATGCAATACCTCTTGATGCTTCATAAGATGGCAGAGAATATGCTCCAAGCTCTCAGGCTCGTAATTACAGAGTCGACAAATGTCATTTTGACTTTTGCCAATTTTTTCGGATGATACTTAGCAGGACAATGTCCCGTAAATAAATCTGTGATTATACGTAAATCTTTACGTTTTAGTTTTTTGGCTCTCATTGTATCTGGATGTATGAATTTCTTAGCTTGTCGAGAACCTTCTACGTTACGCCAGTCATTTAGTAGTTGGTCTCTTGCCCTAGCCGAAATTTCTAGTTTGATGGCACATGTAGATATACCTAGAAATTGGTTCTGGTCCAACAAACATGTTTGATGAACCAGTTCTGAATGGTAGCGTAGTAAATGCTGCGCATTTAAGAATGCAGCAGGGCTCGAGGGCAAAGGGTACGATAGGCGCGTAGAGGCTGATTTGCGCTAGTAGCTTCGGATCATCATATTCATCCAGCAGAATCTTTGACTCGAAGGTAGCATGCGCTGCGTGTCTCCGATGTGTTAAAGTATTAAGTCCTAAAAGACGACAACCGTTCTCGTACGGTGGTCGGTTTAACGCATCTTTCCACGTCAATCGACCTACCGCATATCGTACGAATTTATGCTGGACTGCTTAAACCCTATGGCTCCACGTAGCTTGATAAGTGATGGTCGATGTATGTGAGAAGGCTGCGAGGACAAGTACCGCATGGGCAAGAATCATGCCGGATATCGGGGGAACAAGATTCCGTATGAGTCGCCTCCTGGCGGGTGTCTCATCCTCCTGCTGAACTCAAACAGAACAAAGTTGACGAGCACGTTTCGCGTAATGGCTGTTCGTGTCGTGAGCGCGTACAGAACAAAATCGTTGGAGGCGGTATGCCTAATTGCTATAATGAACCCCATCTGCATCACCCTGGATGAAAATGCGGAATGCAACCAGCAGAGGAATACGAGGATGACAATGCGTTGGTTAAGTGGCAGCAAGAGTGGGACAACGCGAAGAAAGGAAGAGGAACCCACCGGCTCCTCCCAAATTTGTCGGCGTGGGTGCAATGAAAACATTAGGTGAACTTCCGTCTGACGTAGTTTTTGTTGGGGCACTGGTGCTACCAAAAGCACCTTCATCGGTTTGGACATACTTCGACACCCCTTTGCCCGGAATGTGTGGACGTGCAAGAGACACTGATACACGTAGTCTTCGAAGGCCCTAGGTGCGATGAAGTTCGAAGTTGAATGTACGGCGTGACAGTTGACAATATCACCGAAGAGATGGGCTACGACGAGCATACATGGGATGCTATTGACAGAGTAGTGACGAGAATACTCCTCAAGCTGCAAAGAAAATCGTAAAAGGATTAACACAGTAGCGCCACCGGCTAGAAAGCCGCCGTAAAACAATAAATCGGGTTCGAAAGAAATTTCGTCGAGATCAACTACAGGTGACCAGTTGAGTAGTACGCGACTTAGCACCGGATTTGAGTTGCCGTAGCAGCAGGGAACCGGACGCCAGACTTATCTCGGCACCCTACTGGATGGATTGTGGATGAGATTGGAAAATCGATTTCGGGAGACCTTCCACCGCCGGAAAACTCTCCGTCGGTGCAATTTTAGTTCATCGCCGGAGACTAGATGAGTGGCGTGTCACGAAGTAGTGGTTGCGGATTGTCGGGGCACCAGCATAACGGAGGTCACTCTTCACCCAAAACCATCTAACTAACCACGGGACTTTATAGGTTTGCCCGTGGAAGAGGGATAGCCTGAATAACAACGGGCTACGTACTGCAAGGACGAACGCGCTGTAGTAATGCCTCGGCAAATATAGTTTCCGGCCCCAAGCGGCGCAGAGAGATGCCGTCTCTAAGCGCAGAGATTGTCGTACAAGTGTAAAGAAGAAAGAACGTTGAATCAGTTCGTGTCGACTCAAGTAGTTCGTGTCGACACACTGGTTTGGGTCGTAGAGGCGTAGCGAACGCCACGCCCCACTTGGAATCGCCGAACTGACCACTACACTCTACCGGCTCGTATGTTGGCTAGATCCACCGACGAGGACTATAGCGAGTAGTTCGCATCGAACATCCAGCAGAGAACCGGAAGCTACGCTCCACCCGAAATCACTGGATAGACCTTGGTACCTATCGGCTGGCCCGTTAAGTAGGCTAGATCCACTGTCGAGGACCAGATCGAGTAGATCCCGACGAAGCGGGAAGCTAATCGACTCATGAAAATGAGCACCGATGTCAGGAGAAATCCACCGCCAGGTAATACACAGTCGGGTAGATTCACCGCCGGGGACTATCCGAGGATACCGCGACAAAGCTGGAAGCTACTTAGATCACGGAAAGGTCATCGGTACCAAGAGAAATTCCCTCGCCAGGTGAACTCTCAGTCGGAGTAGGGTAGTTTCACCGCCGGAAAATATCCAAGAAGAGCTAAATGGAAACCGGAGCCAAACCATTATTTACCGCTGGGGAATATCCGAATGAAGTTCGGGACTAAATTGCCAAGTACGCAGAGGATGTAAACGGCGTAATACATGAATTAAATGAAGAGTCGGGAGCTAAATGGCTCAAAGATCGATCCATTTCATGGATCAAGTGAGGCTCAGATATAGCTGCGCAAAACTCGTTAGTAAAAGAAAGAGGTGCGACGAAAGCACAGCAACCTTTGAGGGGCACGAAGTACTATGTTGATTTAGTTCCGTGAGGGAAAGGAGCAGAAAAAGAGTAAGAAGAGGTTTTGGTGGTTGGGCACGAAATTGAGTCCACACAGCGCCAACACACTACAGGCCAGGCTTTTGAAACTTATTAACCCAAGGCTATTAACAGCGTGGAGGTAACTCAGACGATCACGATAACGAGAATAAAAACTAAGAAAATCGGAACTGATCCTGAAATCATAAACAAAAGTCACACTAGTCTGGCAGAAAAATCTAACACGAAGTTTCGTGAATAAAATGTTACGACAAAGTTAATATAAATTACGAATTTCTTGCCTACAGCCCTGAAATCATGAACATAAACCATGTTAATCCACCAGAAAAACCCGATTGTAAACTCATGAACGAAATATCACAGTAACATGATTAGAAATTACAAAAATCGCCTGAAATCATGAACATCGTTTAAATTGATATACTACAAACCAGTGTATCCCCAAAGTATGAACAAGAATCATAACAAAAACTAAACATGTCCAGCGAACAACCACAGTAACCCAACCAAACATTGCAATGTATCGCCATGAACATTTTGGCACGAACTAGTTTTTTGAAAACACACTTCCTGAATGCGGATTTATTAACCATAATATCAGGAACTTGGTCGCGATTTTTTGTAAATCGTTCAGTTCACGAAATCGTGATTTTTTGTTCATAAATTTATGAACGGATTTTTTCCGTGTAAACGCCTTTTGACTGATTGGTTGTACTCAGTACGCAGATGCATTCCCATACCATCGATTATAATTAAATTTTTCTCAAATCATATCAAAACTAGCTTGATCATTATTGAAAGTATTCGTGCTTAAATATTAAATTTCTTACAATGCAAGAAACAAATACCGTGCACATGCACTTTACCGACTATGCCTGTTCAATGTTGAAACCACTTACTATAGCAGTGGATATCGTGTATTTCAAATAAAGCAACACGGCACTCAACAATCAACGCATGGAATGTTGACTGTAATGCAGAATGACAACGCGAACTTGATATGCTGTGTTGTTTATCTGGAAGTGAATACATTCTAATCATATTCCAAGTAATCATAGATGGACCGGGATGGAAGTGTGGTTTACGACCTCAGACGAAGAAATTCCGATGCTGTCCATTCGCGGTGATGAATTGCTAGAAACACTGCAAAGTGTAAAATTAGTTACGAATACATACATTTTAATTAGCTATTCTTGGCGTGGATGGACATATATCCACATGACTCTTCGTCATGTTTTTATTATAATTTCCCCATAAATATGTACTAGCTTGCTGCAAGTATAATATGTTCCGACTGTAAGCCGTAACAGAGGGCAACTGGCATTTCTGACACTAGACCGTAACGGGTACTTGACACGAAACTTAGCTGAAGTTAGTGATCATTCTATTTCAGTGAACGTTTAACATGACCGACGTTGGCATTGACACAGCCGTTCAGAGTGAAACTACATAATGAAGAAATTGAGGCCCTGCCTCTTCCAGCTCGCAGGCTGCTATTGCCCGATCGAAAGGTGGCCCAAGTTCGTGATAGACATTGTGGTGCAATTACGCGGTACATATAGGAGTCTGGGCTGAGTAGTTGTTGCGAGAGTTGGCAAAAAGAACAAAACAAGAACAGCAAACTTTCAAGCGGGCCAGCCAACATACTCGGAACATATTTGGTACATTTTCGTTCACCTCGAACTCGTATTGACTGAGGAATTTCGATATTCCGCTGAAGCCGGACGAACGCGAGAGTGAATTAAGCTCCCACCAAGAAAGAGGCTGAATCTGATGCTGATGGGGTACGGAAGTGAGAGAGAGATAGAGAAAACACATATATAACATTAAATCTCGCCCGACATGGAAATCGTGACAGGAAAATTGTTTCTTCGAGTTTGTTACAATTATTCAAACAAGTTGGATCGGGGGCTTCTTTCACTTATTATACTCCCAAGCGAGTGGCTACCATTGCATTGAATTGTTCAGTACCTACTGCCATCAGGGACTACCGCAAACGGGAGTATTCTCAAGCATGTGGAATGGAATTTAGATTGGCTGGTTAGTTGGCTTAATTTTACACATATTTCAGGATTCTTTACGTTGGGATGTGCGCTGTTATCTAACTGCGGCGAATGGATCAATTTTCTTGGATAGACTGAGAACTTAAAAGAGAACGGAAATTTTGAAATGAAGTGTTGGTATGATCTAGGGCCTTTCCAGTCTCACTAACTTCGGCAGCAGTTTTTCAGTTATGCATACGTAGCCTTGGTTCAGTACATGAGGAATTTAAAGTGAGTTCAATTAGTTGAACTGTTTTTCTTTTCATAGCTATGATAAGAAAACCAATCTGTCGCATTAATGAGATAAAACCAAGCGCACTGATTTGGAAATGACTGGTCCCTGCCAAGCGCGGTAAGACTTCACAGCTATTGCGCTATCGTTGCCACTTCCATTCGTACCTGATCCTGCATATATACGTGGTGATATATTAAAAAGGCCATTTTTGATAGTGAAACTTGTTCCCTTATCGCACCTGTCAGATCGCAGGAGATTTATTCACGCAATGTAGAGAACAACACACCATCTACAAAGAAATGCATCAACTACCACTGAGTGTGTACTGACTGAGTTGAACCTCAAGACGAAACTTTCTTCAGCAGTAGCCAGATGAGGCCCGGAACGCAAACAACAACTTGCTGCTTGAGTGACAATTTTATGAGTGAAGCTGCTCAGGTGGGCAAATTTTTCACTCTCCATCTGTTCAGTGAAACTAGATTTGTTTGACCGATAATGAAGCAAGATGGTACGAGCTTAAAACATGGCTTGGAGGCATTTGTAGTGCGAAATCTTTGAGTACAATCTGGGATGTCGCACGCGTGTGCTGCCATGAGAGTTAAATTTGTATCTTTTTCATGTAGCCCAGATAACGACTCCAGCTGCAATTTGATAGGTGTTCGTCATATGCCATGTTTACAAATGATGAACTGAATATTTGCTTAGTTTTGTTTGACCACAGATAAGCAAATGAAAGTATTGTTTTATCAAGTCGCTGGCCTGGACATCAATCGAATTACACTTATGTGTAGTTGCTGAAAAACCTGTTTTAATCCACCTAGTGGTGCAATTGTGCCTTTTCATTTCTCCAAACTATGATTCCATGGTTGGTTATGTTCAATATAATTGTGGAAATGTCTGTGTATTTGACCGAGACAAATTAAATTCGGAAACTGATGCGACCCGGTTGAAGATCCTTTGGAGGCCAGCACTGGCTCCGTGCAAGCTATAATTAGTGCGTCGAAATGGCAATCGGAGCGTAAAGTTATTACGCGTTGTTCCAAGACGGCAATCCAGATGACCTCACAAAGTATCAGCTACGAACTGAGTCCTTGCTGTATTCCTTCGAACAAGTAGGGGTTCCAAACTAATCAGCTGACACCGGCTTTCGTAACTTGACAGACGGGATCTCTCCACGGCAACATACGAAGCGCAAAACGTAAAAAGCTTCGTTGCACGGACTCGATTCTCTTAACACCGTTGTTATAGTTTGGGCTCCAAGTTTCGCAGCAGTACTCCAGGATTGATCGCGACAAAGAGCAGTACAGAGATTTGAGACCATAAATATCCGTAAATTTTTTGGATATCCCGAAGATGCATCCCACCATTCGGGATTCTTTACTAACTGAAGACGTGCTGTTAAATATAAATTGAGAATCTAGTATCACTCCTAGATCCTTCACCTGACTCACGCGTTCAATTTCAGTATCCAGTAGACGGTAGTTCAAACAAACCGTACGAACGATATCATCGAGCACTTCTTTGAATTTCCACACATACGGTTCGTGTTACATCAGTCAGAAAAGGTTTGAAACTGTAGTTGGAGTAATCTACAATCTTCAGTAGAGCGGATGAGAAGAAAAATCTTGAGATCGTCTGTGAAGGACAGGCGTGGAGTTTTCAAAACTAGATGGACGTCATTGGAGTAAAGCAGAAACGTCAGCGGTCCCAAGTGACTTCCCTGGGGTACTCCTGACGTAGAAGAAAATATGGGTGCCTGACAATCTCCAATGACAGCCACTATTTCTCGATCTGTATGGTAGAATTGAAGCAACTGCAACAAACTACCGTTAATTCCAAATCTCTCCATTTTACCGACTGTTATGTCATGGTTCGCTTTGTCAAAACGGCAGATGGGTCTGTGTAGATAACATCAGTTTGAGCGCGACGTTCCATACTCTCAGGCAAAGCAGGTTACTTGCTGTCGAACGCCCAACCTTGAAGCCATGTCGATCGTCGCTTAGGTACTGCTTGCTGTTCCATAATCACCAGCTTGAACAACTTTGAGACAGCATTGAAGTAGTCCCACGGTAATTATTGACGTCTCGGTTATTACCCTTTTTATGAACTAGAAACATATTCGCGGACTTGACTTCCAGCAGGATGGAAAAATGGCACTGGCAATAGATACTCGCAAGATGCGAAGAAGCCAGCGGGATTGAAAGATGATTTCAGCCGAGAACAAGCTCTGGTAATCATCGTTTCATTGACAATCGATAGCGCTTAGAGTTTGGAACGCGACCGGAACTTGACTAACAGCGAGTTCAATTTGATCAACTGTTAAAGCCTCAGCAAAGAACACATTCGCGAATTTCTCCGAAAAAAGTCTTCACATATCTTGGCATGTGGTAGCTGTGCGGCCGTTGAAAGTCATAGATGACGGCAGTCCGGATTCCCTGCTCTGTTCATTCACATATTTCCAGAAACGTTTAGGGTGCGACTTGAGATTGCACTGAATGTTTTGCTGGTATCGAAAAAAATAATCTTGACTAGCCCGTTTATAAGCATGGTTGAGACTGACGTAATTGTTTCTAAGTGGGATTGTGCGATACTTAGTAAACCTCCGCAAAGCAGCTCTCTTAATGGACTTCAGTCGTCGCATCGTGATCGTTTGCCAAAGAGGGCCGGTTTGTTGATGATGAACTTTCTTTTGGACGTGCCTGTCAATAACATAACCCAAAACTTTGGAAAATGTTTGAACTGCGGTGTCAATATCTTTGGGATCCAGCCAATCGAGAGTGGATAAGAGATCTGCGATACTGCGATGATCAGCTTTGTGGAAATCGTATAAGACGAAGACCGAAGGAACATTGTAATCGTGCACCAGAGTGCGATCGATCGTGGCGATCAATAGTGGGTGATATGCTACTGGTTTCACTAGAGGAGTGGGAGCCATCACTACTGATGTTGTAGAAACCTGATCGCTGACAAAACAAAGATCAAGGTGGCTGTTGTTCTCGTTGGCAGTAGGATTAATTTGCGGAAACATGGTTGAGCTGTAACTGTCAAGAAGCCTCGCCGCCCCTGAGTGAAGAACGGTGTGAGCGGAATCCGGGTAAAAGAACCCATTGCGGGAAGATGCGAAATGATGGGGAGATTGAAGATTAGTACGATGATCTCATCAATCGATTTAGCTTCTTTGAGGATAGTAAAAACTGAGCTGCAGTGTGCGTCAACAAATTCGATGTCACGGACTCGGTTGGATGGGAGTACAACTTACGATCACCAAGCTCGATTATCGTCCAGACCTGTTCGAAAGTGTAACGAGTATAAATGTGAACCGTGTAAAGTTTCATCGGAATCTACGATAGTCGGTCACGATTTTTGGATGGATCTCCGTGGAATTCCTCAACAGCCACGGTGATAACAAGTTGATCAAAACGTGCAAACTCAAATAAGTCTCAAAAATTCGATATCTGTCTAATTTTTCGAGATTGCATCACAACTCAACGTTAAATCACAGAAGTGGCCCCGTATTACCAAGAGTGGAACGAGTAAAGTGATTTTGACGCATAACCAAATATATAACGCGGTTTCCACACACACACACATCCTAAAAGGATACCGCACTTAAAGCGCACGTAAACAAAAACGAACACAATGGACCAAAACTCGAAATGTATTCCTATCGAAGTTCTCAAGACAGAAATTATTCAAAACTGATTCACAGTCTCTTGCACATTAGTGGGAGGTCTCGATGTATCAAATCTTATCATATGTATTCAATAGGTGCAAATTTTTAAGTCATTGGATCTGGTGAAGAAGTTAAAAGTATGCACAGCTCATTTTCGATCTGACATGCTCAAAGAGCTAACTCAATCCACAGCTAGTTGTGCAATTATTTATGAATGATACTAATAACTACATATTTAGGATACATCAGAATTCAGTTCCGTATTATACTAGCACGTCGGACATACCTTGTTATCATGATACTTCGCATATCCACTAATAACTCGAAACCAAAACAACACAAAAATCATTTGACGGTCGGAGTAGGCAATGTTGTTAGAACTTCGGTCGAAATTAATTTATTTGCCTTGGTTACAATAATCAAATTTTACGGTTTTAACCCTTTAAGTATTATGATGGTGCAGGTATATTGGAAATAACTATGTGACCGCATTAACAAACCTGTAACTCGGGAATTGAAAGTCAGATCGGGATGAAATATAATGGAAGCCAATTGTACCACTGCATCAATCATTTCAAATTTACAAGATGGTGAAAATCGGTCAAGAATTTTCTGAGGAATAGGTGTGAAATAAATTCTGAACGTTGGTAAGTTCTCTGGGGCATCAAGACCGTCCTAGGTGGCCAATTCGATCAAAGCGACTACGGCGCTGCAAATCCAAGTAATTTAACACCCATTTCAATAAGTTTTGCATCATCTAGATATCATGGTGGTACCAGTTTATAAGGGGATTTACTGTGTGGTCGCACTTCTCAACCGGAACCGGATGATGGATCAGAATTTAATTCAATAGCAGCCTCTGTCTTTCATTTGGGACTAAGTTTGAGAAAATCGATTTAGTCATCGTTCTGGATTTTGCCAACTGCACACGAAAGTTAGATTCAATTAACCCATTTCGCGTGATCAACATATTATTTACTGGATATGAAAATCATTATAAAACATTTTATCGACAGCTAAGCCAGATCAAATAAAATACTAGCTATCAAAAATAAAAATGCGTTAGATATTCGAATTCTATTTTTATTTTCAATTATTTTTCTATCTGAGGAATATTTAACAGAAATAAATGCTGTTAAAAATCCGGGCGGCGCTATTTCACAGTGATACTGAAGTCTTCTGCATAAGCTGATAATTCCTTTTCAAATAAGAAGTCGTTTTATTGTAGAGAGCGAAAATATTGATTTAATTAACTATACTAATATCCATCCGCATTCACATAATTTACGACTATTTAAACGTTATCATCTCGAGCGTAACGATCAAACGAAACGATTTGGGGGTAAACGCTATAAACGTGGCTCGATTTACTTGTCGCGCCGCGGTAATAAAACACATGCCACCAAGCTCCCAAAACTGGAAGCAGATTTCAAAGGAATACGTCCAAAACAAAATACTGAAAACTGATCATCTTATTCTTATCTCTGTTGAAAAAATGACAAAAGACATTCCGTGCAAGCGATGAGCACAAGACTACCAATCGTTCGATGTGTTGTGGATCGGTGAATTGTGAATGAAAGATAGCTATGCATAGTAGGTACTAATTGGGTAGATAGGGTTTTATTTCAATCACCCTAATAACGATGCATTCGATATTTCCATAGATCTTGAAACATCACTTTACAGACAAACATTAATTTACGAAGAATCAGGCCACAGACTAACAGACATAACATTCTCTTTTTTCATCGTTCACTTGAAACTTGAAATTTGCTGTTTGGGATTAACACCAATCACAGCGTTGCGATCGCTTAGTGGAAAAAAATTTAGTGATTCATTTTCCGTACATTTACTGGAGTACTGTCTAATACATTCTGAAATACAAGCGAAATCATTCAGGAGCATCAAGTGGAAACGTAAATGTAGATCTTTTCGCGACTACCAGAAGGATAATCAGAGAAGGTCATGTAGTTGAACACTGCCTTCACTGTATATAGCACGTAAGCTGGTATCATTGAAATGTTAGAAATAAGAATAACTCATAACTATTAGTCTGTGGCAATTCCAATTACGTAAAATAACAGAAACTCCCAATGAAAGAAAATAACTCCCATTAGCCAAAAATATAAACGAATCACCACTAAGATTTTTCGTTAAAAAGCACAATTTTAATCGTTTCCACCGACAATCTATCAGCATGTTATTCAATACAGCAACCCGAAAACATGAATACGAATCTTCGACAACCCCGAGGAAAAGAAGACATGGTTATCAACTACCAATTGCTCCCACGAACGATACGATTGAGGTTAGATTCGAAACGTTTTTTTATTTTCAATTTTTTTATAACTCTCGTAATTTAGTAATCTGAGCATTGGAAATCGATATCCTCAACTTGGAATGGTCGTTCAGTCGAAATGCCAACCGGTCGACAACCCATTGCCGACTGGTGGTAGGGTCAAGCATTTTAATACGGGTCGAGGCGTAAAACATCTTCGAAAAAAAGCAACCCGCGACACAGACACTACTGGCTGGCGTTGGCCGTAAATCAATGCTAAAATCACTCAGCTTACCGTTTTACGATGCGGCTAATGATGCTATTAATGGATTGTAAATCTAGCCTTTATATTTGGCGTTTCGGCATTTCACTGATTCCGACGGAGATAGCTCTGCGGTGTCATCTGTGGAGTAGAATAAATGCATATCTTTAGTTTATGTCGGATGTTTTCAGACTCTATTATAATCGGAAAATTACAAGCAATAGAAAAATGTTGCGACTCGGTAAGTTCAAAGGAATTCTTTTTTGCGACAATCAACTATTTCTAAAGTACATAATCTTGAAAATATTCAAATTTTCATTGCGTTTAAAAACTGTAGATCTGTATCTAAAGTTTTAGTTATTGATAGAATATACTCTTCACGCAGCCCTTTATGTCCATGCTGTTTAAGAACAAGTGTAACATGCAAATTCCGGTCATAATTAGTCGAAATGCTAATGATCAATACTATTAAGTTTTATTTGAGTACAGTAATTAAAATATATTATCAGTCGAAATGAAGTTATTATCCTGAGGACAGACGTCCATCTCTAGTGTTTAAGTTGTGTAAAAATCAACGATTCATTTAAATGTAGTTAATGTCATCAGGTGTTTTGTTGGAATCAGGAATCAGAATAAATTGACTCGATTGTCATATAGACTATTTATTTTACTGAGAACTTTACAGAAGTTCTACGAACTTTAGCGGAGTTTTTCAGTTACAAGGCTAGAAGAACTTCCGTGAACTTTATGAAAGTTTAGCAGGCGTTAGAAAAGTTCTGCAAGCGATTGGATAGCTTCCACAAACTTTATGGAACTCTTTTGACCATCTTCCCTAATGTTTCCTGAGCTTCCCTTAAATTGACGAAACATTCCTACAGTTCTCTGAACTTTCGTAAACTTTGTAAAATTTCCCTGAAGTTCGTAGAACTTTCTTAAATTTTTAACAAATTTCTTACAAAAACACAGAAGAATGAAGTGCTTCCCTCAAGTTCGTAGATATTGTGTAGAAACTGCTTGAATATTCAGATTTTTCATGTGGCACAAAGTCTCCAAAGCTTGTAGAATTTTCCTGAGCTACTTATCTTATGTTTGTAGCATTTCCCTTACATTTAGAAAAATTTCTCGCAAATTGTAACACTTCCTCATAGTTCTAAGGAATTCTCCAAACACCGCATATATTTCTTGAAATTTGCAGACCTTCAACAAAATTCGCTGTGCTGCCCTAAAAATAGCCAAACTTTCTTGAATACTTATACAAATTTTCTAGAGTTCGCATGTAATTCGCAAAACTTTCCTAAAGGGTATCTTGATTAATTAATATGTCTGGAAATTCGTTGACAATCTTGCACAATTTCACTGAAGCCCGTGAATACATCTGAAGTTTTTATAATATTCACGATACATCTTTGTAAAGCAAAACTTTTCCAAGTAATTCGTGAGAGTGGCTCCAATCACATTTTTAAAACGAAAATAATTCACTATTTCGGCCAGTGGCATCAGTTTCCGGAATTGGTAAAAAATAGTCCACAGATCGGCGAATTTATGAACATAACTGGCGCGTGGCAGGAAAATGCGCCGTATTGTGGAATCACCAGAATGAATTGACTTCTTTAATCACGGAACTCCGAATTAATGCGTTTTATTGTGACATAAATCAGTAACATTCACAAAGCACCTACTTTGACTATGTTTATGTTGCGAAACAGCAAGGAACGGAGGGAAAAGACCGGCATCAGGTATCTGCTACGCCGTCATGTTTTTCAAACCAAGATCTAAAACGTCGTTTTAAGGTCGATCCACAATCGACAGAATCAATTCCATACGACACGACTTTGCGATGTTCGAAATCGTTTTATTATTGATGAATCATGATGAAAATTACTTATCAGTCATCAACATGCCGAAAACAACACTTTTCTTCAATTTATTGCCCAATATTTTAGCTCGATTACAAACATCTAATGATCGCGTCACGCCGTATCGTTTCTACCTAGTGCGGATCGAGCCTGCAGCAAAACGAGCGGAACAATCCGAACTGTCAGTAGGGCCCATAATTTGTGTGCCCGCAGAGATGTTGACTTACGTCAGTTCAATACAAATGGTATTGGGGTGTCATATACGTGACCGGCATGCATTTTAAGTAGGAATGCAGCAAAGCGGCGATTTCAGTATAATGCACGTTAGCCACTCGGCCAGTTTGCCGCTATCATTGTGTTCGAGCCTTAGGCTTCAGTACTGTGCTTCATGCACCCCTGTATATAGACCGGGCCGTCTCAAGACTACGGATCCCTGGGCACTCTTGAGCTAGTAGGAAAATAAAGAAAAGATTCCCAGTATTAGGGAACCATTTCTACTCAATGCCACCCTGATACTCTCCACAATTTCTGGAATACTTTATGTAGTTTTGATATGTTCAGTTACATTGATTCTATTTGTGTTTTTCCTTGTATGATAGCTTCTTCATATTCCTGATATGATGAAACTAAACGGAGTCGATTTCCGACTTTGGGAAAAGCCACATTTTTTCTTTCAATAAATATTCCACTTCAGATGGTCGAAATTGGGAACCTTTGAAATCAATCGGTATCATTTCTTTTAGCCGGAATAGAAATAACGGTTCTTTGAAATATTGTCTCTTTTTGCACGAATTGTTGGCTCACCAGTAGATTTTGTTATATATTCCGACAGACGTTTTGTGCATTTGTTATTTGTGACCAGTTCGGGGAGGCGTAGAAAGCGAAATGGTAATAATAACAGTATCGTTATCCTATAAATTGGAATTTCAAATACAACCATCAACATGCTCACTATTCGATATAAGAAGTGTTCAATACCTTAGTTTTCGCGTAAAGTTTGTTTAAAATTGCTTTCAAAACGATACAAATAATTACTCTAATCTATCAATACGATCGGTATAATTCGTTTCAATGGCAGGAATGTAAAAGTTTTAAAATATGACGCGACGCCTAATATGCCTTAGAATTCGTCATTTGTCCAAATACTGAGGTTTTCAATTTAGCAAAAAGCAACTGCTTGTGTGAGGCAGCATACAAAAATATTTAAGCTTCCCAATGTCCGAGTTCCTTCAAATATACTTAAACACATGCATATTTTCCGTGACTCACTTAATAAAATCTAAAAAAAGAGCTAAAAAGAAGTGGAGTGCCTAACTGGGAAGAGTGTGTATCTCAATAACAACAATCACTCATCAATAGTGATATGTCATAGTAGATAGTACACTTAGATTAAGGAAGGGGCATACCACAATAGATCTAAATACTGGTCGCAGTGGTTCGTCTCCAACAAAAAAATAAAAACTAGACTAAAGCTATATTAAACACTTTCAAAAGTGCATTTTCAGACCCTTTTTGGGATTTCATAAATGTTTGTCTTCATGAAGGCTGAAAATTTTTTAGATAGGGCAGATACACTACAAAACAGCATTATAGGTTTTGTGTCAGTCTAAGACTGACCAGGCAGAATCAAACATACCAAGCTGGATAAGGTAGAAAAACGGCAAAACATCGATGCAGTGTATGTTGATTTTTCGAAAGCTTTCGATCGTATACCTCATAAGCTAGCTGTGGAAAACTAAGGCGCAATGGATTTTCAGAGTGACTGACAAATTGGATCTCATCGTACCTTTCAAATCGCATTGCTTCTGTGCGACTTGGAACTACACTCTCAGATCCATTCCATATTACATCGGGCGTTCCTCAAGGAAGTCATCTTGTACCTCTTCTTTTTATACTCTTCGTGAACGACCTCTGCAGTACATTGTTGTCGTCTAAAGTCATGTATGCAGATTCATTGAACATGTCACGTGTTATAACAACTATGGTGGACTGTTGCGCATTGCAAATGGACTTCGAAAGGGTTATGGATTGGTGTGACAGAAACGGCATGAGTGTGAACATTTATAAATGCAGCATAATCAATTTCGCACGAGTACGATCGCCCATTGTTTTCGAATACCTGATGTATTCTGCTCCTATACAACGAGTCGTATCAGTCAAGGATCTAGGTATCACTCTCGACTGTAAACTACGGTTCACCGCACATTTTTCTTCTGTCATAACTAAATCCTATGCTGTACTTGGACTCATCAAACACAACACTCGTGATTTCAATTATGTTTACTGCCTAAAATCTCTATACATCACACTGGTACGCAGTATTCTGGAATATGGAGTTACCGTTTGGGCTCCGTATCACATCGTCCACATTAATCGTCTTGAACGGGTACAGAATAATTTCATCAGGTTTACCCTTCGTCGGTTGCCCTGACAAAATCGATTACTGCTACCTCCATACGAAGATCGCTGCACTCTTATCAATTTCCCTACGCTGTAAAATAGGCAAATTTATTTTTTCGATTTGCTTACAGACAACATAGATTTCCCTGCAATATTAGCAAAGCTTGATTTCAACGTTCCGGGAAGGTCTTTCCGGAGAAATGATTTTTTCCGGCGCTCAACTTATCGCACGCTATATGGCCAGAATAATCCACTGAATGTTTGGCACCAGCTTTTCAACGACGTTTATCATCTCTTTGATTTTAGTATAAGCGAAGAATCATTCAAATTAAAAATAGTTTATGGTTAGATTATAGTTATTTAGTCTGAGCTATGTAATATTTTTAATCGAAGACAATCTAACGGGTGTTCAATAAAAAATGAGAGAATTTTTTCAGTCATATAGTTTCAACAAATTCAGTATTCTTTTTATTAAAAAAATAATGTTCATTCTTCAAAAATATGTCAATGAATATGGGAGAAGGGGCCCTGGTCATCCGTACGACGCAAATTAGTCGCGATGTTCTTACAAGAGCGCTGGACGGCACTGGTCCTGGTGGCCAACTGCTTCGTATCCTTGGCTCGCCAATTATTTGTGTACACTAGTGCACTGAGGGAGCCGAAAAAATCCTCAATGGGACGGCACTGGGGCAAGCTGGTCGGGTTCCTTTTTTTCGGCACGTACGGTATCTTTTTCTGCTCAAGATACTCCAGCGTCTTCTTGGCGTAATGGGAAGACGCCTTGTCCGGCCAGAAGACGTACTTCTCATCCGCGTGATGCTCCTTTAAGAATAGAAGAAACATCTTCTCAAGACACTCCTCCTGGTACACTTGTTGACTGATAACTAGATGAAATCACTCTGTCCGATATAGCGATGTACAGCATAACTTATTTTGTTCAAATTTATGCTTAAGCTTATTTTTTTCTTCGGAGGTGTAACCAACTTGTCACTGGAATAGTAGCTGTCATTTTTTTGGAATGTGTGTCATCGAGAACGGAAAGTAACTTTCGTCGTCCAGCACGAACAACATCCCGTGGTAGTTCTTCGTCATCCACCGGCACTGCGATTTCACGATCACTATCTGCTCGTCCGTGTACTTGAGAGATCGAGTCTTCTTCCAACAGATGATGTCTTCCATCTTGAGGGTTCGGTGAATATCGCTTTCGTCTTGAAAGTGATCTATCGCAAACTTTTTTCCACGATGACGTTTTAAATTAAATGTGTTTCGTAAAACCGTATAATACGCTCGCGGAGTGCTTGCTGTATCGACGCCATCTTCGATTGAACTGACAGCACCCGAGCGAAAAGAAACATTCCACCCATTTCTAGGGAGTGCAGAGAGCAATTCTCTTGGAGAGAACAAAAAGCTCTTCTTGTCTTCGAGAAATTTGTAGGTCCTATCATTAACTATATCTTCTAAAGATGCAAACTTTGTAGGTCGTTTATGTTTCGAGATAGAGCATGTTTTGGTTAAAAATTTCACTTACAGATTATGTTTACAAAAATGCGCCATATTTCAAAATTTGTAGGACATACAAAGTTAGTATCTTTAGAAAATATACTGATAGTTACCTGACATACAACTTTGTCGTAGACACCATCTTTCTATCTTGTTCCATTAAAAAGTTGTTAATAGCGCCGCCCTATTTACTGAATTCCGAACTAATATGCAATGATCAAATAAAGCGCTAGATACCAAGCAACAACTTTGCCACAGACACCCCAACTCTAAAACTAAAGATAAGGAAAGGACGTGTGAATTGTGGATTAGCCCCTTTTGGACGCTAGGTACCCCCGGGGTTACCACCCCCCCCCCCCCACACTCAAACTTCGAAAATGCTCGTGAATTAAAAGGTAGTTCTTGTAATTATCTTATTTTTTCTAGACAACATGGATCAATTAACTACTAATGAAATCGTGTATTTTTACAATTAAAAGAATGCTAATTTTGAAAGGTGTAAGTTTTTTCCCATATTCTGTAAAAAATGCAAAATATGGGTTACTCCTTTTGGACGCCAGCCGTTCAAGTATCGAATCTTCGTAAGACCTCAAGAAGTCACGTTTGGGCGCTTCCATGTGGAATTGCTCATTCACAGACTCATATGTGACGAAGAAATTAATATTTTTTTAAACAAGGTTTTCTGGTTGGTTGGCGAAGGTTCGGTGCCTTCCAAACTTTGTATACGCGGTGTACCAAACTGGTTCAACAGTCATGCAGTGCCTCGTTTCCTGCCTTTCCGACGCCTTTTAAACATCAAACCTCGATCACATGGGATACGGTGCAATGTGCAATTCCGAGCTTTTACAGATATATTGGTACCCCACGTTAAAAGGTCATGACAAATATTTTCAGAAATTTAGTATATTGAATGATTTTATGTTCATCCTAAGCACATACCCCCCACAATCTCTGGGCCCTTGGCCCTGGCTCAATGTGCCCATGTGTAAAGACGGTACTGTATCTAGAACCATGAATCCGTGAAGAATATATTTTGTATGCGAATGTAGAACATATCTATGAGTAAAGCCATGTCAAGTGATCCTCGAATTTTTCGCAAAATCACCGATTTTCATGAGATATATTTTATTGTATAGGGATTATGGTGAATAGCTTTTGGTATAAATATTTCGTTAAAACTCCTTTTTTTCTTTATGTTATTAACCCTTAAAATTTATTGCATGATAAAATTGTAAATTTCATATCTTAAAAACTACTGAAGATAATTGAATGAATTTTTGTACACTTCTAGAATGATATTTATACTATCTCATAAAAATATTTTTACTGTATAATTGTCTGAATAACGGTACTTTGCATCTATTTAAAAATTTCAATTGTGTTTTTTCTTGTGTTCTTCACGCTAAAAAACTTCAAAAATCACATCAAATTACGCGTCAATCTTTCACCTTCAATAATCTGTATTGATAATTTATCATTTTTGTTCCTATCGAGAGTTATGGATGATTTTGTAACAATGCGCTCTTTGAACGCACGGCTCACTTTGATGCAACCCGCGAGAACTTACATATTGGCAACGCCGCACGTATCAACGGCAGAATGCGCATCGCTTTAGAAGTGTGCATCGCATGACTAAATGAAACCACATCTCTAGATTGGTGCAGAAGAACAAACTTTTCTATACGGATTATCAAAGGTGAATGTTTTCCGGATATTTCGAGATACTTTTATATTTTTTCACAACAAATACTTTTTTATTACAATTTAATGTTATTAGAAATTAAACTGTATTGTAAATAACCGAAACTTAACTTATGTAATACGCTTATGTCATTGCCATCTTCAAAGACACTTTTGTTATGGCATTTTCGTTTTTGACAGTGCACAACACCGGTGTAGTCGGTGCTACACTCATTCAAACTTGAGTGTAATCAGTTTAACTCTTTTTTGCACTACACCGATGTAGCAGCAGGTAAAATCGAAAACGCTATTAGTACATCTATGTTTTATCCAAATGCAATATTAGTCTACAACATTATACATGGAACATCTTAGGACAACATCATTTTACTTCTCGTTTTTATACTCACTGAGTGATCTTCCTAAAAATACAACGATGTGTATTGTGAAAAAAGTTTACTTTAAATCTGTTTTCCAATCGCATTGATATACGCGTGTTTTCTTTATCCCTATTGCTTCTGATAATTCTGTTAATTGGTGGTTGTCCAAGTTCTAGTAAGATATTATTTACTTCATTAAATTTCAGTGAATCATCATCTTTATTTCAAAACCATCGCTACTTTTTACCGAAATACAACATTCGTTTGGTCGACCCATATTGATAATATAAAAACAATTCAATGTTATGTAGACAGAACCAACTGACGATAAAAAGTGGTGAAATATGTCAATTTGCAAAAAAGTCGTGTCCATGCAGATTCAAACATGCCCACTGCTCAAGTTGACACAGCGGCTGTCAATATCCGGCGCGCCGGTTCGAGACATTGAATTACAGAAAATGAAATAACTCCTGAAACATATAATAACGCTAAAAGCCATGCAAATTACTCGGAAGAAAGCTTGTCTTTTTACTCTTATATCAGAGATACCAATTTTAAACAAGAGATACGCTCTTCCAAAGCGATGCGCATTCTGACGTTGCGGCATTGCCAATATGTAAGTTCTCGCGGGTTGCATCAAAGTGAGCCGTGCGTTCAAAGAGCGCATTGTTACAAAATCATCCATAACCCTCGATAGGAACAAAAATGATAAATTATCAATACAGATTATTGAAGGTGAAAGATTGACGCGTAATTTGATGTGATTTTTGAAATTTTTTAGCGTGAAGAACACAAGAAAAAACGCAATTGAAATATTTAAATAGATGCAAAGTACCGTTATTCAAACAATTATACAGTAAAAATATTTTTATGAGATAGTATAAATATCATTCTAGAAGTGTACAAAAAATCATTCAATTATCTTCAGTAGTTTTTTAGATATGAAATTTACAATTTTATCATGCAATAAAGTTTAAGGGTTAATAACTTAAAGAAAAAAAAAGGAGTTTTAACGAAATATTTATACCAAAAGCTATTCACCATAAACCGTATACAATAAAATATATCTCATGAAAATCGGTGATTTTGCGAAAAATTCGAGGATCACTTGACATGGCTTTACTCTATAAGCTATATAGCTTTTAAATAATGCTTCGTAATTTAATGCAACGGTATGATGAAATCTGAAAAGTTTTGAGGATAAATTTAAATAGGATAAATAAAGAAAAGACTCCTGTTTTTGTCGTCTATGAAATCTATGAAGTCAGTTAATCAATTCGTGTTTCAGCCACCTCGAATCTGGTTTTGCCCAAAGAAAATTAATAGTGTTATGAAGCCTCTAAAAAGATGACTTTACAAGCTCCCTATTCTCCGAAAGTATTACAATTTATTGCAACCACCGCAGTCATAATATAATAAATTGATCATAGATTTTATGCGAATGCGATAACACCAACGCATAGCTCTCCGAAACCAATTGAAAAAATATTATAAACTTTCTATCTTCTTCAAGGCGTGCCAAGTGATTCTAACCATATGTTAAGATCTGTTTTCAGTTCCCGAATTGCCCACGTATAACAATCGCAATAAATTATCATCCGAATTGGAAATTCATGCAGATAAAATGACCATTGCGATCACACGAACAAATTGTCTCTGTAGTATTAGTGTGCCTCCTCTCCGTTCGGTGCATATTTATCAATACATTATAGGGGCCGGAGATACCGATCAACATTTGTCTCACGGGAGGTTCTGAGGAACGGGTTTTCCTCTATATGCAGAAGCAGCGGCGCGCGACTGTTCTTCGAGACGGCATCAAGCTTGAATTGCCGTGGGCCCTACCACTTGTTGTTGGACATGATCTGATGATGTTTTCATAATGTTCATAGACTTGGATAGGAAAGATGACCCGCCGGAACCCTACCTCGACAAGTTTGAATGCTTAACGCCGATTCGAGCTGTAGGATTTTAAATTAGGAACATTACTGCATCGTCGTATAATAAATCTACAGTAAACTTAGCAAGTGTATTGGAAATGACACGATGTTGTAAATAATACTGGAAGATTACACCCTAGGGAAAGTGTGTAACCGACTCTGATTCGAGTGAATATAAATATTTTCCCACAAACATATTAATACGAAAAAGGAATAAAACGAACGATGGGCAGGCATAGTGAAAATGGTTAATCGATTGTTTTGTACGAAGCTCGTCTGGGTTCAGTTCCCAACCCCCGCATATAAGGTTAGAAATTTTACTGGCCCCAAGGTTAAAACCCCTATAATAATATCATAAATTGGCATCAAGGCCAAAGTGTATGTAGCTCTGGATAAGATGAATATCTATGTTTAGTAGAATGGACGAGATAACCATAGGGATAAGAATGTTAATTGCTTTTTATGCATTTATTTGTTCAAGTTATACTATGTTCACACTGCAGAGTTAAAACATGTTATAATAATTAGCAACAAGAAAAAAGTCATCAAGATAGCGTTAAAACACGTTTTAACTCGTAGTGTAAACGTAGTATTACTCATCCTTCGTAATGTCATGTAATATTCGGTCAGGTTAGCTCGTTATACATATCAAAATTTGATTGATCGCCATGTCTGACGCATTTCGTGAAAAATTATGGAAAATTTAACTAGACAGGAATAATTAGTACAATATAGACTTTGCCCCCAAAAACTTTCTAAAGGAAGGTTATAGCATGCGACAAAACGAAAACTGCTCCTGTGCTCGGATGTGTAACAGTTTCTTCAACGAATGGTTGCGTTTACGTCATCAATACCACGTTTTATAGGCTGTCTCTGTTCACACCACTAACAACTTTGACGCATGCTAGGACCTTGTTTAGAGGGACTTTGGATTGACCCAACGTTTTGCATATTTGCAAAAACATGGCGTCTTTTAAGAGAATTTGTGAAAACCGAATTATGTGGACTACGCTAAAGTGTTGAATGACGATTTAGTATGCAAATAAGCAAGCTATCTAACAATAGCTCGGCAACACGCGATGTCCCATGTTCTGTCTGGCACGGCCCGTTCTACTCGATGCTACAAACAACCCCCGCTGGTAGTAAACTTTCAATATCACGAGTGCACTTAAAACCATGTCAAACCGATATAGGTTTGCACCCGAGAGCACAATTAAACACGGTGCCAAGCTGGCAACGATCGGAGTCAAATATGAAAATTAAATACCAGTTTCAATAACGACACTTTATTACTACCCATTTGTTTTATGGTAAATTTAAAGTTTTATTTTTCATAATTTTACGTTCGCACCGACCTGGCGATGTGTGGTCACTGCTCAATCCATCGACTGTTTGCACGCACCGCCGAGACAGGATCACTTGTGAAATGATGAAAAAAAAAATTGACTTTGGCTTTGACTGGTCCGAAACTGACCACCCAAGTTGGACGATAAATTCAGACTATTATTTTTATAGTTCCAATCAACCGGCTTAGGTGGATTAAAACAATTACAAAATCGGTGTTGGATATACAACTTTCCAGGTATCTTCAGTTGACAATTGATTGTTACTGTTTGGCCTCTTCCAATAAACATTCATCCGGTAAGGGATGTGCTGTTCGAACTCTCAGAACATTAAATTGGTTGGAGTTCTTGAGGCCATCAGGTTCATTATAATTAACATTTAAGCTTATCTTTTTAGCATCACCTGCAGTGGAGTTAAAACAAGCGGATAAGGCTGCAGTGAGAAGGTAATTCATGCGTTTCCTGTGCTTGTGTATGCCGAGAAGGCGATTTTGAGCGTATTTGATGTATGCATTTTGTCAATAAGCGAGCAAAACTTTTATAGAAACGAATAGAGCACAAGCTCTAAACAAATATTTTTAATAATACATGGGTCATCGGGGGTTACTTCACGGCACGGCTACTTTAGGCTCTTGGAGCTTTGGCTAAGCGTATGTAAGAATAAATACGAAAGCATGTGTAAGATTCCTTGGTAGCAAGCGTAGAAAAGAATGTGCTCAGTTTTTCCTCATGTTTATTCTATTCTACTCTATTCTAACCCTTACACAGCCAGTATTGAAAAGCATCCTGGAAAACACTGCAGATATTCTTTAGTGTTTTTCTTGTCAACATTAATATTTGAAGCATATTATGTGTAATAACGTATGCGGAATAAAATTTGAATAAAATTCAAAAGGCAATTTTTTTTGTAGAAAACCATTTATTAAATGTTCTCTCTGTATGAAAACATTTGTCAGCTTATTAACTTAATGTAGAAAAAAAATTGAGCCCATTCGAGAAGCTTGTAACTTTAAAAGGGGCTAGCCATAGAACGCTGGTTTTTATCCCAGAGATAGTTACCAATTATATGATTGAGCGAATCAGAACATGAGCTTCTTGTTGAGAACATGAAAATTTATGAGGTTGACAATGCTCACTTACCGATGGGGTGGTGGATTGTAACCTACCCTTCCACAATTCTGGTTCGATTTCAGCAACTCACACGGTGTTTCGACAGATTCATTCACAAGATCGGTTTGGTTAGTCAATGGTGCTTTATTTTTTTTGGAACCTGGTTGTAGGATGAAATACACATAAGTTAGACATAATTTGCGCATAATAAAATTCATCAAAGTTTGTTAGTTAGTTATCCTAGTGTTAAGTGTGTCCTGGAAGTATCCCTCGGTGGTCGAGCACAGAAATGTCTGAGGCCCAGCCTCAGGCCAAGCTTGGCACAGGCACAATCAACCTTCCTCTGCGTTGGTTGGTGCCAAAGGATACAGCAACGGATTTGGTCTATTTCGTGGATATTGTTGCACCATTCACATCGCTCTCAGCCTCTTCCGCCTTTATCGCTACGGACGGGTTCTTTATTTGTGTTGAACCAAAGAAAACCGGATGGACTACAATGGCGTTCAATTTACAGCATCATCGCACCCCGCCTTTTATATGATTCGTTGTAATGCTGTTAAGGAATTAATTTATAATCAACGGGATTTTTTTTATCTTAACCTGGGTTTCTTTGATTTACCGTCTTCTCTTGGTGCTAAATACACCCGCTAATCAAACGATCTATTTGCGCGCTCTGATCCTTGACGTTTAGTTCGACTAGCGTCGGTCGGGATTCTTTCCCTCCTCTCTGTTGGGATTTTAAAATTTGGGTTTTCAAATGCACTGGTAGTTAAACTGTAATATAAAATTTTACCACTTTGCCTTACTGCACAAATTCAAACTTAATACTGATCCCTCTTTCACTGGGATATTATTCACACTTTCTACAACCTAGAATAATCTGTAACTTCTTCTGTTGGAGTATATGTATCGTACTTCCAACGGTTTCGGGCAAAATGAGGGCGACTAATAGCTTCAAATTAGATTTTAACGGTTCTTCTGCAGCATTTAATTTTATCAGCCCGGGGACAACTTGACAGCTCCCATATATTGAACTCATAAGCAAATTTTGTGGTGATTTGGTGATGTCATGGCGGCTCGAATAGAGCAAAATTTGAAAAAGGCGTATCCCATATATTATTTTCCATATCTGTAAAAAATAAACAATTTAAGCATTTCTATCATCAAATTTATTTCGCTGCTCAAATTTTAGAAGCTGTTCTCATTCCGCTATACCTAAACAGAAACATAGATTCCATTTTAAATTTAAAAAATCCAAAATAACAAGTCCGATTTTCGGAAATACAAGAAGACGACTTTCAAATTAAAGCCACTTCCATATTGGCATTCCCGAAAATCTTCCGGATCGAATAAACATTTCCCCAGGCATGAAATCCTCCCGTAGATGCCGTTCCGTTAGGTTTCTATCAGACTGGAGTAAATTCCTAGAATAATTCTGAAGGGATCCGTACCAAAACCATCGCAATAGCTGCCGGACAGAATAATTGCAAAAGTCCAACAAAACTCTGGAAGGAGTCGAACAAAATTGTACATTCCTGGTAGCATTCTTGCTGAAACCGAGCACTACCGGTTTGCTGCCAGAATTCTGATAAAAGCACACAAATTCTATTAAAAACCAACTTTACTAAATAGGTAGAAAATCCTACATGTATTGTTTATTTTCCCGATCTTGAATTCTTGACGTTCTCAATGAACTTGAAACAAGATGTCGTAGGTTCACGAATTGTTAAGCTTGGTGATTTACATTCATTTGCCAATTTTTTTTTTTCATTTATATTTCTCGAGAAATAAGCAGCAATGCTTTACCGACTACAAACTTCACACAACAAGAAAACTAAAACATTTTTAGGAAGGAGGTAAGCCGGTTGCTAAAAACAACGACTTCCAGCTAAATTTATAATAAGATTTATGTAACATTGCTGGCGGTTTCCAGTTGGGGATAAATTTATTCTCTACCCAGGTAACCAACAAGCATTAGTGTATGCAGTAAAGTAGCGTAAAATTTGCATTTCAGATGCATCTTGCAGTACGATAGCATTCGTTATGCATAACTGTTGTTAATCAGCATTCAAAAAACTGGTTAAAAACTTCTTGCCAGTAAGCAGCATTCTGAATGCACAACAGCAGTAAAAAAGCATTTTCATGGCACAGTAGTAATGTAGCCGTATATTTTGCCAAAAGCGATTTTTAAATAGCATTTAAAATGACTTAAGTGCTTATCAAGTAGCCGTTAAGACGCATTCAGCATGCTTATTGGCTACCTGGGTAACAATTGTTTTCTTTATCCACATTTTGGAATACGCTTTTTCTAAATATTGTTCTAGCCGCATTGACGGCGTTCGTAACACACATAACGAAACACGCTTTTCTCATGAAACTTTTTCGTTTCGTTGTTCGTGGTACTCATACAGAGAAGGCATACTAGCGCCATCATCAAATCGGTGGTACAAATATGAAATATCTGTCAAGTTGTCCCTGGGTTGAATTTTATGGGTTCGTTTCGCGCCAATTTTACTGGTACGATGGAGATGTCAACCGTGCTGACCGTTGCATAATAGGGAGATCGAAATTTATGTTTGTGTTGTGATGTTGTTAGGGGTTGTGATTGCTATAAAAAATGCTGAAATTGTCCTATAGTTGAATCCGTCAATAGCATGTGGAGTTTGGCAATGCAAATTGTAACTTTGCTAGTAAATTAAAAAAAAAAACGCGCAAAGGTTACAAGCTTTATGATAGTTTACAGGAACTTTTTGCAAAGGAGTCAAAAAAATTGATGTTGGCATATTCTTAATTTCTTTCTTAATTTTGATTATCACGTTTGTTTGTTTTAGGTCAAAAATTATTGGCATATACACTCTGCTTCAAATTATTCCACAAATCCTCATTTGGGCGAAATTTTGGTACATTTGGAGGTTTATCAGCTTTTGGTACAAAAAGTATGTCGTAATCCTCCAATGCGCCAAAACTTCTTTTGGCATAATAGCTAGGTGCCAGATTGGGCGTTCGCTGCCATTTCGTTCACATGGTATCTCCTAGCGGGTCGAAATTAACACTGGATGTTTAAAATAAGTGTGCCTAGAGTATGACGTTTAGTATGATGCCTTGCAACCGGTTGCATTTTGGTTTTAATGCTGGAAGCGTTGTCCAAATTTCATTCCGCATACGTTATGTCGCAAATATTAAAACGGCCAGGCCTACTGTGCAGAGTTTGGTTTAAAGATGTTTCAAAATTATACGGCAATTAAATTATTCATTTAATGAAAAATCTAACTAACGAATCATTTTGAATCTTGAAGGAAGAAGTAACGAGGACAATCGTACCGACCGTTTCAGTGTAAAAGGGATATGATAAATCGTTGGGAGTGACTAGGCTAAGAAGGTTAATGTCACTCATTCAGTGATGTACCAAATCGTGTTTTTATAATTTTGGGGAAAAAACCCAAGGTTTTTTCCCGGTTAAAACGGTTTTTTCGCGGGAAGATTGGGTTTTTTGCATTTTTTGATGTTTTGGTAATTGAACATTAATGTATTATTATCTAAACATTGTTATTTTATTTATGAGAATTATTGTCATAAAGTTTTGCATGTATATGAATTCTGAATGGTTTTCCTCGATTGAATCATTGTTATAGCGGTGATCCAACATCCAAATATTGTGGTTAAATAAGTGATAAAACTTTTCAATGTTTGGGCTAAGTCGATTGTGCTTCTTACTGTGAATCCACCTAAACGAACTAAACGTTTTTTCTACTGTTGCTGATGTAGGTGATAACGAAAAAATTCGGATTGTGATTTGTGAGAGTTCTGATTACGGTTCATACTAATGACGAATGTCAAGGCCTCGCATTCTGCATATGACTCACTTTTCACCGAACTAAATAGGTATTTTCTAAATTTTGTGTGAATACCTACCTCATTTCGCTAAAAGTATAGCAACCCCTGAAATGAGTAACAAGCAGAATAAAAGTAGTTTGGGCATCACACGATTATTCTAATTTTCACTTGTCAGAGTAACAATGATTATTGTTCCCAGTATTATATGAAACCAGTTGGAATATGGAATGGACCGAAATTAAAATCGCAGGAACAGAAAATGCTTCGTAAAACCCGTATCAAATATATTAGAATGTGAAAATTGAATTTAAACTTCAAGTTTCAAAATTGGACAGGAGCTTTTCGATTATGTCCTACAGAATAAAAACCGTAAAAAAGTATATCCGGTTTTCGCAAAGGACTTTTCTGCCGTTCTAAGCATAATTGTCCCATGTATATAGGAAATCCCATAGAACATGGGACAATTAAGCTTATAACGGCAGTTTTCTTTATCCAACTTTTAATCTTGAATGTAACGTTGTACGGAATTTCCCCTGAGCGAATTATACTGGAGGTTCATCCTTTCCGACATTTTCGGGTGAGAATATTCTAAGCGATTGTCATGCTCCAGGATCTCTGTCCGATTTTTACGCTTGATGTTTATATTCGATTTTTACATGCTAAGATATCTGGAGTGGATTCCACAAAGTATGTTTTATCCTTGCGACTTTTATTTTCGGTCTCTAAAATGTAAATGCAAGATTTTTTAACCCTCCGGAAGTCGCGCTTATAGCCCACTGAATGAGCAGCCGCTGGTGCCCTAAGACGATTTCGCTAGATTTTCAGAGCAGCGTGCACTCAGTGCACTAGCGCGACTGCCGAAAGGATAAAGAAAATTAAATGAACATTATACATTCGATAAAACGAAAGAACCCATATTTCGTCCGGGTTAAAATTATTAGGGAAAAAACCCGGTTAAAACCCAAAAATAAAAACCCGGGAAGATGGAATTTTTCCCATCGGTACATCACTGCACTCATTTGGTCCTTTGGGATGCGACAGAGGTATTTACACCTTGCCTTGGCTAATGAGCCTAGGTTATAGCGCCTTTACCCGCTCTTATGGACGACTGCACCCAGTTAGGCAATAAACCGCATACGCTCTATCTTACCTTACTGGGACCGCGCCTATAGTCAGCAATTGGGAATCACTCAGATTAATAGTGATTCAACACCCTGATGTGACATACAATAAAAAAGGTCTGCCACAGTAGATCAAAAAACTAGTCGCATATGGAATATGTACCCAACAGGAGAAAAAAACCATATCTGCTGTCAAAATGTATGCACTGACGTCAGTTAGGGTTGAAGGGAATCGGTGTTGGGTAGAAAAAACAGCATCAGAATACTAGGTGCAAGATAAAAAATGCAATCAGAAAAATATTTCCTTATAAAACAGAAGTCTTAGTCATCTGATATTCTTGGTATCCTTCCAGATGACAATGGGCATTTTTAAATTTCAAGAAAACAGCCACTTCCGTTGTAACCCTTGTTGAAGGGTATAGGCGAGAGTTTCATCAGGAGCAACTTACACAATTCTTCCGAATGATCACAAAACTTCAAATACTAAAATACCGTCTTGAACATGGAAAAAATTTAGCCTCACAATCCACTTGGTGCATTACGTTTTTCGAAAAAAAATGACGCGTGAAAAATTATACGTCTGCACTTAATCATTGCAGTTTTTCCTCAGGTTTATTTATATTAAACTTTTAATTAACCCTCAAAAGGCAAGGGGCCTCAGAGGCCAGGCTAATTACAGTTCTCTAGTTTCTATGTAATTTGAAATACAAATAATCGAGCGGTTTTGGGCTTCCGATCCTCTCAGTGATAAGACGACAAAAAAGAGGCTTTTGATTTCCTTGGGTCTTATGAGCGATTCTTGTGGAAGTCACAATTTTAGTTGGCCTTTTTGAGGGTTAACTGCAATAGTAAAATGATTCAAACTATGTAAAATAGTTTTTTTTTTATTTAATTCGTTTATTTGACACGGCTCATAGCGGTAGCTTAACGGGGCCGTGGTTCTTTTATATGCTCACAATATGTAAAAAAAAGAAACGCCAGCAAATATTATTGTACAAATATTGAGCTCGCGAGCGCATTTTTTTTATTGCGAGCGGAGACCTTCTTTCGTGGGACGAAAAATGTATCTGCTGGCATACTGCATCAGGAGCGGGGGATCATTTAATTCTCTCTTGTTTTTCACTTCCAGGTCGAAGCTTGCTTGGTGTCGGTGCGATCAGATGTTCTTCCCTGCTTCTTGCACTTATTGTTGATCAGTGTAAATTCGTCGTCATTGCTATTACCTTCCTTGCCGAGGCTGCTTATAGTTGATCTTGGGGTGCTGGATGCTTCTCTTGTGGTTGCCATTATGGTTTGAACAGCTGCCACAATTTTGGTCACCGTTTGTTGTTCAGACATTGGTATTGAAAACTCTGTTCTGGGTTGATTTTCCGTAGATAAGTTGGCGATCGGTTGACATGCATTTTCCTCTGCATCTTCCGCGCAGGGTTGTCCATGATGTGCTGTCTGATTACAATAGTTGCACGTAGGAGTTTGACCCTCATAAGTGCATAGCGTAGTTTGCTTAATTGTAGTTCCGTGAGTTTTATTGTCGAGTGGGAAGGTACATGCCTGTCGACTCGCATGCTCACCACAAAAACGCCGTACGGAGTACCCAAGAAGAAATTTCTCTAAATATCAAGTGTAAAGGATTCTACTTTTCCGTATTGCATCATGCATTTTGCAATTGGCTCAAGAGGCGTACGAGGTCATACGTCATATAGTCATACATCTATATAATCATTCTCAATATACACAGTAATCGTAATTTCAACGTTTTCACCTTCAACCACGTGTTTTAAGTTGCAAACGAAACGGTCGGCTTGTGCTAACGTGTTGAATGATAATAACACTGCATTGATGATGATACTGAAGGTACAAGACTTCCGTAAACCTAAGTTGCATTTTTACCTTCAGAAGGTATTCCGATTCACAAAAACTCGGTCGAATTGAACAAAATTTGAAAGTCAACGACCACGACGTTGGGTCGGAGTAGAGCTTTTTTGTCAACTTTACTCACGATGACAAGAGAAATCCGATGTTTCTTTTGTTCTCGAGACAATGCACACTAGATCTAGAGGTCTGTTGTACACTTGGCTCGATTGTACGTCTGACTGCGACAGAGGTAGAAAGTAGACTGATGTAAAATAGTAGCTGTAAAAATTATCGTCCTTGCTGAATGATGCTTTTGAAGAGGTAGCTGTGCTTTTCAGCCACTCTATCACACTCTTTTTAGTGCACGCAATACAATGGCGCAACGAAAAAACCAAGCTATCCGATAGGATCTCCATATTTCAAATACATGCTCTCTTTTGAGTATTGTGGCTCTAAAATATTCACAACTTTTCCTGATTAGTAATCTCTAGCTAACTGAATGTCTAAATTAGTTATGGAATTTGCGTTTAAATTTCTTTTCGTCAGAATTCGACAAAAGCTTACTGACAGGGCCAAGCTAGCGCCGGAAAGACACTAGCTCCAAAGACGGCGACACGATTTGTGTTGCTGAGCAAACACCTACTCGAGTATGATGTCCCGCAAGAGAAGATGTTCTTATTAAACTGATGAGAATCGGCGAAATTGAAACGTGGTTTAGCTTAGAATTACTATATTATATTCCTCCCTAAGAATAAACCATTAGTTGAAAAAAAAATTTCTCCACTTAGGAGAAAATTGTGTAAAATCATTTTTGCATTTGAAGGGCACAAGCCTATTACAAAATTAATTATGGAATTTGCGCTTCGACTTCGTAACTTTGGTAAAATAAAAATGTAAAATTATTAGATCATGATCACAATCTTGCCGGATGCCCCGTTTATCTTCCCAACAATATTCATCGGTGATGATATCCTCAAATATGGCTAAATAACCATACATGTGCATATACGCTATGCCAAAAATTATCTCTAAAACAACGCAAGCCAATCTCTACAGAAACAATCTTAGCTTGCCACATATTTGAACCCTGTAGCTTAACCTATCATTTCACCGCTTGTTGATGAAGCACTTTTCCAATTCACAATAAATGATGAGTTAATGCTCCGAATGTAATGTTACAGCATGCGTTCGTACAGAAAAACGAACAGTAACTGTAAATAATTAGAGAACCTACAATTTACACGGCAGCATCCGAGGTGTAGCTTCTTTAAGCAACATGCATTAACGGACAAATAGCTATGCCGTCCCTCCGCCATCGCGCCACTTCAAGTGGTAGCAGCTCGCCCAAGAACAGACGCGTCGCAACCGATCGACCGTGTCCGATCTTAAAGCACACACTTTTTATTATAATGGTCGCACCGAACTCAACGCACCGCCGAATCATCCTTCATCGGCTTCTTCCTGGCCTGGTTTGCCCTCGTCCCGGCATGGCGGTTGCACAAAGCTCCTAGAGCCGCGCGCTCGTCGATCCAACCACGACCACCTTCCAAGGAAAATTGATGATAGCGTAGAAATGCTTGATTACATAGCACGCCACATTATAGTTTGCTACTGCTTTTGCTGCTCACGCTCCGGTCGAGAATATTTTGATTGCTCACGTCGTTTTGCACAATGAATGCGCCGAGGGTAAGTGTGAAAAATTCAACCGATCACGATCTGACGAGTCGGTGACAGGACGTGAGGCTGGCTCATTTTGAACGCCATGGAAGATTACTTGTTAAACAGTATGAAATATACGAACAGAAAATTGTTCTGATTCCTGGAACCAGGGGCGAATCCAAGAAAACATTTCAAGGAGGGTCTGAAATTTAGATTTTGGAATGAGCATTATACAATACGTAATACGCAATAATAAAAAATTTAATGAAAATCAGTAAATTTGGTTTGAAATGATTTTGAGTTTGAAACTAATTTTAAATTGCAACTCTCAACAATAACCATGGTAAATTTCGATTTTGTATATTAAAATAATTATTACAAATGTTTCAAATGTGTGTTTCAGTGATGTGATGTACTTGTATACCTCGATAGTACGTACCCTCATTAGTACGTACCCTCGATAGTGCGTA